>NC_092139.1:61313419-61615562 GCF_043159975.1 Macaca nemestrina
GTTTGTTTTTTTCTTGTAAATTTGTTTAAGTTCTTTGTAGGTTCTGGGTAGTAGCCCTTCGTCAGATGAGTAGATTGCAGAAAATGTCTCCCATTCTGTAGGTTGCCTGTTCACTCTGATGGTAGTTTCTTTTGCTGTGCAGAAGCTCTTTAGTTTAATTAGATCCCATTTGTCAATGTTGGCTTTTGTTGCCATTGCTTTTGGTGTTTTAGACATGAGGTCCTTGCCCATGCCTATGTCCCGAATGGTATTCCCTAGGTTTTCTCCTAGGATTTATATGGTTTTCGGTCTAACATTTTAGTCTCTAATCCATCTTGAATTAATTTTTGTACAAGGTGTAAGGAAGGGATCCAGTTTCAGCTTTCTACTTATAGCTAGCCACTTTTCCCAGCACCATTTATTTAATTGGGAATCCTTTCCCCATTTCTTGTTTTTGTCAGGTTTTTCAAAGCTCAGATGGTGGTGGATGCGTGATATGATTTCTGAGGGCTCTGTTCTGTTCCGTTGGTCTGTATCTTTGTTTTGGTAGCAGTACTATGCTGTTTTGGTTACTGTAGCCTTGTAGTATAGTTTGAAGTCAGGTAGCATGATGCCTCCAGCTTTGTTCTTTTGACTTAGGATTGTGTTGGTGATGTGGGCTCTTTTTTGGTGCCATATGAACTTTAGTTTTTTCCAATTCTGTGAAGAAAGTCATTGGTAGCTTGATGGGGATGGCATTGAATCTATAAATTACCTTCAGCAGTATGGCCATTTTCACGATATTGATTCTTCCTGTCCATGAGCATGGAATGTTCTTCGATTTGCTTGTGTCCTCTTTTATTTCATTGAGCATGGTTTATAGTTCTCCTTGAAGAGGTCCTTCACATCCCTTGTACGTTGGATTCCTAGGTATTTTATTCTCTTGGAAGCAATTGTGAATGGGAGTTCATTCATGATTTGGCTCTCTGTTTGTCTGTTATTGGTGTATAAGAATGCTTGTGATTTTTGTACATTGATTCTGTATCCTGAGACTTTGCTGAAGTTGCTTATCAGCTTAAGGAGATTTTGGGCTGAGATGATGGGATTTTCTAAATATACAATCATGTCATCTCCAAAGAGAGACAATTTGACTTCCTCTCTTCCTATTCGAATATGCTTTATTTCTTTCTCTTGCCTGATTGCCCTAGCCAGAACTTCCAATACTATGTTAAATAGAAATAGTGAGAGAGGTCATCCTTGTCTTGTATCAGTTTTCAAAGGGAATGCTTCCAGTTTTTGCCCATTCAGTATGATATTGGCTGTGGGTTTGTCATAAATAGCTCTTATTATTTTGAGATATGTTCCAGCAATACCGAATTTGCTGAGAGTTTTTAGCGTGAAGAGGTGTCAGATTTTATCAGAGGTCTTTTCTGCATCTATAGTGATAATCATGTGGTTTTTGTGATTGTTTCTGTTTATGTGATAGATTACCTTTATTGATTTGTGTATGTTGAAGCAGCCTTGCATCCCAGGGATAAAACTGACTTGATTGTGGTGGATAAGCTTTTTGATGTGCTGCTGGATTTGGTTTGCAGTATTTTATTGAGGATTTTTTCATCAGTGTTCATCAGGAATGTTGGCCTGAATTTTTCTTTTTTTGTTGTATCTCTGCCAGGTTTTCATATCAGGATCATGCTGGCCTCATAAAATGAGTTAGTGAGGAGTCCCTGTTTTTCCATTGTTTGGAAATGTTTTGGAAGGGATGGTATCAGTTCCCATTTGTACCTCTGGTAGAATTCGGCTGTGAATCCAGCTGGTGCTGGTTTTTTTTTGGTTGGTAGGCTATAAATTACTGCCTCAATTTCAGAACTTGTTATTGTTCTATTCAGGGATTCTACTTCTTCCTGGTTTAGTCTTGGGAGGGTGTATGTGTCCAGGAATTTGTCCATTTCTTGTAGGTTTTCTAATTTATTTGTGTAGAGATGTTTATAGTGTTCTCTGATGATAGTTTGTATTTCTGTGGAATCAGTGGTTTTATCCCCTTTATCATTTTTTTATTGTGTCTATTTGATTATTTTCTCTTTCTTCTTTATTAGTCTGGCTAATGAACTGTTTTGTTAATCTTATCAAAAAATCAGCCCCTGGATTCATTGATTTTTTGAAAGGTTTTTCATGTCTCTCTCTCCTTCAGTTCTGCTCTGATCTTAGCTATTCCTTGTCTTCTGTTAGGTTTTGAATTTATTTGCTCTTGCTTCTCTACTTCTTTTAATTGCGATGTCAATTTTAGATCTTTACTGCTTTCTCCTGTGGGCATTCAGTGCTGTAAATTTCCCTCTAAACACTGCTTTAGCTGTGTCCCAGAAATTGTGGTAAGTTGTGTCTTTCTTCTCACTGGTTTCAAAAAACTTACTTATTTCTGCCTTGATTTTGTTATTTACCCAGTAGTCATTCAGGAGCAGGTTGTTCAGTTTCCGTGTTGTTGTGTATTACTGAGTGAATTTCTTAATCCTGAGTTCTTATTTGATTGCATTGTGGTCTGAGAGACTGTTTGTTATGATTTCCATTCTTTTGCATTTGCTGAGGAGTGTTTTACTTCCAATTATGTGCTCAATTTTAGAATAAATGTGATGTGGTGCTAAGAAGAAAGTATATTCTGTTGATTTGGCGTGGATAATTATGTAGATGTCTACTAGATCCCCTTGGTGCAGAGCTGAGTTCAAGTCCTGAATATCCTTGCTGATTTTCTGTCATTGATCTGTCTAATATTGACAGTGGGGTGTTAAATTCTCCCACTCTTATTGTGTGGGAGTCTGAGTGTCTTTGTAGGTCTCTATGAACTTGCTTCATAAATCTGGGTGCTCCTGTATTGGGTGCATATATCTTTATGATAGTTAGCTCTTGTTGCATTGATCCCTTTACCATTATGTAATTCCCTTGTCATTTTTTTTTTTTTTTTTTTTTTTTTTTTTTTTTTTTGAGACGGAGTCTCGCTCTGTCGCCCAGGCTGGAGTGCAGTGGCCGGATCTCAGCTCACTGCAAGCTCCGCCTCCCGGGTTCACGCCATTCTCCTGCCTCAGCCTCCCGAGTAGCTGGGACTACAGGCGCCCGCCACCTCGCCCGGCTAGTTTTTTGTATTTTTTTTTAGTAGAGACGGGGTTTCACCGTGTTAGCGGTTTAAAGGCTGTTTTATCAGAGACTAGGAATGCAACCCTGAATGTTTTGCTGTCCTTTTGCTTGGAAAATTTTCCTCCATCCCTTTATTTTGAGGCTACTTGTGTCTTTCCACATGAGATGGGTTTCCTGCATACAGCACACCAAATGATCCTGACTCTATCCAATTTGCCAATCTGTGTCTTTTAATTGGGGTATTTAGCCCATTTGCATTTAAGATTAATATTGATATGTGTGAATTCGAGCCTGTCATTATGGTGCTAGCTGCTAATTTGGCCCATGTGATGATTCAGTTTCTTCATAGTGTTGATGGTCTTTACAATTTGATATGTTTTGGCAGGGGCTGGTACTGGTTTTGCCTTCCCATATTTAGTGCTTCCTTCAGGAGCTCTTGTAAGTCATACCTGGTGGTGACAATATCTCTCAGCATTTTCTTGTCTGTAAAGGGTTTTATTTCTCCTTCACTTATGAAGCAAAAACTGTGGGAAAATGACATTTATGTTTTTCTTTCCTAGAGATCATAGGTCTTCCTTCCTCCCACTTTTTATTATACATCACATATACACACATATGTAAATACATATATATAATATCAATTTATAGTATCTACTTGAGTATTGAATATGAGATGGTACTGAGATTTAGCAGGGTCAGAATAACGTTAGAAGCAGAATCAGAAATGATCAGGATAGCACTGTGAGTCATGTCTGCTTAACTTTGTTCGTATTTTCTTGCCGTTCAAAATTAATAAATTACTTTTTAACTTAAAAATAACTAAACCAATTACAACTTTTTTGTAAATTATAAACTTGGGAGTCTTTCTTGTCGTCTTCATTAATTATATACAATGTTATCACTACTGAATTTTAAGTAATATTAATATTAACATAATAAAATATTCTATATTTAGTCTTACTATCCCTCATTTTTATTCATGTTTATAGTGGAACATCTGTTTGGCTGACATTTTAAAGCACCTGCACTAAAATAGGCTAACAAATGTCATTTAACACTTCGTATAACTGAAAGTACTAAGTCTAAAATTTGTCATAATAAAACAAAATGATATTTACATCATTAAAAAAACTACATAAGTGGTATAAACATAATTCACTTTTCTTGTTTAAGTGGGTTATATAATATTTTATTTATTTTCATGTTCTTCTTTTCTGTTTTGTTTTTATTATACTTTAAGTTTTAGGGTATATGTGCACAATATGCAGGTTTGTTACATATGTATACATGTACCATGTTGATGTGCTGCACCCGTCAACTTGTTAACACCCATCAATTCGTCATTTACATCAGGTATAACTCCCAATGCCATCCCTCCCCTCTCCCCCCTCCCCATAATAGGCCCCGGTGTGTGATGTTCCCCTTCCTGTGTCCAAGTGTTCTCATTGTTCAATTCCCACCTATGAGTGAGAACATGCGGTGTTTGGTTTTCTGTTCTTGCGATAGTTTGCTGAGAATGATGGTTTCCAGCTGCATCCATGTCCCTACAGAGGACACAAACTCATCCTTTTTTATGGTTGCATAGTATTCCATGGTGTATATGTGCCACATTTTCTTAATCCAGTCTGTCACTGATGGACATTTCGGTTGATTCCAAGTCTTTGCTATTGTGAATCGTGCTGCAATAAACATATGTGTGCATGTGTCTTTATAGCAGCATGATTTATAATCCTTTGGGTATATACCCAGTAATGGAATGGCTGTGTCATGTGGTATTTCTAGTTCTAGATCCTTGAGAAATCGCCATACTGTTTTCCACAATGGTTGAACTAGTTTACAATCCCATCAGCAGTGTAAAAGTGTTCCTATTTTTCCACATTGTCTCCAGCACCTGTTGTTTCCTGACTTAATGATTGCCGTTCTAACTGGTGTGAGATGGTATCTCATTGTGGTTTTGATTTGCATTTTTCTGATGGCCAGTGATGACGAGCATTTTTTCATGTGTCTGTTGGCTGTATGAATGTCTTCTTTTGAGAAATGTCTGTTCATATCCTTTGCCCACTTTTTGATAGGGTTGTTTGTTTTTTTTCTTGTAAATTTGTTTGAGTTCTTTGTAGGTTCTGGATATTAGCCCTTTGTCAGATGAGTAGATTGCAAAAATTTTCTCCCATTCTGTAGGTTGCCTGTTGACTGTGATGGTAGTTTCTTTTGCTGTGCAGAAGCTCTTTAGTTTAATTAGATCCCATTTGTCAATTCTGGTTTTTGTTGCCATTGCTTTTGGTGTTTTAGACATGAAGTCCTTGCCCATGCCTATGTCCCGAATAGTATTAACCTAGGTTTTCTTCTAGGGTTTTTATGGTATTAGGTCTAACATTTAAGTCTCTAATCCATCTTGAATTAATTTTCGTATAAGGAGTAAGGAAAGGACCCAGTTTCAGCTTTCTACTTATGGCTAGCGAATTTTCCCAGCACCATTTATTAAATAGAGAATCCTTTCCCCATTTCTTGTTTGTCAGGTTTATCAAAGATCAGATGGTTGTAGATGTGTGGTATTTTTTCTGAGGACTCTGTTCTGTTCCATTGGTCTATATATCTGTTTTGGTACCAGTACCATGCTGTTTTGTTTATGTAGCCTTGTAGTATAGTTTGAAGTCAGGTAGCATGATGCCTCCAGCTTTGTTCTCTTTGCTTAAGATTGTCTTGGCAATGCAGGCTCTTTTATGGTTCTGTATAAACTTTAAAGTAGTTTTTTCCAATTCTATGAAGAAAGTCATTTGTAGCTGAATGGGGATGGCATTGAATCTATAAATTACCTTGGGCAGTATGGCCATTTGCATAATGTTGATTCTTCCTATTCATGAGCATGGAATGCTTTTTCCATGCATTTGTGTCCTCTTTTATTTCCTTGAGCAGTGGTTTGTAGTTTGCCTTGAAGAGGTCCTTCACATCCCTTTTAAGTTGGATTCCTAGGTATTTTACTCTCTTTGAAGCAATTGTGAATGGGAGTTCACTAATGATTTGACTCTCTGTTTGTCTGTTATTGGTGTATAGGAATGCTTCTGATTTTTGCCCATTGATTTTGTATCCTGAGACTTTGCTGAAGTTGCTTATCAGCTTAAGGAGATATGGGGCTGAAACGATGGAGTTTTCTAAATATACAATCATGCCATCTGCAAACAGGGACAATTTGACTTCCTCTCTTCCTAATTGGATACCCTTTATTTCTTTCTCCTACTTGTTTTCCCTAGTCAGAACTTCCAACACTATGTTGAATAGGAGTGGTAAGAGAGGGCATCCATGTCTTGTGCTAGATTTCAAAGGCAATTCTTCCATTTTTTCCCATTCAGTATGATATTGGTTGTGGGTTTCTCATAAATGACTAGAACTGCACCATGTACCCTCATGGACCTTCATCCCTGATAGGGTAATAAGACTCCATTGATGAGGCCAACCAGTTTATCATATAAGTTACTAAAGTCTGATATGAAGGTTTTAAAAAGTAATTGGAATCTGTTCTTCTATTTCCACCAGAGAATTCAGATCCTACAATCATACCTTCCTTGTCTTTTCTGCTTGACTTTGCCTCTTCACCTTGTTCTGTCCTCCAAGGAATCTCTTTCACCTCCCTCAGGAGCATTCAAGTGTTTTATTTAACTGACAATTTCTAAATTGGTGAAAGGCATTAGACTAAAGTGTCCATATTCCTTGGTTCCTCTTCCTGGGTCCATATTCCCAGGACCTTATTCCTAGGTCCATAGTCCTAGAAAGACATTTTGATCCTGAGTCTCAGTGTGACCTTCTGAATTTTCCTGACCCTCCTCCAGATGAGATGCTGGTCTGTGTGTTCTTGCCCCTTACCCTGGGGTAGAGTCCTCCTGTTTTCCCCAGGTGTTCCCTCCCACAGCTCCAGTGTTCTCCATCGGTGTCATCACCTTTCAGATCTGCTATCCTGCCCTGCAGATTAAGGCTCTGATTCCATAAGAAGAGAGGGGAGCTGCTTCTTAAGAGTACTTTGGTTGGGACCTGTGTTCCCATCTCAATTCCTGAGAGGTTGCACCAGTGCCCTAGCATTCTGGTTTACATGACTTGGCCCTGCAGAGTAATTCCTTACTTCTGTAGTGGGTTTAAGGTAGGTAGGTCTGTGTGCATTTCAGAAGTGTAGACTCTCATTCTCTCCCAGACAGACAAGTTGGAAAAGGAGGAATTTTGTGACTCTCCCCATTCTAGTGGAAAGGGATTAAAGAGGACAAAAAAGCTATTTTTCATGTGGTCCATGTGAATTTCTCACACTACAACACTCTCACCACACTCAACTTCAAGCAACCCAATATGTGTTCATATTTTTATCTTGTAATAGTCTGCATTTTAAATGCCAGACTGTGCCTCAAATAATCTCATACCCTGGCTTTGTTACTCCAAGAGCTTGCCTCTCCCTAGATTTCAGATTTGTTATTTTTCTTAAAATTTCAATTATCTGAAGTATAAATAAAATTTGCAAATTTCTATCTCTGTCTTTAGCTGTTATAGTTCATGTTGTTGTGAAAAATAAGAAAAATCTATTTCTCATCTATGTACATTTCTGAGTAGCAGATTTGTTAAGTAAGACTCCAAATAATAAAATAATCCAAATATTGTTCAGCTGCCTAATAGAAAAACAAATAATGTTGTTATTGTTCACTGTAATACTGCCCATTATGTATAATAAATAAATGTCTGATACACATGACAACAAGGTTAAATATGTAAGTATTTATGTTGAGTAAAAGAAGGCAAACAAATGAGATTATATACTATATTTTTTTAATTTTTTAACATCTTGTAAATGAAAATGTATCTGAAGCATAAAGAAGATCAGTAGTTAACTGGGGAAATGCTAGAAGAAGGAAAGAGGGAAGGAGGAGGAATACAGCAGAACAAGAGAAATTGTTGAGAATAATGCACTTGTCCACTTTCTTGATAATGATGACACTTACATCATATTTATTAATTGTATACTTTACATATGTGAAGTTTATTATCTTTAAGTTAAACCTCATAATGTTTATTACAATGAAACAAATGGAAACTTAGACAAGAAAGGAGTGATAGGAAGATAGGAAAATATATTAAAGGTCAGAAATACCTGAATTCATCTGCCTGAAAACCCTTGTTCTTTCCATATTGTCTGGTGAGTGCTGGAGTGCAGCAAAATCACTCATGTTCTCAATACTGGAAGTGGGTTCTGCAATCCACACTAGGCACATCCAGCTCTGTCCTAGATTTGGTTTAGGGAGATGTCAGAGCTAGCAATGAGGAGCACAGGGCCAAATGCTGGAGCTCACTTATTGCAGACATGAACTCCTAGACACATACTTAGCCCCTCGATTTGTGGGTTCGGGTCCACATCCATAAATGAAGAAACTGTTGACTCCTACAGAGTATAATTTGCACAAATATCTAAAAATGAAATATGGTGATCAATGTAAAGTATTTATAACAGCACAATTTCATAATAAGACAGAATTTATACAAATACCATCATTGTTACCAAACTCCTGCAGGACACCGTCATTTAATCTGGGTGTTGCCTTCTCCTCATGTTTCCTACCCCAGAACTTCCTGTATAGTAAGAGACATGCAAACAGGTTTCTCCCTCTGCTGATAAAAACCAGCCCAGCCCTGACCCTGCAGCTCTGGGAGAGGAGCCCCAGTCCTGGGATGCCCAGGTGTTTCCATTCGGTGTTCAGCACTGAACACAGAGGACTCACTGTGGAGATTGGGCTGGCCTGGGTTTTCCTTGTTGCTGTTTTAAAAGGTGATTCATTGAGAACTAGAGATACTGAGTGTGAGTGGACATGAGTGAGAGAAACAGCAGACACATCTGACCATTTCTGCCCAGGGTGTCTTTTTGTTTGCAGGTGTCCAGTGTGAGGTGCAGCTGGTGGAGCCTGGGGGAGGCCTGGTACAGCCTGGAGGATCCATGAGACTCTCCTGTGCAGCCTCTGGATTCACCTTCAGTAGCTATGGCATGAGCTGGGTTCACCAGACTCCAGGGAAGGGGTTGGAGTGGGTCTCAACTATTAGTGGTAATGGAGTTAGCACATGGTACTCAGATGCTGTGAAGGGTCAATTCACCATCTCCAGAAACAATACCAAAAACTCCCTGTATCTGCAAATGAACAGCCTGAGTGTTGAGGATATAGCCGTGTATTACTCTGCAAAAGACACAGTGAGCAGAAGTCACTGAGCCCAGACACAAACCTCCCTGCAGGGATGCCGGGACCCCCAGGGAGCATCTGAGTCACTGTACACTAGGCTGACCCCATAGGGAGGTGCAGATCTTGCTAAGGGCTGGCTTTCCCTGGGGGTGGCGGTGTCTGGGGCTGCCTCATTGTCAAATTTCCCCAGGGAATTCCTCCAGCTTTACAATTCTATATTCACATTTGATGTCTCTGAATGCAAAACTGTAGTCTGTCTGTCTTTCTCTCTCTTTCTCTTTCTTTCTTTCTTTCTTTCTTTCTTTCTTTCTTTCTTTCTCTCTCTCTCTCTCTCTTTCTTTCTTTCTTTCTTTCTTTCCTTTCTTTCTTCTTTTTCTTTCATCTTTCTTTCCTTCTTTGAAACAGGAAGACACATTCTCACACCCACAGAACCCAGAGTGGCACTCTGGAGCAGAAATAACCCTGCCATAGATACCAGAATTAGAGTTCCCAGGAAGCAGAGCAGAATCTGGGAAGTGTTTTCCAGTCAGACTCAGGGCAAAGACCTCCATGAGAATCTCTGATTACAACAGGCTTTGGGATTCAGATTGGAGCCAAAAGGGATCCTTAAAGCCTGGCCATTTTTACAGATGTTTTTCCTCCTCTTGTAAAACTGTGCACATCTGACTCGGAACTGATCCAGTTGTTCCTTTCTCTGCTAATCCATTTTTCTTCTCTCTAGACTAGTCTCAGAGTTCTCTTTTCTCTTTCTTTTCAATGAAAACAGAGGGTGTGTTTTCTGTGGTCTAAATCCCAGGACTTGGGTCTGTTACGTGTAACTCAGTAGTGGTTCTGGTTGTGGCTCCTACAGGACCTGGGAGGCTGAGGGGATTTTCTCACTCACCATTGCCTGGATCCTCCTGTTGTCTTGCGTGCTCGGACTAATTTGGGAAATGAAGTGAACATTAGTCACTAATGGGACAATGGTTGTTTTCTCAAATTGGATATTGATGGAGAGCTGATCTTGTGCTTCTCACATTGTCACAGAGTCCCCTCTCTCACCTGTGACTTTGTGGAGAGGTGAGAATTGACACTTTATTGTGCTGTGAGCTTTTTGTGACAGCAATTGTAGGGTCCGGCTAGGCATGCCCTAAGGTCAGTAGTGCTGGCCACTGGAAAATACAGGCTGGAATTCTGGGGAAGACCTGTAGCTGCGATTCACAGTGTGCAGCTCTGGGAGAGGAGCCCCAGCTCCTCTATAACTCCTCATTGAGTTACATCGTCTTCTCTTATGCTTTCATTGAGTTCCTCCCACCAAGGTGATCTAGGACAATCTTCCTGACTTAGGGAAAACTAATGACAGGCTTTAATAATACCTGTATTGTAACATCACAGTGACATCTAGATGCGTGTGTGATTTGGGAACTAAGATGATGGTCTAGTCAAGGTGATATCTAGAATTAATTGTTGCTGTGATTATTTTTTATTTTATGTTTGGTAATATGGTCATGCTCAAATTACATATAATATAATTTTGTGAAAATATTTGTGTTATCATTGGTCTTATGAGCAGAAAACTTCAAGACTGGATTATGTTTGCACACATGCCTTTTTGAGGGAAAATGCACAAGAGGTGAAATGAGGCTGGGGAAATTGAAGGCATATGAGGGAAGTGCATCCCTGGGTGAAGGAGAGAGGGAGGGAGGGGTGGGTAGAACTTTCCTTTATTTCTGTGCTGTGAAAAGAAGGTGCAGAATATAATTGAGTCTTCTGCAAGTCAACGTTACCCCGCAAGGGACCTCCATGACTCTCAGCAATGGCTCTGATTCAGAATCACTGCAGAGGCAGTCCCTTCATTCAAGTTGACCACACAATGTGGGCTTCAGCACAAAGCCATGCCATGGACATCAGAAAGCAGCAGGTGGGCACCTGATCCATGCGCATTGTGTCGCCTGTAGAAGGAGGGAGGAAAATGCCCTCTGAAATGCTGTTTCTGAGCTCTTATAGAGAACACTGGCTTTGATGTTATTTTATTGGAACCTATATGAACAAATGTGCAGTCTGCAAACAATTGTGATTTTGACATTTACTCCTATTGCATTGCATCCTAATTCTGCAAGACATCATGGCACAGAAGTTGTGTTTTTCATGGATGTTGTTCAATGTGTCAGAAAAATGCATTTCCCACTTTTTTGGTTTTTCTCCATGTACAGAGACTTTCAGTAGAGTATGTCTTCTGCTTATCCTAATCATCACTTGTTTTCCTAAGAAAAGAGCAGAGATTAGCCTGACTGCATAATCTGGGATAGGGGCTGCTCCTGTATACCTCAGAGCCTGGAGAGATTCCCAGTGTAGTTTTATGGAGTCAGAGAGTTTTCCCTTGTTGGGGGATCTTTAGATGCCTCGCTAACGGGGATTGCTGGTTGACTGTAACTGAGAGGTTAAAAATTACAGCATCTAGTAGCTTATCTCACCAGAGCTCCATTATGTAACTTACCACCATTAGACTGCAAGTAAGAACTCAGTCTTGATTTTTCTGACCCCATTTTCTCATCTTAGTGAGTTGTAAGTTTGGTTAAAGAAAATGTTATTGTTTAGTTTCTGATTAAAATCTGAGAATGACTGAACTAATGAGAATTAATAAAAAAATTTCCAGGTTTTGGGAAATGTAAATGAAAGTCCACGCATAGTTTTCTGGTGTGGGTATGAGTCACTCAGGCACATTCCTATGAGTATGATTGCTGAATCATATTGTCAAACTACAATTAGATTTGCTAAAAATTGTTTCCAGTATCTGTGAAGGGAGGGCCACTCATCTGACCTTGTCACCTTGCTGCAAGGAAGCACAGTGCACAAGATGAGGTCACATGGAGGAGATCCAAGGCGCAGCTCCCAGTCCTGGCTGAGATGCTTGCTGGGGGCCAGATGTACAAGTGAACATTTCAGAAGCAGATCTCCAACGCCTTCTTTATTTGGGTGCACAGGCAGCAGATGACCAGTAGGAGGTGCTCAGAGCCCATCCAAGGCAGAGACCCAGTGAGGAGCAGGTGCAGAGAGGAACAAGCCAAGGAAACTGACCACAATTTAGGCTTGCCTTGCTTTTCTTAACAGCACAAAACCCTCAGGAGACCACCGATTATGTCATTTTCAATGTATGCCCTTCTTGATCGAAAGCTAAACTAAAATAAATATGACTCTGCAGTTAGTTTTTTGAACCTGGATGTTTCTGAGAATGCCATCAATATCATCACGATCATGTTCATGATGTCAAAATCAATACGCACATTTAGTCACCACGATGACGATTTGTCTCACAGTAGAGCTGTTTCTTGAATTGAAAATGACATTTCATGGGAATGGGTCTCTAGGTGAGAAATGATCAATTAATGAGGTAGGTACCAAAGTATCGGAAAACTTAAGAACACCATTGTCTTTGGTATCCAGTTATCCTAGAAATCATCTCAATATTCATTTTCTGAGAGCTCTAGGATAAGTTTGGGCAGTATTTACTCTATAAGAGGGCGGTGTTTTTCTTTTTATATGGGCATGTCCTAAGTAATCGGTAATTGACTGTGTTATGAAAAACATTGTTGAGTGACTGTTTCTACATCAGTTTCTTTCATGATCCATTTTTTCTTTTTCACAAACAAGTCACTCTGAGGATTATCATTATCCCTTGATTGAGAAAGAGTTTACCAAACACGTCCAGGTACACACCTTCCTGAATGAGCCATCACTCTCGGAAAGGCACAACCTGTTCCATGTGGAATCTTGTCTCAGAGCGGTACACATATTACCACATGGTTAGGTTTATACACTGAGGCTATGCCCCATGCGGGTCCCTGCTTTTCTGGTGCAGGTTAGCGTCTCCATCCTCAAAGACACTGGCGCTATTGATGTTTATGGCCTGCTACACCCTCTCTGTCCCTCAATGTCCAGAATGGTGAAGCAACCCAACAAAGGAATGTAGGAAGATCTCAAATTTTCATGTGGAGGAGACAGAATGCCAAGCACAGGGATCGAAATCCCTCACATGCCTGCTGGGTCACATTCTGGGTGGGGCCTCATAAAGCCCCCTGGGGCAGTGTCCTAGAAAATGCCTCAGTATTTCCATAGGAGAATTTCATTGAAAGAAAAATCGAATTTTTGTTATTATGGAATTTTAGAACTTTTGCTTTTCTCATGTGACAGTTGTATAATATTAGTTTTACAAAATATTACGTGTGTGTGTATATGTGTGTGTGTGTGTGTGTGTGTGTGTATATATATATATGCTTTATAATTTCTATAAAAAGTCTGTTGGAATTTAGGGTTGAATATCTATATGTATATATTCCAAGATAAATCTCAGTAGACATCATAAAATTAGTTTGACTATCTGTAGGCGAGATGATCACTTTCAAACAATGTATAACAAGTGAGACCAGATGTATCTTTCCACCAGAAAGAACTGGAAAACACAGTGAAATATCTTAAACACATTTTTAAGCAGTTTGACATCAGGCAACAAAGACAGTGGCCAATGAGAGAGGGAAAATAATAAAAAGGAGCCTTCTGATGAATGCACAATCAGGTACTTCCCTAAGGAAGCTTCCAGGCCACAGTGTTGGCATAGAACCAGGTAGATTTGGAGCTGAGGAAAGGGAACTGGAAACCCAGGTAGGCCAAGAGGTGTGAAGACCACAGAATAGACAATGGGTTGCAGAACACTGTTCATAGAGAGAACCCCACAGAAGGCAGGAGAGAGACCCAGACTCTACAGAGTGCAGATCAGTGTGTGGGAGACAGGGCAAGTTGGACACGAGGACACATCCTAATAGATGGAGCTCTCTTCAAAATATACAACTATCCAAAAATATACAAAATATTTGCCTAAAAAGTTTAAATTATACAGAAAGGTACTATAATAAAAACAAATAAGAGACAGGTGAATTCACCACATGAAAACCTAGAGAAGTGTATTTCCAAGCAAATGATAATACCAACGAGGGAGAACAAATTAATTTCACCATGGCAATCGGCTTAAGAGAAAAACATCCAGAACATGAAGAAGCTTCAAACACAAATATAAATGGAGTTATCTAATTACCAGAGTGGTGGCATGAGGAGCCCTAAGCTTTCCATTTAAACAATCACATCTGGTAAAACAAACACACAAACAAAAAAACTGTAAATCTCAACCATTAAAAATCAATGCAAATTATTCTAAGAAAATGCAGTAAATAAAAATTATTGATTGATAAAATGTACTGCTATAGACTGAATGTTTATTACCCCCCACAATGCCTTTGTTGGAATTCTAAACCCAAAGTGATGGTGTTAGGAGGTGGGGCCTTTGGTAAGTGAAGAGGTGTTTTTGGGAGGTGTTGACGTGTCATCTTTATAAGTAGGATTAGTGCCTTTGTGAGAAACTTCAGAAACTTTTCTGTCCTCTCCCACCACGTGAGGACACAGTAGAAAGATGGTCATCTATGAATAAGGAATTAGGCCTTTACCAGATACCAATTTCAAAGGCATCTTGATCTTTAACTTCCTAGCCTTGAGAATTCAGAAAAATATGTTTATGTTATTTCTGAGCCACCCATTGCATGGAGTTCTCTTATAGCAGCTGAAACAGACTAAAACATTTACCAAGTCTCAGTAAGGGCAGTGAGGATCCATCATACTTGAGAGATGAGAATTACTCTCTCATTTGCAGCTCAGGATGACAGAAGCCTGATGTTGAACTGATCTGACAAGAAGATGGTGGTTCCTTTCCCCAGATCTCAGTTGAGGCCCTGGAGTGAGATCTCTATGGTGGAGACTAAATTCCAGTCTGTGATGTGATGGATCCCTATCTCCTCCCAGCCCCACTTACATGACAGAGCTTCTATGCCGTGTGCTGTAGGCCAAGAACAAGGGGCCCCCAATTATTCTCACTCCAGCCCACTTGTAGGGTAGAGGATCTGGACAGCTTTCTGGGAGAGGCACAATGGGGCTATAGGAGTCCTCCATTCCCATGCGGATTTCTATTCTTAAAGCAGGAGTGTCCCTCTGAGATACAGGAACTTTTCTTCCACACCAAGGCAGGGGCAGTTATATTTTTATAAAGTCGCAGGGCATGAAAAGCAGAGATACAAAATCTTTCTCTAAAGGGTGCGAGTTTATTTGCAGTTGAATGTGAATAATTTCTACCACAAGGTTCTCCTAAAACACATGATATATTGTTATGGTAAATAATTAATGGAAAGCTGACAGCTCCATGAGAGCAATATGTTAAGCGATAATACACTCAGTTTAGCTGAGAGAATGAGAGAAATCATAATTTAAGAATAATCATCTGGGCACGGTGGCACATGACTGTATTTCTAACTAGTCAGGACACTAAGCTGGAAGGATAATCTGAACCAAGGATTTCAAGGCTAGTCTGCGAAATATTGCTACACCTAATTTCTAAAAAAAAAAAAAAAAAAAAAAAAAAAAAAAAAAAAAACATTGTGGGTCATGACAAATCTCAAAACCTGACCCTCCAAATAGGAACACATTTAATTGCATTTGACTGTGGATCAATTTATGACACAAAACAGTGACACCATGCCAGCAATGAGTGCGAAAAACATCTAGTTGTTATGTTGAGAGACAGAGACAGCTAAACAGAGACATCAGGTAAACAGGCTGTCAAAGACAACACTGCCAAATGACAGATTTTCCATGGATGTTGTGTATATATTCAGGGATGTGCCTGTGAATAATGACATCAAGCTTTTCATAATGTGAGGTAAAGAAACATCACCCCTCTGACAAAGGATTAATAATGAAAATATGCAAGGATCTCAAACAACTCTATAGGAAAATCATCTAGTAAACCAAACAAAAATCAGGCAAAGTTTTTTTTCTCAAAATAAGACTTACAAATGGCAAACAGATATATGAAAATGTACTCTACAACATTGATAGTCAGAAAAATGCAAAAGAAAACTACAAGGAAATATCATCTTACCCCATTTGAAATGGCTTTTATCCAAAAGGCAGGCAATAACAAATGCTGGTGAGGATATGGAGAAAAGGGAATCCTCATACCCTCATAAACTTGGTGGGTATTTAAATTAGTACAACCATTATAAAGAACAGTTTAGAATTTCCTAAAAAAAGGAATAACAGACCTATCATATGATCCAACAATTCTATTGCTGGTATATATGCCCCCCAAAAAGAAAATTAATATATCAAAGGAATATCTGCACTATCAGGTTTGTTATGGCACTTTTTATAATCACCAAAATTTGAAAGCAATCTAAGTGCCCATCAACAGATGAATGGATAGATAAAATGTGGTACCTATAGGATATGGGTTAATATTATGTCATAAAAAAGAATGAGATTCTGTCATTTGCAACAACATGGATGAAACTGGTGTCCATTATATTGATTGAAATAAGCCCAGAAAAGAAAGACAAACTTCACATGTTCTCATTTATTTTTGGATGCTAAAAATTGAGACAATTGAACTCGTGGAGAGAGAGAGTAAAAATATGGTAACCACAGGCTGGGAAGGTCTGTGGTAGATGGGGGTTATTGGCAATGGTAAAAGGATACAAAAGGTAGTTAGAAATAATGAATAAGATGTGATATTTGATAACACAACAGTGTAAGCATAGTCCTTAATAATTAATTGTAGATTTAAAAATAACTAAAAATGTACCATTGTAATGTTGGTAACTCCAAGGATTAATGCCTGAAGGGATGTCACCCCTTACCAAAGTGTGACTATTATGCATTTCATGATATATCAAAGTGCTTCATGTACCCATAAATATATACATATGCTATTTATTGGCAAAAATTAAAAATTAAACTGTTTATGTATCTAATCTTCTGTATCCATATTACATTCAACATAAGAACACACTGATGTGTTCACCCTACTGTGATCCACATAGACATTCATAGCCTTCCTTCTTGGCCTGTCCATAATCCCACACTCAACAGTGAGGAAACCTCTCTTACCATATGACATTAATTTACTTAGTGCACAATTTCAAGATACACAAACTGTGTTAGAATTGTTTAACTGAAGCTTGTTGGAAATGTGTTTATCAAATAGAATACAGTGCTTACATGCAGCTTATTTATACTTTACAGTCAGAAAATTGAATTCTTTCTAGAGTTACTTGTGTCAGAGACTTATGCCCCACCTTCTCCAGTGAAATTAGTTCAAACAAACATTTTAGTAGTTGTGAGATGTTTTCATACAGCTTTCATTTCTTCCAGCATTTCATGACCTGCTAGATACTTTTTATGTTGTTACGCATTTAGGTTAACACTGTGTCTCAAAAAATTCTGAGGTTTCACAAATTATTTATGCCATGTGTTCATCATTGGCCATCATAAAAAATAGTTTCACTGTGATTAAAAAGCATCTGTGTTTCACCTATTCCACACACCCTGTCCCTAAATTCCTGGAAAGCCTGAAAGGTTTACTAGATCTACATTGTTTTATTTGGCAAAGTAGCCTGGCTGTTCTCTGGGTCTCTTTGCAAAGCACCGAGATTCCCCTCCACTGACTACAGCATGAATTGAGTCCAGATGTCTGGAGAACAGAGGCTGGAGTGGATGGTAGCAATGAGTGATTCAAGCAAAAGTTCTCAATGCTGTCCTGCGTCAGTACAAAGATGACTCAATTCCCAGGGACAACACTTACCAGCACAATCTCCCTAAAAATGATCTACCTGAGAGCTGAGGAGTAGGCAGTGCATTACTGTGAGAGACGCAGTGAGGGGACAACTGCGTGAGCCCAGACACAAACCTCCCCACAGGGAGACAGGAGGAGACCTCATAATAAAGGGTGCTCAGGACACCAGGGGGTGCTCAGAACCACCAGGAGGCACTGAGGACACCAGGGGGCTCAGGACAAACAGGGGACACAGAATCACAATGGTGCATTCTAGACCATCAAGAAACACACAGGACCACCAAGAGGTTCTCAGAAACCACCAGGAGTAACAGGACCACCTAAAGGCACACAAGACCATCAGGAGGCACTCAGGATACCTGGGGGAATTCAGGACCAACAGGGAGTGCTCAGGCCACTAGGCAGCTCTCAGCAACAACCAGGGAATCACTCAGGACACCAGGGTTCTCTTAGGAAGCAGTTTCATCTCAGATTCCTGGGGACGGTGCGGTTTGCTTTTTGATCTTGCTGATTCCGGAGCTGGTCAAGCAAATGTTTTCTCAGGAGCTCTCTCCATTTCTTCCTTGTAATATATGGTTTCTTTCACCTGCAAATCATTAACTTAGAACAGGGATTTAATTCAACTTTTGACCTTTCACATTTTTAGAATAATACTAGCAATACTAATACTAGCAATGCTTAGTATGATTTTGATAATATAATAAGAAACTGCATATGCCTAATTGAAACTCTGCTTCCATGCATGGGTTTTTTATTTCTGCGCTGTGTCCGTCACACTCTTGTAAATGCCTTTTTAACAATAACACAGCATCTGCATGGTGTTGAGTTTCTTTACCTTTCATCTCCCTTTGTGGGGTTGAAACACCACCTTAAATGCTCAGTTCCTCTGTCTTGGCTGGGTGCTGATGTTCTGCTCTTCAGATTGTTTATCTACTTTTCATTCTTCTGTAAATGCCTTTAGTCTTCCTCAGCCTCCTGGCAAGGAAGCAGCAAGTCCTTTCATTTTGTCTCTTCCATGTCTGGTGAATCAGTTCTCTTCTCTTCATGATCATTGAAGCCAACTATGTTTAATAGGGTAACAGTTATCCTTAGAACACGCTCATCTACCTGTAGACTCTGCCTCTTCACCCTTTCTACAGTCCTTCAGACATCACCCCACCCCATCCCTTCTCTTCCCTAAGTACCACAAAGTGGGCTCTGCAGCTCCTGCTGCCCTCTGTGTGCTCATCCCTGGGACTCACTAGTGCTTTGATGATGAAGTCCAAATTCCTACTGTGTTGGCACACTGCCAGAGTGCGCTCTAGCAAGCTGCCATTGTGAGGAAATTCTGGGAATCTTGGGCTGATTTCAGTTCCACACTACTGGAGGTTCTCTAGCATCCAGTATTGGCAAATAAACATCCAGAATTTGTATTGAAAATTCATGCAAAAACAATCGTCAAAAGCAAAGCTAATTTCTAAATAAAATATTTTATCCTGGGTTTTATAAAAAATACAATGTGAACTTAACCAAAAATGTAATAACATTTAAAAGTGTTTATCTTATTGGTTATTACATGTATTAATAGTTGACTGATATTTAAAAATTATATCAGCTAATTTTATATATATATAATTATATATATATACCGATAACATAAATGACAAACAAGCCAACACAGATTTTATGCATAAATACCACATATATTTTATTAATGTATGTGGCAAGAATGGCATTTACATTTAGTTTTACAGAAACATGCATTTAGATATATTTGTTTATTGGCATTGGAATAGAGAATCACATAGCAAAACATTATTTTGCACTACAACATGATAGTATAAAACAAAATAATTTAAATTCAATTCAATAACTATAGTAATAATAAATACAAGTTTTGCTTTGGTATTTGATATGTGTTCAGTTTTGTATTTTCACATGTACCTGTAAGTACTAGGCATATGTGTGTATGTGTATATGTGATTATGAAGTTCTGAAATATATCATTAACCTGTATAGTTGTGTAAACCGAAGAGCGGAGACTTGGGCTATGTCTGAGTCAGGGGTAGGGGCTGGTCCTGCACACCTCAAAGCCTGCGGAGAAGCCAAGTGCAGTTTTATAGACTCAGCTGTTTTCTCATTCAGGAGGAGTGACCTCCACAGTCTCCAATTTCTGCTAAGATATTGCAGAGGTCTGTGAGATATTAAGATATTTTTCCATTATTGTATTTTTTTCTTTTTTACCCTTCATGTCTCTTAAAGTTCGCTTAATGCAGATATATTTATATTTTTAAAAATATGTTAAAAAGATATAAAATATATTGCTAAGTAAAATTTCATGGTACAATCACATATTAAGTAATTATGCTTCTCTAAACCCTTTTATTGCCACTAAACTCTAGGAGTCTCACATCTGCTCTGGGCCCTGCCCTATCCTAAGGCATCCCACCTTTGAGCTTGCTGTGTAGTAGGAGACGTTCCAATCGGGTTATCCCTCTGCTGATTAAAAACCAGCCCAGCTCTGGTCCTGCATCTCTGGGAGAGGAGTGCCAGCCTGGGATTTCCGTGTTTCCACTTGGTAATCAGGAATGAACACAGAGGATTCAGTATAGGCTTTAAACTGTGCTAGATTTTTCTTGTTGCTATTTTAAAAGGTTATTCATGCTATCTAAACTGTGAAAAACACATATACATTTTTTATATATATTATATATAAATATATATACAGATATCTAGATTTTGCTGTTGTAATTATAGAAGAAAACAATGACCTCTGTGCCATTAAAAAAGCATTTGATTTTTCCACTTTTTTGTCTCTTTCCCTTAGGGACTCAGAGTTGCAATGAAGTGATTTTTGAAGTTTCTGTCTTGTAATATTGTCCTGCTGTTATAGAAACTCAAAAATGCTTCGTAACAATAGACTTTATTAGAGTTAACATACCTGTATTTTTACTTTATTTTTGCAGAAGACCAGAGTTTATTATTCAAATTCAACTTCCTGAGCATTTAGGGATCTAAGTTTTGTTTGTTTGTTTGTGTGTTTAATATGGAGTCTCACACTGTCACTTGGGCAGGAGTGCAATGGCATGATCTTAGCTCACTGCAACTTCTGCCTCCCGGGTTCAAGTGATTCTCCTGCCTCAGCCTCCCGAGTAGCTTGGATTACAGAAGTGCCACCACGCCTGGCTAATTTTTTTTGTATTTTTAGTAGAGACGGTGTTTCACTATGTTGGCCAGGCTGCTCTCGAAATCCTGACCTCGTGATTCGCCTGCCTCGGCCTCCCAAAGTACTGGAATTACAGGTGTGAGCCACCACACCCAGCCTAAGTTTTTAAAGACAATTTGACAGGTAGGGGCTAGGGAAGTGGGGAGTGCTGATTGATCAAGTTGGAGATGGAATCACAGGGGGTCAAAGTGAGGTTTCCTTGCTGTCTTCTGTTCCTGGGTAGGATCTCAGAACTGATTGAGCCAGATTACCATTCTAGGTGGTGTCACCTGATCTATTGAGTGTAGGGTCTGCAAATTCCTTCCCAGGGTTAGTTTGGCCTGTGTCCAGGAATGAACAAGGACAGCTTAAAGGTTAGAAGCAAGATAGAATCGGTTAGGTCTGATCTCTTTCACTGTCATAATTTCCTCAGTTATAATTTTTGCAAAGGCTGTTTCAATCCCTCCCTTAGGGTTTCATAGCACCTTATTCTTAAGGTGTGGGCTATGAAGATGGAAAAAGGCCGCCAATTGCTCTGGATTCCTCCTGCTGACAGGGGGCTTGGTGGGATAGGTGTTGACCCCAAGGTGAGAGAAGCAGAACTGCTTTGCAGCTATCTGAGCTGTTTGAGTGTACACATGCAGGCCGGGCTGAGGTTCCAAGGCTTTCATGACAAAGGCATTCATATTCTTATCTACAGTTTTAGTACAACATTTAAGAAAACAGTGTACAATAAGATGAATAATGAGTTCTAGGACAAGGAGTGCAATTCACAGTTTTAAAAGTAAAGATTTAAAAGCATGAGTTAGGGCACTTTTAGCCTCCCAAAATTTAGGTTTCAGTTTAAATGGCAGAAAAAAAAAAAACCCTCAAAAGCAACTAATAACACGTGTACTATAGTTTTTGAAACATAATTTTTTCTTTCTTCAGTCCTTATTTTTATTAAAAACAAATCCTGAGAGGACCAATTTGTTTGTGAAATAAACTTTAGTTTTATTACACTTGGCATGATTATCTGCATAGAGCACAGCAAGAATAATTATTTTTCACATAGGCCTTTTAAATTGGCTTTGTTGGAACTCTGTATAAAGAGCCTTAGATAAGACTTTTTTAAAGCCCATCCCAGCCATGGGTTTGTACTCTCAAATGCCTATGAGTTGGGTACATTCCTCTCTTCTTGAGATGCCAGGTTAACTTAAGATTCCTGTGCCTGTTGGAAAGTGATATTCTTTACATACCATAGGTTAGGAACCCTGTACAGGGACTGCGTAGACAAGGTATGAGGCCAGTTTTCCCTAGGGGTTTTTATTGGCTCTAGAAGTCAAATTTGATTCCTTAAACAAAAACATGCCATTCCAGTCAAAACCTTGGTAAAATAAACAGTTTCTCCAATTGTGTCCTGTTGCAAAAGAAAACATTTTTATTGCACTTATGCAAATAATTATGTAGCCATAAATTAAGAATACTTGCAAATAGCTTCCAGATTCTGGACAAATCAGGTAGAGAGAAACAAATATGCTCCCAATTTTGTTCACAGGAATATATTTTATTCAGTTGTTAAAAGCTGTAAGTAGCTCAAAAGAAGTTTTCTTGGCTCTCTGAAAAACAAAAAGGATCAGCCACGTTTTAAGCAAAAAAACAAAACAAAACAAAACAAAGCAAAGGACAAGATTAGCTCAGTTTTCTGTTAGTTCAGTAAGCCCTTGTTCTGCTTAATATTCATGAACATTTCAGCTCTCCATGGGAGTCCTGAAGGTTTTTTCCTTTATTCTAATGTTGCAATCTCCAAAGCTATCAGAAACTTGCATTCAAGAGCACCTGTCCAAGTTTTATTACTGATTATAAAACCATCTTCTAAAGAGTATCAGAACAAGACAACAATTGTCTGTGGATGAGAAGACATTTTAGGACAGCCAAAGTCAAACACAATTGACAAGAACATTAAAATTGTTATGTTAAATTATTATGTGCCACAGAGGTTACAAATGTCCTTGTCAAATGTGTGCTAAGGCATATCAAAATTATAGGAATCTTATACAATTTTGAAATACATGCTAATAATGTATTTATATGAATATAGCCCAAAGAAAGCTAAGCACCATTTTATATTTGGCCATGTTTTCTGCATGATTTTAATACATTAAATAAGCAGACTGTGTCTTTTTGGACTTTAGGGGACCTATTTTTTTATCTTTGAATTTGATCTTCACAGATTTGTCAAATATCAAAGGTTTAAAACACTGGATATCACAAAATAGAACCCTAGGTTACCTTAAGTCATTTGTTTATCCAAAATGATAACTCATAAAGTTTTAAAAAGGAAAAAACCTTTAGTCTGATAGAAAAGAGACTCATTTTCTCAAACTACAAGACCCAGTGAAGACAGCATGAAGCCTGTTGAATTGGTCTCCTCCCTCTCCCCTCCCTTGAAAGGCAAACAAAATTTTTTCGTTGCCTCTCAGTATTACTTAAGAATCTTTATCAAAAGAGAAAACCAAAGTTCATGTTTACATTATTGCATCTTTAATGCTAAAGATAGTTTTTATTAAAATTCTATAAATCTATCCAGTGTTAATTAGTTTAACTGTAAGTTAATGTTTCTATAAACTTTTTATAGCCCTTTCCAATTTAGTTATTATTCTTACAGAGCCTAACCATGTTTTAAGAAAATTCTGTTATGCTTTTATTCCTATGTTCAACTTATGGAAACATTGACTAATACCCCTTTAACTTTAGCCAATATGTTTACACACAAAATCTCTTTTAAAATTAATTTTTTATAAACCTTCCCCAACTTGCTTAAACCTTTAGATTTTTCCTATCTCCCTTAAAGCAATACTTTAACCCTCTAAACTTGGGCAAGAAATCCATATTCCCATGTCTTCTTACAATCTTTTACCAAAAGTACATTCTACTTTTCTTACATGCTTTGCATGTGGAACTGTTTCTTCAGTAGCCTCAAATACATGCTACACTGTTAACTCTGTGCAACTTCTATTTTTGGTGAAAAACCTGGTTAGTAGGTCATTTTAATTATGTACCAGGTGTGGAGCTTAGGACAGACACAGGACAGAAGTGCAGATCAAATCTGTTCTTACTTTTCTTTAAACCAATTAATTAGAACTCTTTTATGTAAACATCACACACATATCACATATAAATACAAAGACAGACAGAAAATCCAGTCGTTGTAAGATTTTTCATTTGCCATTTCTTAAGTTACCTAATGGGATTACTGGAATTGAGCTAGAGCCCTTTGAGAAGCAGGGCTAGGAAAGCATGCAGTTTCTAGACCCTAATAAGCAGACATAGCTGGAAGGCAAAAACAGATCCCCCAAATTAAGGGTGCCATTTTATATGGAATCATGGACTCCTCCCATAGGGAAATACTACAGAAGAAACTACTGCAGTGCTTCTACCCTGCATTTTATTGCAAAAAAAATCCAAAGCCAATCAGCACATTTTGTAATCAGCCCATCCCCCATGGATTCTCATCTCACAGTGGGATTAGGGATGTTTCCATACCTTCTAGGTGGTCAAGAGCATGCTTCTCTGATCCAAGCATGCAAGGAGCCAAGTATTCTTCCTAATTGCCATTAACAGTCCCTTATAGTGTATTTCTCATCTGCTTATTGCAAACTATGGCTAAAAGCTCTCTCATAATGTGAAGGAATTTCTGATACACCCCCCAAAAAAATCAGGTAACAAAATGTAAAACTGAAAATTAAACCAAGACTTAGATTTCGAGGGAGATCAGTTCCTGAGGTTCCACGAGGAAAACAGGTTTTTCTCAGAATGGGGTCTGTGGCACCTCCTCTGTTTTTCCCTATGAGTCCCAGGCTATTAGAATTTATCTAGGTTCTCTCATGTGAGCCTCAAGAGTGGCAAGAAGAAAAAATGGAGGAAAACAATTCAGAAGAAAAAAACTTTTTCCAGAAAGACATGAATCAAGAAGAGGAAAAGATAAATGTCTTATAAACAGATACAGTTTGGATACTTTATTTATTTATTTATTTATTTATTTATTTTTGTAATGTGGTCTGACTTTCTTTTCCAGGCTTATCTCAAACTCCTAAGCTCAAGAAATCGTCCTGCTTTGGCCTCCTGAACTACTGGCATTACAGGCATGAAAATAGATATCCAGCGTTACCCCATCCAACTCTGGATATCTATTTTTAATTAAACCACTTTTAATTACAGAGTTCTTTTGTTAAAAAATCTTTTAAAATCTCTTATTACCAGGCTCTGATGAGCATAGCCAACGTTTCTGACTTTTGAATTCCATACCAGATAACCTCTCACATAAAATGAATACGTATTAACTAAGGTTATAACTTAACCATGAACTCATGAAGTGTTTCAAAGAGATGCTAAACAGTTTTTTTAAAAAAAGCTTAGAATTTCCCCATGATATTTCAGAGAAAGGAAAATTCAAGACAGGAAATCAGAAGCTATCCATGGGGTGGGGAACCCTCAAAAAATGGCAGAGTTACACAAATAACAAACCAGAAAGGAATCAATCCCAAAGCCATGAATTGAACCTGGGGGCAGCCACTGTCCAAAGACAAAAGCCTTGGTTACTGAGCTACAGCATTCAGCAGGTTCTGTTGCTCTTCCCAGAAAGAGCCTAGAGGAGTCAGTTTCAAGCTTGCAAAGGCTTTTAACTGCCCAAGATAATGTTTAGGGCTGTAAATGAATCCCCAAATTCCTGTCTGCTGGATGGCAGAGACCAAGAGAAAGTATCAAGGTTTCTTTCTCACATGGTCACAAGGTTAAGCTCTCAAGTATATAAAACAAAAAGAGAGAAACTTCATATGGCACTAGTCTCAGGGACCCCCAGCAACTTTGTAAATGACCAGCTGCCAGGCTGGCTTGAAAAGCAGGCTTATAGTGGTCCTAAGCCCATCTTCTCTCCTGTGATACCTCTCTCTCCATTAAAGAACAAAACAGAAAGACAAATTCTTAGCAAAAATTGCTCCAGATTTGCTACAGCCTAAGACTAGTCTCACAAATCCTTTTTTCTATTAAACCTTTGCAGAGGAGACAATCATGTTTACATTTGCACTCACACACATATATACACACACACACACACACAAAAACAGTGGGAGGAGGAGGGAGAGAGACAGAGGGAGAGAAAAAAAAAGATGAGAAACTTGGTTGGTAAGAATTTCTTGCCCCCCTTTTTTTTGCCAGCAAACCAGGTTTCTGGGTTCCCTTTCTCTGCAGCTTTCAGAAGAACAGAGCAGCTTTGATGTCCCTGTTCACTGTATCATAGATATGGGAGCCAAGCCCCATTACTAAATAAAATCATCCTTTTCTGTTTGATGGAACCATAAGCAAAGCTTCTCAATTTTGCAAGATGCTGCCCAACAGGCTGCATGGGGAATCAAATTAATATTTTCCTTCCCAGCCAATGTAAAATACATGCAAGAAAATAGACACAAGTCACTTTGTTCAGCACCAGTATTCACCTGGCAAGGCTCAAACTTTCTCCTTTTGGCCCCTGTTACCTTTGATCCACACCAGGTGTGTGTGAGGGGGATGATCTCCAAATGGTAATTCAATGTGTAATCTCTAGGCAAGAAGACAAACCTGACAAAAACAAGCAATGGGGAAAGAACTTCCTATTTAATAAATGGTGTTGTGAAAACTGGCTAGCTAGACACAGAACATTTAAACTGGATCTTTTCCTTACACCCTATACAGAAACTAACTCCAGATAAATTAAAGTCTTAAGTGTAAAAGACAAAACTATAAAAACCCTAGAAAAAAATCTAGGAAATACCATTCAGGTCATAGGCATGGGCAAATATTTTATGTTGAAATTGCCAAAAGCAATTGTAACAAAAGCAAAAATTGACAAATGGGATCTAATTAGACTAAAGAGATTCTGCACAGCAAAAGAAACTATCATCATAATGAACAGATAACCCATAGAATGGGAAAAATTTTTTGCAATCTATCTATCTGACAAAGTCCAATATCCAGAATCTACAGGGAATTTAAGGAAGTTTACAAGAAGAAAACAAACACATTAAAAAGTAGGCAAAAGACATGAACAAACACTTCTCAAAAGAAGATACAGATGCGGCCAACAAACATATGGAAAAAAGCTCAACATCACTGATTACCAAGACCAGCTTGGTTGGGGAGACCTTAACCCAGTGGCACAAGAGGAATTAAAGACACACACACAGAAATATAGAGGTGTGAAGTGGGAAATCAGGAGTCTCACAGCCTTCAGAGCTGAGACCCCTGAACAGAGATTTACCTACATATTTATTAACAGCAAACCAGTCATTAGCATTGTTTCTATAGATATTAAATTTACTAAAAGTATCCCTTATGGGAAATGAAGGGATGGGCCAAATTAAAGGAATAAGTTGGGCTAGTTAACTGCAGCAGGAACACATCTTTAAGACACAGATCACTCATGCTGTTGTTTGTGGCTTAAGAATGCCTTTAAGTGGTTTGCCGCCCTGGGCAGACCACGTGTTCCTTCAGTTCATTCCCATAAACCCACAACCTTCCAGCTTGGGCTTTAGGGCCATTATGAACATGCCACAGTGCTGCAGAGATTTTGTTTGTGGCCAGTCTTGGGGCAAGTTATGGTTGTATTTTGGGGGGCTTGCTCCCAATATGACTCCCTTCTTTGATTTGCAAAGAGATAAAAGTGAGGGCAGCTTTGTCACAGTGAGCTACTTCAACCTGGATTTGAGCCCACATGATGGACACCATTTGCCGAGACCAGCTAGGTTGGGGAGACCCTAACCCAGTGGCACTAGAGGAAGTAAAGACACACACACAGAAATACAGAGGTGTGAAGTGGGAAATCAGGGGTCTCACAGCCTTCAGAGCTGAGAGCCCCGAACAGAGATTTACCCACATACTTAATAACAGCCAACCAATCATTAGCAATGTTTCTATAGATATTAAATTAACTAAAAGTATCCCTTATGGGAAACGAAGGGATGGGCTGAATTAAAGGAATAGGTTAGGCTAGTTAACTGCAGCAGGAAGACGTCCTTAAGACACAGATCGCTCCTGCTCTTGTTTTGGCTTAAGAATGCCTTTAAGTGGTTTGCCGCCCTGGGTGGGCCAGGTTTTCCTTGCCCTCATTCCTATAAACCCACAACCTTCCAGCTTGGGTGTTAGGGCCTTTATGAACATGTCACAGTGCTGCAGAGATTTTGTTTATGACCAGTCGTGGGGCCAGTTTATGCTGGATTTTGGTGGACTTGCTTCCAACACGGATCGTTAGAGAAATGGAAATCAAAACCAAAATGAGATACCATCACATACCCGTCAGAATAGCAATTATTAAAAAGTCAAGAAACAACTGATGCTGTTGAGTTTGAGAAGAAATGGAAACGCTTTTACACTGTTGGCAGGAATGTAAATTAGTTCAGCCATCATGGAAGACACTCTGGTGATTCCTCAAATATTTAGAATTGGAAATACCATTTGACCCAGCAATCCCATTACTGGGTATATACCCAAAGGAATATAAATCGTTATTTTATAAAGATGAATGCACCTATATATTCATTGCAGCACTATTCACAGTAGCAAAGACATGGAATCAACCCAAATGCCCATCATTGATAGACTGGATAAAGAAAATGTAGTGCATATAAATCATGGAACACTATGTGGCCACAAAAACGAATGAGATTATGTCCTTTGCAGGGACATGTATGAAGCTGGAAGCCATTATCCTCAGCAAACTAACATAGGAACAGAAAACCAAACACCACATGTTCTCACTTATAAGTGGAAGCCGACCAAAGGGAACGCATGCACACAGGCAGGGATACAACACACTCTAGGGCCTGTCAGAAGCAGGAGAGATCATCAGGAAAAATGGTTAATGCATACCGGGCTTAATACCTACATGATGGGTTGATAGGTACAGCAAACCACCATGGCACACATTTACCTACATAACAAACCTACACATCCTGCACGTGTACCCCAGAAGTTAAAATAATTTTTAAAAGATACATAAAACATCTGAACAGACATTTCTCAAAAGAAGACATATGAATGGCAAACAGGTATATGAAAAGGTGCTCAACATCACTGATATCAGAGAAAGACAATCAAAACTACAATGAGATCTCATTTCACCCCAGTTAAAATGGCTTTTTCTCTAAAAGACAGGCAATAACAAATGCTGGCGAGGATGTAAAGGGAACCCTCATACACTGTTGGTGGAAATGTGAGTCAGTACAGCTTCTATGGAGGACAGTTAGGAGGTTCCTCAAAAACTAAAACTAGAGCTACCATATGATCCACTGCTGGGTACATATCCAGAAGAAAGGAAATCAGTAGATTGAAGGGATACATGCACTCCCATGTTCCTTCTAGCACTGTTCACAATAGCCAAGATTTTGAATCCACCTTGTGAGTGTTCGTCAACAGACAACAGGATAAAAAAAAGGTGGTATATATATGCAGTGGAGCACTCTTCAGCCATAGGAAAACAAGGAGAGCCTATCATTTGTAATAGCATGGATGGAACTGGAGGTCATTAAGTGAAATTAGGCAAAGAAAGACAAACAGACATCACATGTTCTCTCTTATTTGTGAGAGCAAAAAATCAAACAGTCAAACTCATGGAAATACAGAGTAGAAGGATGGTTACTAGAGGCTGGGAAGGCGCAGTGGCAGAGAGGTGGGGATGGTTAATGGATAAAAAAGTAATTAGAAAGAATGAATAAAATTGAGTATTTATAGTATTTGACAGCAATAGAATGCCTATGGTCAATAATAATGTAATTGTACATTTAAAAAATGAAGAGGATAATTGGATGATTTGTAACACAAAGGAAAATGGCTGGAGGTGATGGACACCTCATTTACCATGCTGCGATGATTACACACTGCATGCCTGTATGAAAGTATCTCATGTACTCCATTAAAATATACACCTGCCGCGTGCCCACAAAAATAAATATTAAACATTTAAAAAACTATGAAAATTGTAATCAAAATTCACAATGATCAATAAGTACAAATAATGTAAGTTCTATGTCTGAGTTGATGCAGGGTAAGAACATATTAAGGGGGAAAGCTAGAACCGCAAACAAATGAGATCCTGAGAGCAAGAAACTGGAGAAATAACAGAAACTCCAGGGAGAAGTCTGGATCTTAAAGACATGGGAAATTGAGGGACTGGCACAGACATCTCCACAAAACCAGGTCACATCTGTGTTCCAGGAAACAGAATAGAAAATGCACTCAGGACTGTCTCTGACAGGGTGAGCAACTGGGGAGGGAAGAAAAGATCTGGGGGACCCAGGAGGGTGGAGGGACTGGAACTGGGACTTGAGGGCGGGACTGTGCTTCAACCTCCTCCTCTCACTGCCCTTGCCCTGCCGTCAGGAGCCCTTGGTGAGGAGGAGGTCCCCAGCTCTGTGACGCAGGCCTGGGCCCCAGTCTCTAGTTCCAAAAGTGATGCCTAGGTCTCAGTTGCTTGAGGGTGACATTGTACTTCAGATGGAAAAAGTGCTCTTTCCTCTGAAGAGCCCTAGTGCCACATGGCTGGGCCCCAGCTCTAATCCCTGGATTGTGGATTTCATTCTCACCTGAGTGTGGAGCTGGGGGTTTCTCTTCCTATTACTCTCCTACCTTCCCAGTGACCCACTGTCACCCCCGCTTGGAAGGAAGAGGAGCAGCAGGAAGGTAAGGAGCCCCCAGCCCAGCCCCACAGAGAAAGACTCTCTCTCTTCTTTTCCTCCCCTCATTCCCACTTTTCCTAAGCAGCGAGAGACCCTTCTGTGATGGGAAATCTCATCATCCCTCTAGGGAAGGGCAGGGCAGGCAGGGGTGGGAGTGGGCGGAGGATTCCATCCGCAGCTCCCAGACCATCTGTGACATGTGCAGGAGGCATCAGGGCAAAAGCCGACACTGGTCTCAGCCGCGAGGACCAGATCAGGAGAGGGGTGAGGTCTCTGTGGGAGGACAGGCCCCAGCTCTGGCTCATCAGCCTCTTTCCGAGGCTGGTACCTGGGGGCCCAGACGCTTCTATGTGGGGTGATCTGGGAGCTGTGCTGAGACCCTGAGAGCCTCCCGCCAGAGCCTGGATTCATGTCTGGCCTCCTTTGAAGCAGAATCCTACTTGGCAGCTCAGAGGTGCCTGTAGGCCTGAGCTTGGGTCTGCCTTCAGCAGAGGAGCAGGGACTGGGGATATCCAGGGTGGAGTCACACACAAAACCCCCACTTGCATTTCCCTAAGAAGGAAAACAGAAAACATTTCATCAATGAAACATGAGTAAAAGAAATGCACACAGAGCTCCCTGAGCTAGAGGCAGAAAGCCGTGTTACTCATGAGCACTGCGTGTGTGCAGCTGGCCTGGGGAGAGGAGACTGAGAACTGGTCCCAGCCCCTCACTCTTGCTTGCCTCTTACCATCAAAGGAAGAGATTGGGAGACCCAGGAGCAGGAAGAAGATCCTAGCTCTGAAAGGTGAGGCTCTACTGCTCCCCAGGACTCCCCAGAGGTGACTGAGCATCGCCTGTCCCTGAGGAAGTCATTTGCAGAGGCCTGAGAGGAAGCTCCTGGGAGGGAAATCAGAACCCGGGGCCGCCTCAGATTATCTGTGGGAATGAAGCCATGGGCCTGGGAACCGGTATTGCCCATAAGGGGGCGCTGTGGGGAAGGCACCAAGACCTGCCAGGATATGGGGGGAGGTCAGGGAGGCTCCAGGTCCATGCGGACGGCTGTTCTTCTCGGCCATGGCTGACTCTTCTTAGAGACCACCCCTGTCCGCTCTCCCCAATAGATGGTTGTGACAGCCATGAGGGGGTGTACCTGGAAGCACTTTTTGCAAACGACAAAGGTTCTGTACAGTGCACACCTTGCTGTCACCATTGGGGCCATGTGGCCTTGGACACAGATGCGTGGGTTTCAGGGTCTAGTTCCCCGTGGTGTCCCCTAAAGAGACAGCCACTCAGCCTCCTGTGAAGTTTGCTGGCACTGCCCTCCCCACCATAACCCCGTCTCCTGACTTCCAGCTTGCAGAATCCTCCTGAGGGAGCCGGGGGAGACTGGGGGCCTGCCCAACCCTCTGGAAAGATGAGGAGACTCCCCCTTCTCTCCATGTCCTCCTTTATACCAGGGCCTCTGATGCAACCCTAGGGCCTGGTGGTGACCTGGGAGGGGGAGTTCCTGGAAAGGGAACAGGAATTGACTGAAGCTCTGAGGCTGACATAGATAGAACTTTGTGAATTCAGCAGTGGGGGAGGTGGAGGAGCTGTGGGCACCAGGTACCCAGCCTTCCCGACCTCCCAGCCCCACCCGCCCCTAGCTGCAGCTTGTGCCTCATGTCTACTGCAGCCACCTGAGAAAGCTCACTGGGGAGGCTGGCTCTCACCTACCCTTAGCTGGAGACCCCCTGGGTGACATGTACCAACCAGCGCCTGCTAAGGCCCACCAACTGCATGGGAAATGCATGCAATGTCCATCTCCCACCAGCTTGTCCCCAAGGGCTCTCCCAGCTACTCTGGCCTCCACCCTGTCACCAGGCGCAACGACCACCTTAGAGCCTTTTTGACCACACTCAAGCCTGAGTACCTCCAGTCACCAGAGCCCTCATTACCCCTAAAACACCCTGCACCTCAGCCACATGTGCTTTTTCCTCCTTCACCACAGCCCCCTGTTCCCACGGCCTCCTCTCCACCTCCACCCAGCTCCGGCCTGGCTGAATTTCCGTGTGGCTCCACAATATGCCCCGTTCCCCAGAGCTGCCTTTTCCACAACCAGGGGCTGCCTTCTCCAACCAGGGTGATCTCCAGCTTTGGGTGCTCCAGCGATCCCATCTGGGACCTCTCCTGCTGGAGGGAGGCTGCCACCACCTGGGGCCTCTCCACCTGCTCACATGGCAAGTCCCAGCAACCGTATATTCCTGACCACTCCCTAGAGGCTTCCTTCTGGGGAGACCCCACACCCAGGCAGATGGAGGTAGGTGCCTACACATTCATCCACCCCGACATGCAGAAGCTGCTGGAAACTCTCATCACCAAGAGAGCAGTGATGAAGATGTGGCAGGAGAAAGAAAGGAGGCAGGCAGACTACCTGCAGATGACATCACTGGGGAAGGAGTGGGACATCACGACTCTAAATCCCTTCTGGAATGTGACAACCCAACCACAGCAGCTGCCCAGTCCTCAGCAGGTCCCCACGTCCATGGGGGACCACTTACAGTGGAAATGCAGCCAGCTCTTCTGAGACCTCTTCTCCCCTCTTTCAATAGGGAGTCCCTGGTGGTCACGGCCTGGGATTCTAGGAACCCTTCCTCACAGAATGTGTACTCTGTACCATTGGATAAAGCCTCCACTTCTCTTCAAGGTGAACCTGAGGTTGAGGCATCCTTACAGCTTTCCCAGGCACAGTCCCAGCCCCACACATGGCCCAGCTCCAACCATTCACTTCAACCTGGCCCCAGTCCCAGCCCCCACCTCTGGCTGGGATCCAGAAGCAGTCCCACTGCTCACCCCGTCCCAAGCCTACCGTGCTCTTTTCCACCCCAGATCAGGTTCTGTGGGCTTGCCCTACATCCAATGAGAGGGCACAGTCTGTCATCCCCAGTCGAGTGGAGTATCTTGAATGGCCCTTGCAGAAGTGACTAAAGTGGAAGAGGGCTTTTTCCTTTCTCCTAAAAAATTCTCAGGCCGTCCTGAGCCAGCCCACTGTCCACCTTCCCCAGAAGAGGCCGGCTTTTCAGAGCCCCAAGTCAGCCTCCATTCTTTCTGGGGTTGCCTCCAGCACTGAGATCCCAGAGCACCCGTGGCAAGGAAGTCGTGCCATGTGCCAGGAGCAGTGCCATGTGCCAGGAGCAGTCCCATGGCCCTCCCAGCAGATTCCATCTGGAGACCTCTGCAACCTGAGGGGGAATTCCCAGGGAGGTCCCAGGGTCAGGCAGAAGACACACAGGGGGTCCTCTTGCCCTCCCAGGCTTCTGAATTTGCAGGAAAGGGCAGGAAGAATATGCAGAAGACAGGACTCAGGAGCTCTGGAAGGTTATCTAGGAAGAGGTGCTTAGGGTCCAAACTAGAGGCACAACCAAGCCAGGATCAAGGCACAGGAAGGAATTCAGTGAAGATTCTGGAGAAAGACAAGGAGGAGGCAGACAGTGACTTCAGGAAGCCCTGGAAGTACCAATCAGTAAGTTCCACACCCAGGGACCCAGACAGGAAGCATTTGGAAAACAAGCTGCAGGTCCATATGGACAGGAAGGTGGGGGAGATCAAGGAGGGCTCGATCTCTGTATCTTTGTATTGCTCCTGGTTCATGGCCAAACGTGCTGTTCCCAAGTCTGACACCCACAGGAAACTGGGGAAGCTGGCATCCTGGAGGGGTGGGAAAGCCCACGTGAACACCTCCCAGGAGCTTTCCTTCCTTCATCCCTGCACCCGGCAGATGCTGGAAGCACATCTTTTCAGGTTCTGTGTGAGGCACAGGTGGGGTCCAGACCTCCAGTCCCTATAGCCCATAAATGTCCAGTCAGGTAAGGCTCAGCCCCCACTCCTCCCATACTCCACATTTCCCCTCTGGGCCTCCTGGGAATCTCGGGTTGAATCTGTAGCCAAGTTTGTCATTTTATTGGAAAAACCTCCCCAGAATGGTCCAGGAGACAACAGAACAACAGGCAAGTCAGCCCCATTGTGAGTTGCCCTGTCCCTGTCCCACCACCTGAGCAGGAGGAAGGCCAGAGGGCTCCAAGATGGTCCCAGTCAGCTGACACCCATAAGCAATTAGAGGCCTCTCCGACTGGACAGAAGGACAAGGTGTCTTCTCAGTCCCCCATGTGCAGCCTTGTAGGCAGAACCTGGCAGAGCAGGACTGTCCTGGGGTCTGGGAAATCCAACCTTGAGGGGTTCAGAAATGGCTGGGAATGAGGCATGGCTTGAGATTGAAAGCATGTCCCCAGGAAACTCCTGTCATAACAGAGCCCTGCAAGAGTTCTGCATAAGGTCCCAGTGGGCAAGGGCCAAAGACACCCTGGAAGCACTGGAGGCTGAGGAGGAGAAACCCCCTGCTTCGGAAGCCACCTTGGGAGCCAGTGTGAGGGCAAGTTCAGGAAGTGTTCAGGTGGACCTGAGGAGCACAGAGGCTGTGGGGACCACTAGTGTCTACACTATAGTGTAAACTGGTGTCTGTAGACCTCAGTGTCTACAATCTGTGTTGCTCAGGATCCAGGGCATCTGTGTCTGAAAGCATAGGCAGTCAATGAGATTGTGCTCACAGTGCAGGTGGACTCAGAGGAGCAGGTGCCAGGCCGTGTCTCCAGCATCCTCCTCCAGGAGGGCCCCACAGACCTGTGCCTTCCAGGCCACAAAGTGGACATGCTCCCAGCCATAGACTGGCCACTCACTAATGCCCCACTGTCCACCTCCCAGACTGTGTTCAGTAGGAGGAACATGGCAGCTTTCCAGGGGCCATGTGCCCTCCTGTGTAAGGGAGGGGACAGACTGGGGCAACAGGAGCCTGTGAGCTCAAAAGTGAAGGCCCCACAGAAGAGTCAGAAGATGCTGGGGTCTGTGAACAAGGGCGAGGCCTGCAGGAGGCCCAGACCAGGGTAGCAGGGACATAGGTGCAAGGGACCCAGGACCTCCGAAGCCAGTTGGAGGAGCCACCCTGCCCATGCCAGGGAAATAGGAGACAAACAATAAAGGAAATATGACAAGCCTCAGCTAGAGAAGGGACAGGCACCACCAGAGTGCAACTTCTGGAGAAAGATCAATCACCATTCACAGGGCATACTATCAGAGGAACCAGCTCCCAATATTTCAACATAGGTTCTTTTCTATTTTCCCTACGTGTTGGCTGGTCTGAGAAATAAAAAGAAAGAGTCCAAAAGAGAGAAAAACTTCCCCTGGGAATGCATTCATTTTCCCATGGTTATTCCTTGATGAGAAAAGAAATCAGCAATATTTCTCCTATGTGCTTTCTGAAAGAAGAGAAATATGACTCCATTCTACCTGGCCCCACAGGCAGTCAGACTTTATGGTTATCTCCCTTGTTCCCTGAAAATCGCTGTTATCTTGTTCTTTTCAAGGTGCCCAGATTTCATATTGTTCAAACACACAGGCTTTACAAACAATTTGTGCAGATAACACAGTCACCACAGGGTCCTGAGGCAACATACATCCTCAGTTTATGAAGATGACAGGATTAAGACATTGAAGTAAAGACAGGCATAGGAAATTACAAGAGTATAGTCTGGGGAAGTGATCAATGTCCATGAAATCTTCATGATTTATGTTCAGAGATTGCAGTAAAGACACACATAAGAAATTATAAAAGTATTAATTTAGGGAACTAATAAATGTCCATGAAATCTTCACAACTTATGTTCTTTGGCCATGGTTTCAGCTGGTCCCTCCATTCAGGGTCCTTGACTTCCCCCAACAGTCTACACCTCAGGAAAAGAGGTGCAGGGCAGGAAGACGTACTTCAGAAAGGCAAGCCCAGGGCAGATGCTGTCCAGAGCTAGGAGTCTGATCCAGCAAGGTTGTTTATGGATAGCATGACTAAAGAAGCCCAGGCCATCATCAGAGTTGTGGGTCAAATCCTGGTGGACAAATTGGGGATTCAGCAGGGATGTGGTCCCTCAGAGATCAACTGCCACAAAGGCGACCTCCAAGCCCAGAAGAATGTGCCTTCCTGCTGCCACAGAAGTCACTACCAACAGGAACACAGCAGAGAGATGAGAGCCCTGGCTTGCAGCCCCAAAGCCACCCCCAAGGGCCACAACTGTCCTGTCAAAAACAAGGGCATCAGAGACAGAGACAGCAGTTGGGCTCCCACCTCCCAGGGAGCCTGTGTCCCCAGCTGGTCCCCACCACCACAGGCCATGAGAGGCAAGCACCTCCCATGGCCCCATCCACAGCCATAGGAACTGAGGTCTACACAGATGTGTCTTGCTTCCTGAACCAGCTCAGGCTTTTCACACCTCTCCTGGGAGAGTCAGGGGGTTCTACTCAAATAACACTGGACACCTACATAACAAACCTGTCCTGCATGGATCATCACCGTTCCCATGTGTTCCTGAGTTCCACGGAGAAGTTCCCAATGCACCTGCTTTCCCTGCAGAGGTGGAAGCTTCTGTCTGTGCCATGCTAGGGCACAGGAAAGGGCTCAGTGTCAGCTCCTCCTGAGTGTGGTTCCCAGAATGACTGGGCCAGGAGGAGGCTGACAGGGACCTGGAAGACCCCATGTTCTCCCTGTCCCCACACTGTGTCTGGTTTCCAAACTGGATCATGACTCAGAGCCTTCAGGACGTGTAAGGATAGCAAACCCTTTGGAGATTCCACCTGGGCTCTGGCTCACTGCAACCCCCATTCTCACTAAGGTGACTTCTGTGCTGCTGTAGGAGCTGGGTCTGCAGGGGCCTCACGGACTGAGGGGGTGGTAGGCTCCAGGAGTGATGGATCCCAGAAACCCCCCTGCCCCACAGTAGTCTGGGAATGTGGGGGTGTCCTGTGCTGGCCCTGGGTCAGAGGCAGGACTGCTCTTTCCAGGATCTCCTGGTGGGGAAGAGATGACACCCTCCCCAGACACTTTCCTGTCTGCTGAGTTCCGGGATGGACTTGGGCCCTGCCAACACTTGGTTCAGCCTTGATAACACCCTTGGGTTCATGTCTGCCATCCCCGGCCTCACTCCCCAGAGCAGTCTCCCAGCCCACTGGTGTGGGGTGTCCGTTTCAGGAGGCACCCAGGGCTGCTGCCTACTCCTCTGGTAGGACTCTGTGGTCAGGAACCACAGAAGAGGACCTTCGGTTCAGGGTGGGAGGTGGGAAAAGAATCAGGGAAGATGAGCCTAAGATTGCAAGTGCAGGATCCAAAAGCTGCCTGCAGCTGTAACCAGGGTCCTCGCAGTCTGGTGACCATTACAAGCAAAAGTGGTCAGTGCCACTCCCGGGGGAGGGGAACCCAGAAGGCAAGGGTTGGCCTGGGTCACACAGCACGTCTATGGTTCCAGGCCCATGTGCTTGCAGGGGACACATTGGGGCTCAGAGAATCTGGTCACATGGTTGGCAGGGACAGTCCCCACATGGCCCAGTCCTGTGCTCCCTCCGTCCTGGTGCTGGGTCCTTCCTGGCCATCCCCAGGGAAGGCAGGAGCAAGGTCAGGGCAGGCAGGAGCCAATTCCTCATAGGGATCTGCCCAGGGGCCTTCTGCCCCAGGGGACCTCTGCACTTGCAGGGGTTGTGGAGGCTGAGGACAAGGGGACAGGCCTGTACCCAGGCCTGGTAGGACCCAAGTTGGGGACCTGTTTTGAACATGCCCTGGTGTCACTTTGGGTGTCCCAACTACTGCTGGAGCCAAGTCCTGTCTGGGGTGGTGACCTGGGCAACTCCAGTGTGGGCCTAACATCTATGGGACCCAGGATCCTGGGACCTGCAGCAGAAGAACTCCACAGGGACCCCCAGTAGACCCCAACACTCAAAGATTCCCACAGAGACCCCACATTCATCAATATTTCAGAGATTCCCCACAGTGATCCCCAGAGACCCCAACAGAGAATCTGACTGAGATCCCCCCACAAAGACCCCCTAGAAGGACCCCCCCCCCCAGAAATCCCCGAGAGAGACTCACACAGAGACTCTTCAAAAACAACACAGAGATCCCCACGGAGACACCCACAGTGAGTCTAACAGAGACCGGCACAAACAAAATATATCAAGGTCACTTTGCCACACCATAAAATCCCTAGCACTGCACTCACTTGGTGAAAATGAGCGGCATCTACCTCATTACCAGCAGCGGTTTTCTCCTGGCGGCCTCTGCCCTCTTCTAGATAAGATTCCTTGAGATACCAAACAATAGAAAAGACTCCTCTATCAGACAGCGTCCAATTTCGAGCAAGCCCCTGACCCGCTGACAGACCCTTCCCAGGATCACCCAGTCACAACCCCCATGCTGATATCAAACTGTAACGTTCTTGATAGAAACGGTGAGAGTTCCTCTGATGCCATCCTTCTGAGATCGCCCTCAGTTCCTCAGGCCATGCTCCCCCTCACTGCCAAGGGAATCCCCCCGGCTGGTCTAGGTCGGCCTTGCTCACGGGGCTCCTCCTGCAGGCCTTGTGCTGGAGCACATGGAACAGGAAGGATCTCGGCTTGGACAAAGCTTCCTCAGAAAACCTTCTCCGATTCCCCTATGAGGCCAGGCCTCCTGTGCTGGGTTTCCCACCCTGGCCCTTCTTCCCTTGTGACATCCTCTGCACACCTGCGCATGTTTCTCCTAGAACCCTGAACGCTTCCGGTGGGCCCAGTGAGGAGGGAGGCGTGCCTGACCACACTCCCAGTACCGACTGTGGCCCTTGTTAAAAATTGTTTCATAAAATCTCCTTAGTTAATGGGCACAGGAATCAATGCCTCCTCTACCTCATATATAAGTTGCATCACAAAAATCATATTTTCATGAAGGGTCTTAACTCTTTCCAGTAGCCAATATCATGTTTCAAAGAAAATCTGTACAAATAAAATGTCATTAAAACTTCAAATTTCGTGGTAAAAAGAAATTTTCAAATTCAAATTTTTCCATCTAAGTTATTTATTTTAGAGGCCAAATATGAATATCCTTGTAAGTTTTGAAATCCTTCAAAGTAAAATTCTGATGTTTAGAGAATACAAACTAAAAAGCAATTTTGCTTAAAAACATTCTTTCTAATGTGCCACAAATTTAGTTTTAAAAACGATTACCAAAGAAGATGCTATTTTTAAGTAATTTAAATATACAACTTGCACACACATACTGTAAATCCACTCTTGTAAAAATGAGGAGCAGCTATATGTTTACTTTAACATCTAAGATGCTGAAATCTCTATACAATACATTGCTTATTTACAACCACATGTAAAATAGGGGATTGATAAATAATTCAGCCTGCATATTTGTTCTGTTTGTGATTTTTTAAAATTATTGAAAATAATTGAAAATCTTACAAAACATCATCTGTTTGAAGGATGTTAGAAAAGAGAGGGTTGAAAAATAGGACTGCACATTGATTGCTTAATGGTTTAACTTCAGTTATAAATACACACATATTATACATATCTGTGTGTGTATATGTGCACAGGTCTGTATACGCATGTGTGTGTGTATATACGTGTGTGTGTTGTAACATCATTGGATTATTCTCACCCATTCTATTGTTGGCTGGAATACAATGCTCTTTTCTGTTATTCTGCAGAGCAGGGTGCATCACAAGTGATCTCTGGACTTGCCAAAGCAACTATTCTCTCTCCAGCAATTTCTGCCACTGCTTGGGTTTGGAAATTTCCTCCCTGCTCACCTCCACTGACAGCACGTTCACCTCACCTAAGGCCCTCTGGTTCTCCTCTTAATACTCCAAAAATATGATAAGTGTAAAGAGAATTTTCCTCTCAGGAAAACAATAATGGCTAGATCAGTGATACACTATGGGTTCATAAAGAAAGTGAGTCTATTTGATTTGTCTATTAATCTGGAAGAGCACATTGAATATTTTTTCTTTTTTAGAATAAGTACAGGCACACATTGATCTTTTACTGAAAAAGAAAACATTTAAAGCTACATATAAATAAGAACAAAATACTTTTATTTAGCCCTAGATCCCAATAATTTTTTTAGAACTCTTTTCCTAAAAGGTTTACAGTACAACCTTTTATATTTAAGTTTGCAAACCATTTCAAGTTAGTTAGTGTATAAAGTACGAAGTTTACACTGAGATTTTGAGCCAATAAATGTTTGTTTTCTCCAGTAACATTTTTTAAGAAGACTATTCTTTCTCCTTCAATTGCTTTTTTACCATTGTCAAAAATGAGTTGGATATATTTACTTGTGTCAATTTCTGAGTTCTTTTTTCTGTTCTGCTGACTTATGTCTCCATCTCTCCACCAATATCATGTGCCTTTTCCTATAAACTTAAAATAGGTTTATCTATATGCATAAAAAAATATGTAGCTGGAGTTTTTATATGACTGTCGTTAAGTCTACCCATCAATTTGAGGAGAGTTGACATCTTTGCTATCTTGAGTCTTCCAAACCATTAATAATGTACGTTTGAATTTATTTAATTCTTCTCTCAATTCTTTCATGCACATTTTGTCACTTTTGCCATCTTGATTCTGCATGTCTTGTCAGATTTTTGCCTAAGTATTTTCTTTAGAGCAATTGTAAAGGTACTATCAGTTTCCACACATTCATTGTTAGTTCATAGAAATATGATGAATTTTGGAGGATGGATCATTTATCCTGTGAACTTGCTAAGTATTATTATTTCTACAAGAATATTTTTAGTTTCGCTGAGACTTTACAAATACAATAGTGTAATGTGCAATAGATGCCACTTTCCTTCTTTCTTTTTTTTTTCTATCAGTGTGCTTTGCTTGTTTTTTGCCCAATTGTGCTGCTTAGAACTTTTAGCGCTCAGTCAGATAGCGTTGTTGAGAGCAGAAGTCTCTGCCTTGTTTCCACCCTGAGGGGAAAACCATTCATTCTTTTTTTTTTTTTTTTTTTTTTTGAGATTGAGTCTTCCTCTGTCGCCCAGGCTGGAGTGCAGTGGCCGGATCTCAGCTCACTGCAAGCTCTGCCTCCCAGGTTCACGCCATTCTCCTGCCTCAGCCTCCCGACATCATTAAGCATGACATAGCTGTTTGTTTTTGATAAATAGTCTTGATAAAGTTCAGGAAATTTCTTTGTATGTCTAGGCTTCTGAACGTTTTTATCATAAAACTGTGCTATATTTTGGCAAATGCTCTTTCTGCATCAATTGAGATCAGTAGCATATGTATTTTTGAATCATGTTTCTTTGTCCAGGTTGATATTCCCTATGTTTTAATTGACACATGTACACAATTTATATTTAAGATAACTCTAATACATATGTCAAGGCCTAGGTGTTCTACTTTATAATTTATTTTCTGCTTGTTCATTCTCTTTTTGTTTCCTCTGTTCTCCTTCCTAACCTTACTGTGAGTTATTGAAGTAGTTTTAGGATTATATAATGATTTATTTATACTGTTTTTTAGTACATCTCTATATAATTTTCTTACTATCTTTATCTTATTATTGTTATACATGTGTAACTGATGCCAAAGTCAACTGGCATTGATGTTATACCACTGTATAAAAGGACCACAAGTCCTTTTAGCCTCCTTGCTTTTAAAAATAGAATCGCACTGAGTAACACATCCAATACACTGGATGCTGCAACAGGCAGTGTGATAATTTTAGTGTAAACACCAAATATGATTTTAAAAACTTCTGAGATGATGAATAACCTATGACATCTATTTACATTTTCCCATTCTCTTATTCTTTTCTTTCTGAAGTTCCAAGCAGTTTTCAGATATCATTTGGTTTCTGTCTAGAGGACTTACTTTTCAGCTTTTTAAGAGGAGTTTTGGTAAAACACAAATTGTGTCAGTTTTCCTTCACATAAGGATGCCTTTATTTCCCCTTTCTTTTTTAATGTTATTTTTGCTGGACATAGAATTTGCACTTGACAGGTTTTTTTTTTCCTTCAGGACATACATGTTGGGACACATCCTTGTGTCCTACACTGTTTCAGATGAGAACTCTGTTGTCATTTGAATTTTATTTTTATAAGTCCATATAGTTTTTTGGGGGTAGGCTTTCAAGAATTTTTATTTGTCTTCTGTTTTCAGAAATTTTTATATGACATGTTTTAATATGAGTTCTTTTAGGTTTATCTTATTTAGTATTTACTCAGCTACTTCGTTCTCTATGTTTGTGTCTTTGTCAAAATTAAGATGTTTTCAGATATCAATTTATTGACTCTTTTTCCAGCGCCACTATTTCTTTCCACTCTCTTTCTAGGTCTCTGATGATACATAGACTCAATATTATGATGCTGCCTGACAGGTCCCCAAGGGTGTTCTCTGTTGTTTCATTTTGTATCTGTTTTTGCTCTCTTGTTCAGAATAGAATCAGTAAATCCTACTGATTTGTCCTCAAGTTTACTGATTCTATCTTCTCTTTTCTCTTCTTTACTATTAAGCTTATCCAGTAAAGTTTTATTTCAGTTATCTTTTTTTTAATTCTTTAATTTCCATTTGGTTAATTCTTATAACTTTCATTTTTTGGTGGAGATTTTCAAGATTTACATTTGCTTCAAAAGAACTCCTAATTGCCTGCTGGTGCCACCTCACTCAGTCTCATTGCAGCTGTGTCAGTGTGGAGGTTTGGTTCACCCCAGGGTCCTACCGACACCAGAAGTGGGGTTGGGGGAAATTGGAGATGATGCCACCTTGTCAGTGTGGTGGCACTGGGTGCAGCAGAGGCTCAGCTTCCTTCTTGACTTCAGTGACAAGGGTTAGGAAGGTGACACTAGCGTACCTCACCCTGCCTCAGTCTCAATGTTGCTGCATGAATTTGAGGCTAAGCTTACCTCTGGCACCTCCAGACAGTACTTTGGCAAGGGATTTGTAGAACTGTCTGCTTTTGCCAGACAGAAAATGGAAGAACAGCTTCTTTCTTGGTCTGTTGACATGACCTTGATAGAAATACCAGAATGCCACCTTATTTTGCAATGTGGGAGAGAGCAGATTTATCTCCGTTCCTGTCCCCACTGACACCATCAGGCAAGGGAATCAGAGCACTGCTGCTTTCTTCCACTCCATGGAAGTGAAGTGGATCATCAGCTCCACACTGGACTCCACTGAACTATGATGTTTGGGGGTTTTTCCACTGATGTTTGGCTACAGTCAGGTGGGTATTCCCTGCTATGCCATTATTGTCCAGGTTCTTTGGCTGAGAAAGCTGGTGTTTTGTTAGGATTGGTTTTGTTGGGTGTGGTTTCTGGTTGGCGGCTTCTGCAGCACTCTCTCCAGGGCAGATGAGAAATATAGGAGACACACACCACTGTGTAACTCCCCAGGGAGTCTGACTTCCTTATTATACTTTTCCAACACTTCACATGCTCATTTGTTGCTGTATGTGCAGACTTTCATTTAGAACACAAAGGATGTGATAGTAATGAGGCTTCTCCAACTGGGCTGAAAACAGGTGTGTTTTTGTCTTAAAATCATAAGAGCAAGTATTTAAAAAAATACTTGAATAGGTTGGTGAGAATCCTGGGGAGAACTAACACATGACTGGGGAAAAAAAACACATTTTCAACACTACAAGAAGAAGTCATTTCATAACAGTAAAAATTCCAGTTCATGTTATCTACAACTTACTTACTCATTTATTCTAGCCTGGTGTCAGAATTATCATTTGTCCCTGTGATAAACAAAATTACTAGACAAAGTGGAGTGTTTCTATGCAGCTTGTTTGGTCTTAACCTTAGAGTAGCCAATCAAAATACAATTTTCCAAAGTGTCTTTGATCAGTTTCTTTTTCTTCCTGGAAACCTCAGACTTCCTAGTGGATTTTTTTTTTTAATTTGCGGAAAATAAGGATGAGATCTTGTAGTGTAGGATTTAGTAGGTTTTGAGAAGCCCACAGAGACATGTGTCCATCATCCAGCACTACAGAGAACAGCTGAATCACCCTAAAATTCTCTGTGTGATGCCTTTGTGATCAACCCTTCCCTTTCTTCCAATTGTGGGAAACCTCTGATCTGTTTTTTTGACCTATAATTTTGCTTTCTCCAGAATGCTATACAAATGAAATCATACAATATGTAGACATTTGGGGCTGACTTCTTTCACATACATAATACATGTAAGTTCATCTCTACTAGTGTGTAAGGCAATAGTCTGTTCCTTTTTATTGTTCATGGTATTGACGCAATAGTCTCTCTATTCACCTGTAGAAAGATGTCTTGGTTAGGCTGGGTGCAGTGGCTGACATCTGTGATCCCGGCACTTTGGAAACTGAGACGGGCAGATCATGAAGTCAGGAGTTTGAGACCAGCCTGGCCAACAGAGTGAAACCCCGTCTCTATTAAAAATACAAAACAATTAGCTGGGTGTGGTGGTGGGTACCTGTATTCCCAGCTACTTGGGAAGCTGAGGCAGAATAATTCCTTGAACCTGGGAGGCAGAGGTTGCAGTGAGCCGAGATCGCGACATTGCACTCCTACACTCCAGCCCCGGTGACAGTGTGAGACTCCATTTCAAAAAAGAAAAAAATAATAAAAAATAAAGACGTCCTGGTTGTTTCCAGGTTTTAGAGATTATGAGTAAAGCTGCTAAAACATTTGCCCAGCCTACAGGCTTTTATGTGAATTTGTTTTCATTATACATTGATAAATATATAGGAATGGAATGGTTGAACCTCACACTGGACATATGTTTTACTTAATATAAAGTTGCTAAATTATCTCCTAAAGTGACCATGTCATTTTACATTCCCAACAGTAATGAAAGAGAATCTTTGTTGCTACACATCTTCAGGAGCATTTGATATTTCAATTTTTTATTTCCATTCTAATGGCAGGTAGTAGTATCCCATTGTAGTTACGATTTGCATTCCCCTATTAATTAATAACAATAAACATGTTTTCATATGTTTATTTGCCACATGTCTGTCTTCTTTTGAGATGTATGTGCTCAAAATTTTTGCTCATTTTAAATTGGACTGTTTGTTTTGTATTGTTGAGTTTTAAGGGTTCTTTATTTATTCTGGATAAAAGCTTGTACAAGATATGTGACTGATATGGTTTGGTGGTGTCCCTGCCCAAATCTCAGTTTGAATTGTAGTTCTCATAATCCCTATGTGTTGTGGGAGGGACCCAGCAGAAGGTAATAGAATCATGGAGGCAAGTTACCCCGCTGCTGCTGTTCTCATGATAGTGAGTGGGTTCTCATAAAATCTGATGGTTTTATATAGGGCTTTTCTTCCTTTGCTTGGCACTTCTCTCTCCTGCCACCATGTGAAGAACAACATGTTTGCTTGCCTTCTGCCCTGATTGTAAGTTTCCTGAGGCCTCCCCCAGCCATCTGGAACTGTGAGTCAATTAAACCTCTTTCCTTTGTAAATTACCCAGTCTCAGGCAGTTCTTCATAGCAGCAGCTGAACAGACTAACACAGTGACTTAAAAATATTTTTCCCTGATTGTTTTAGCTTTTTGCTCTTGTAATGGTTCTTTCACAGAATGAGCATTTTCAAATATGATAAAGTGTATTTTTTCATTTTCTCTTTTATGGATCATGTGTAGGGTATTTTATCTAGAAACTCATCAATGACCCCAAAGTCATATCTAATATCCCCTGTTTTATGATAGTATTTTATTGCTGTATACTTTACACTTTTATATAGTCCACTTCAGTCCACATTTGTAAAAGTTGTAAAATATGCATTAAGGTTCCCCCTTTTTTTTTTTTAACATGGGGAAATCCCATTATTACATTCCCATTTAGAGAATAGATTATACTTTCCCCTTTTCCTCTGTGCCTTTTTCAAAATGCAATGGAATATATTTGTGTGGGTCTATTTCTGGGGTCTCTATTCATTCCATTTGTCTATGTGTCTAGTGTTTTAACAATATTTAAACAAAACCACAATATTTTGAGAACTGTAGCATAATAGTAAACCTTGTAATCAGTAGTGTATATCCTTTAACTTTGTTTTTTTTTTCAGAAGTGCTTTGACTATTCTAGTTCTTTTGCTTTCCAACTACCAACAAAAAGCATGCAGAAATGTTCACTGTTAATGCAGGAACTCTACAAATAGAAATGGAAAAGACTGGCAGCTTAACTATATTGAGACTATGAATTCATAAATATTTAATTCCCCTCTTTTACCTACATTTTCTCTTATTTATTGCATTTATATTTTATAATTTTCAGCATATAGATCCTGCACTTAGATTGTTACATTAATACCTAAGTACTTAATTTTTGCTTCTATTTTAAACAGTAATTTAGTTTTTTCAACTGTTAATGCCTAACACATAGGAAAATTATTGACATTCTATATTGACCTTTGATAATAAAACACTATTCATTTCACGTATTTTTATAGAAGCTTTTTGTAAATACTGTAGGATTGTGTATATAAACATTTGTTTTATGAGCAAATAGAGGCAGTTTTACTTCTTCCTTTTCAATATGTATGTTATTAATTTCTTATTGCTGTCTTGTTGCACTTTGCAAATCTTGTAATACAATATTGAATAGGACTTGTTCCCACTCTTAAGGAAAAATCATTTCATAAGCATCATATAGTATACAGATTTAAACATATATCCTAAGTTCTTTTATTCCTAATTTTATGAAAGTTTTGGTCAGAAATAGATGTTGGATTTCATCAAATGCTCTTTCTGCATCTCTTGAGAAGAAATGTTTTAAAAATAGTCTTTGTATAGCAGATTACTTGGATTGGATTTTAATAGTGAATCAGCTTTGTTTTTACTGGACATAATGAATCATCCTACATGGGTAGATGTTCAATTTGATATCACAATATTTTGTTGTCATTTTTCATATATGTCCATGACTGATACTTATCTATAGTTTTCTTTTCTCTCAATATCATTTTTTGGTTTTGGTGTTATTGTAATGCTGGCCTTATAAAATGAGTTGGGAGTGCTCCCATCTCATCTATTTTCTCTAAAAGTTTGTGTACTGTCAAAATCATGTACTCTTCAAATATTTGATAGAAATCAGTGAAAGAACATGTGAATAGATTTTTTGGTAGATTTTATTTACAAATGCAACTTCTTAATTAATAAAGGACTATTTGTTACCGCTTCTTCTTCAGTGAGGTTTGGCAGTATGTGTTGTGTCTCTAGAGGAATTCCTCTTTTTCGTCTCATCTATTAGATTTGTGTGTGTAAAATTATTTGTAGCATTACTTATTTATGCTATAATGTGTATTGATAGCTTGTCTTTCAGTCCTGCTGTTAGTAATCTGTACTCTCTCTTCTCTTTCCCTTTCTCTCTCTTTGGTTTTCAATTTCACTTATTTCTGCCCTAATCGTTATTAGTTCCTTTCTTTAGTTTCTTAGATTTAAGCTGTTCTTCTTTCTCTACGTTCCTAAAGAAGAATCTTAGGCTACTGAGGTGAAATTATTATTCTTTTCAAAGAACCAACTTTTAGCTATGTTTATTTCTTCTACTGCTTTTCAACCTTCTACTTTACTGATTTATACTCTAATCTTTATTATTTCTTTACTTCCGCTAGCTTCATATTTTGTTTTCTCTGGCTTTTATACTGCCTTTAGGTATAGAGTGAAGTTACTGATTTGCGATTTTTTAAATATAGTTGTTTATATCTATACATTTTCCTTCAAACTCTACTTTCACTGCATTCACTAAGTTTTGGTATGTTTTGTTTTTATTTTGTCTCAAGATATTTTCTAATTTCACTTGTGATTTATTCTTTCACTGGTAGTTTAAGAGTATGCTGTTTAATTTCTGCATATTTGTGAATTTTTCAGTTTTCACTTATCTGTTGTTTCCTCCATTGTGGTTGTAAATTATATTTTGTAAGATTTAGAACTTTTAAAAATGATTAGGACATATTTTTGTGGACAAAGATATGGCCTATCCCAGAGAAAGTGCCACATCCACTCAAAAAGAATGTATATTTTGCTGTTGTTGGGTGGACTGTTCTGTACATGCTCTAAATGGTTTATACTGTTGTTCAAGTCTTCTATTTCTCATGAAGTTTCTGTCTCGTTTTTCTACCCATTAATTAAAATGAGGTATTGAAGTGTCCAACTACTATTATAGAACTGTGTGTTTATCCTTTCAATCCTGTTTTTTTCAGCTTTACTGAGGTATATTTGAGAAATAAATATTGTACATATTCAAGTTTACAATCTGATGTGTCTATATGTATGCACATTCTGAAATGATTACCAAAATGAAGTCAATTAATATACTAATTACCTCACATAATAGTTACCTTTTTTGTGTGCATGCATGAGATAAGAATACTTACCCCATCCCTAGAGACCGCAGAGCGGCCATTCCAGCTGCTCCAGGCTCCCGCAGAGGAGGAGCGGGGCGGGTGGCACCGCCAGGGGGGGCCCTCAGGCCTGGCGGGCACGCATTCCAGAGGCTGCCCAGGCCAAGGTGAAGTTGTCCTCTGCCCTGTGTGTGCAGGCAGCAGCCGCCTGTCGTCTCCCAAGCCCGCTCGCGCCGCGGGCATCGCAGAGCCTGGGCCAGACATTCTGGAGGCTGCACAGGAACAAGAACTGAGAACCTGCTGCTCAAACCCATCCCAGGTGACTGCGGACTGCCCATGCCAGCGGCTCCTGTTTGCCTGAGGTGGGGGAGTCGAGCGGGATGCACGACTTGGGGGCCCTCAGGCTGGGCGCGCTGGCCATCCCCAGGCCTCCCAGGCCATGCCCCTCCAGCCCGCCTGGTTTCCCCAGCTGCAGCCACCCTCTCTGTGCAGGTAGCAGCCTATGGGAAACCTCTAAGCCAGCCTGCACTCTTAACGCCTCAGAACCGGGGGCAGATGTCCCGGTGGCTGCAGCCAAGCCAGATGGTCTGCTCCATAGTGGCTGCACAGGAGCGGGAACCTGCCGCTCAATCCTATCCCCGGTAGTTGCAGAGGGCCCCTGGCCAGCGGTCCCGAGCTCTGGCAGAGGAGGGGGCAGGGCCTGGCGGGCCCTTAGGCTCGGTGCACTGGTGATCCAGAGGCCGCTCAGGCCATGCTCCCCCGCCTGGACGCCCAAGCTGCTGCCGCCCTCCGCCTGCGGGCAGCAGCTGGCTGGGAACTCCTAAGCACGCTCGCGCTCCCTGGATCGCAGAACCCGGGCCAAATGTCACCGTGGCTGTGGGCAAGCCAGGTGGTCTGCCTGGCGGCGGCTGCACAGGGGCGAGAACTGAGAACTTGCCGCTCAGCCCCATCTCTGTTGGCCGCGGAGTGGGGTCTGGGCTCCCTTGGACCGCCTGGCCAGCGGTCCCGAGCTCCGGCAGAGAAGCCGAAGGGGAGGCCCGGCGAAGGGGACGGACTCTCAGCCGCGCGCGCGCTCGCAATCCCACGGCTTCCTAGGCCATGCCCCGCCAGCCCTCCTGGTTGCCCAAGCTGCAGCCGCTTTTATTTGTGTGTGTGCAGGCAGCAGCCGCCAGGCAACCTCCAAGCCCTCCAGCGACCCCAACCTCGCAGAACCTGGGCCAGATGCCGCGGTGACTGCGGCCAAGCCAGGCGGTCTGCCTGGCGGCGGCCGCACTACAGGCAAAAACTGACTCAGCCCCATCCCCGGTGGCTGCGGAGGGCCCCGGCCAGCTACCCTCTCACTCTCCAGACGAGCAGGGCGGCCAGCGCTGCTGGGCGGGCTGCGCGCCTGCGATCCTGGGGCGTCCTGGGCGGGCCCAGAGAACCCGCGAGCCAGCGGTGCCTGAGCCCGAGCTGTAGCCGCCCCCTGCTGGCGCAGGGAGCGGCTTCCGGAGTCCCGGCGGGCTCTGAGCTGCAGGCGGGTGCCTAAAGGCTCTGCTTTAGAAAGAACTTCCTTAATTTTTTGAAGAGACTATTCTGTATCCATTTTATAATTTTGTGGCCACCCAGAAAGATATGTCCAATCACAGACACAGTGAATACAGTAAGTGGTAGTTTAAAGTGTTGACTTTTGGTCGGGTGCAGTGGCTCACACATGTAATCCCAGCAGTTTGGGAGCCCAAGGCGGGTGGATCACCTGAGGTCAGGAGTGCGACACCAGCCTGACCAATACTGCGAAACCCCCTCTGTACTAAAAATACAAAAATCATACAGGCGTGGAGGTGCACGTCTGTAATCCCAGCAACTTGGCAGGCTGAGGGAGGAGAATCGCTTGAACCCTTGCAGTGAGCCAAGATTGTGCCACTGCACTCCAGCCTGGGTGACAGAGCGAAACTCCCTCTCAAAAATAAATAATAAAATAAAATGTTGAATTTTTACGAGTCATTGTTTCCATTCTAATTTTTGAATGCAACCACAGTCTCTTACAAAACAGCCTTGTTAAACTAATTCCCTGATAATAAATTCTTGACTAAAAGGGGAATCGATCGGGCAGTTTCTGCCATAATTTGAATATTAATTAAAATCTTCTCTAGAACGTAGGAAGAGAAGATAGAAACACCATTTCCCTTTTGTCCAATATTTTTAGAACGGAAAACAAATTATCTTCAAATTCTTAAGAACTAGCATACCTCTCAGCTAAGAAAAAAATAGAAAGAAAGAACTAGATGGAGCAAAGGAGCACTTTGCTCCATTTGAAAAAAGAATTCTGAGCGAAGACTGCTTATTTCAGGGAGTTGGCCATCTCCATGATTTCGTTTCCCAGCAACCTGGAGATCTGTCAATTGGATGGAGGCTGCAAATAAACCATTCCATCAGCCTTCAACCATCCACCACCACCACCTGCCCCCTCCAAATGACTCAGCCTTCCCTTAACTCCTGCCCACAGTGCAACATGTTTCTTCACTAATTCAAGGAGGCAAGTTGTGGGGGAAATATTAGGTCGGTGCAAAAGTTACTGCAGTCTTTGCCATTGAAAGTAATCGCAAAAGCCACAATTACTTTTGCACCAACCTAATACTTCCAGCCCACAATACATGGGAGTCCTTGAATACCATATTTACTTTTGAGTAAAGAACCAACCCAATTGAAAAATTGAACTAGGAAAAAAATCATAACAGGTTCCAACTATTATTTGTTTGTTCATTCATTTTTCCATGCAGGATTTTAGCTAGTGGCATTAAATTAACTGTTTCCTAGAAAATAAAACCACTACAAAGAAACACCATTGAGAGCATACTTTAAGTTTAAAATTTTCATTAATACCTGAGGACTATTTGAAATGTGAAGTCATGAACCAAAGAGAAGTGAAAGGACTTTTTAAAAAAAGCTGATCAGAGACACTGTTTGAATCTTTGCCTGGTGATTGGGATAGGAGGTTAAAGATTTTAAAGGTTCTCAAACCCCTCCTCTTCCTCAGCCTAGTTCTAAGGGGAAAACGGAATTCCTAGGCAGCTTGGCATGAAACAATCACATTTCTTTTTTCCCCTGCTATGAAGATTATAAAGCCCTAAGAGATTAACAAAACTCTCTACTCAGATTAAAGATCAAAACTTGATACCCTGAACACCAGGGTGCGTGGAGTGGGACGCGAGGAGCAGTGTATTTCCTAATTTGGTAACATATAAACTGAGAAGGTTAGGATGGAACACAAGGGTCTTAAAATTCAATTCTAGTGGGTCCCATTCAGAGACAATATTTAATATATGGTATTGCACAGGCAGCAGCCCATCAGAAATAGCACTGGCCAGGGCACTAGGTCAGGACCTAGAGGCTCCCTGCTAAGCCATGCATTGACCTTTGGTTTCCAGATTATAAGCAGGGTAGTAGAACACTGAAAAAGCTCCAGTCATCAGATATTTACCACCAAGCAGTATTTTAACAATTTATACAGCTCTCCTGGAGCATACCAGCTGCATGTCAGCCCCAGTCTGACCTTTCCAGGCACTAATGATTAGCCAGGCCCATGACCATTATGCCCCCAGCCTTGCTTTCCGACATCATCCAATTTCAGACAGTCACTTAGGTCTTGCCACTTTATACCAAGGGCCATCCAATTCTAGAGAAAGCATTCAGGAAGACAGAAATCCTCTTCCTAGACTATTCACCATAGTCACACTAGACACATCAGATGGGGAACAGGAGTTTTGATTTAGCATTTGGCATTCCCACATTCACTCAGGAGTAAACAGAAATATGAAGCAATAGGATTTGAAAGGAAATTCACAAAATTTAAATGTTTAATACCACTTTCATCATGTCCTTCTCTGACTACACCTTGGTCTCCCCTGGACAGGTAAATTAGATTGGAATATGTTCTATATCTTCAAGCTGCACATTTAAATCAGTGTCATTTTAATTCTTGTGAATATGTGTGAATAAGACTATAAAATTATTAAGAGGGAAAAATACTTAACCAAAAAGAAAAGTTCACTGGTGACATCAACCATAATGACCAGGATATAGGGGCTTAATTATTACTAGAAAAAGCAGATTATCTTTAGTAGTGTTTCATATTTCATGTTTTCCAATATACAGTAAGTCCTTCTCCTTCTTTTTTCCTTATGGGCTTTGAGTTTTAATACAAGTCTTATTTGAAGATCTTGGAAAAGCAGAGAAGCTGAAGAAATGTGTTTTACTTCCTGTTCTATTATTAATATTATTAATGGGTCCATTCCTTATGTTACCCCCTTTGCTTTGTCTTAAATATCCTTTTTTTCCTGAATGAGTTTCTGTTCACTCATCTTTCTAAATTAAGGTAAAATTCACACTCATATAAAACTTACACACTTATATGAAATTCACTAAAGTGTTTAGTGAATTTAGAAAATGTTTTTAAAAGTCACATACACAGAGATAGAGAATAAAACTCAAGGGGGTAGGAGGAGGAGATGTGAAGATGCAGGTCAGAGCACACAAAGTCACAAATATGTAAGATGAACAAGTCTAGAGATGTAACGTACAACATGAGGACTATAGTTAATAAAACATACTGTATTCTGGAAGTTTGCTAAATGAGTAAATTTTAATTGTTCCTGCAACACAAAAAACAAAACGGGTAACTATGTGACATGGTAGATACTTTAATTTGCTTCACTATAGTAAGCATTTTACTATCTACATGTATCCCTTACCATCGTGTTGTATACCTGAAATATACATAAAATTTATTTTTTAAATGTACAATTCAGTGACATTTAGTGCATTTACTATGTGATGCAAACATCATCACTATCTAATTCCAAAACGTTTTTGTAACCACACAAAAAAACTCTGTGCCCATTAAGCAACCATTCCCTGTTTCCTCTCTCCCTCTCAGGCCCTAAAAACAACTAATCTCCTTTTTGCCTCTATTGATTTGCCTATTCTGGGTATTTCATGTAAATGAGCTTGATCAAGATGTGGCTTTATGTGTCTAGCTTATTTCACTTAGCATGTTTCCAAGATCCATCTGTATAGAAGTACCTTTTATGACTGAATTATATTCCGTTGTATGGGCATACCATTGTTTTTTATCTATCAGTTGCTGGACATTTGGGTTGCTTTTGAATAATATTAATAATGCTATTATGAACACTCATATAGATGTTTCTGTTTGGACACCTGTTTTCAGTTCTCTTGTACATATCTAGAAGTGGAATTGCTAGATCATATGACAATTCTATTTTTAATTTTTGAGGAATGGCCAATTTTGTGCAGTTGCTGCATCATTTCACATTCACACCAGCAACACACAAGGGTTTCAAATTCTCAATATCCTCACCAACATTTGTTTTCCATTTTCTGTATTACAGCCATCATTGTAGGTATGAAGGGGAATTCATTGTAGTTTGATTTGCATTTCTCTAATGACTAACGAGGCTGATCGACTTTTCATGTACTTATTAGTATACCTTCTTTGGAGAAATGTTTATTCAAATCTACTGTCCATCTTTCTCATTTGGTCCTTTGCCTTTCTATTGTTGAGTTGTACATTTCAACTTTAAGTTCAAATGTTTGGCATTGGCTTTTCAAACAAATGACAAAGTTGCAAAATGGACAAAGTGATAAAAATAAAGCAAACCTAGATCACTTGTCACACCTACTAAACAAACACATACAGTAACTTTAGTTTTAGATTTTTGAGTTTCAATATTCCCAGCAAGACAACAGATAGGTAAGGTATTACTAGATTAAATGATTTTTTTTTTAAATTGACAGAGGGGAAAATAATTTATTCATGTACATGCCTACTCAACAAATATTTATTGAACACTCTGTTAGGCATTAGGATGATTGAAAACATTGGTGAAACAGTGTTGGTGTTTATATTGTCCATCCATCCAGGAAGATGCATTATAAATGAAGTTTGTTTATAGAAAATATGTGAGGACAAGTAATTGTGGAAAATCTGAGTTTTAATTTGCTCAGAGTTTAGAAAAATAATGAACTTTCCAAACAGCCTAGAGATAGATAATCCGTTTTATCTTCCCTCAGAAAAGATACTATGTTAAAGAGGAACCACATCTCTCACACCATACACAGGGATATATCACCCAAACTCATCAATACAATGCCTTTGAATAGGTAATTATTAATGAGGAGGTAGCAAATGTGTATTGTTCCTTTGGATTGTTAAGGATAGCTCAATGAGGAGCTTGTGGAAACCTTGAATATCAAGGAAATTTTGAACTCAGATGAAAAAAAGATGATTCCCAGTTGGCATTTTTGGATGAAAGATTAAACAAGAAATCTATCAAGCAAAGCATGAATTTTAAATGGGTGAAAACTGTATATTTTGATTCTCAATGCCTGCATCTGTGGAAAACTGAGACATTGAATTACTGAAGTATACCAATGTCTGGAACTTCATAAACAAGATGTAGAATATAAACATAAAAATAGTATGGGCTGGGCACTATGGCTCACATCTGTGATTCCAGTGCATTGGTAGGCAGTGGCAGGAGGATTGCTTGAGACCAGGAGTTTAAGACCAGTGAGATCCTGTTTCTACAAAAACAAAAACAATTTGAATTACTCTGGTGTGGTGGCATTCACCTGTAGTACCAGCTACTAGGGAGGATGAGGTGGGCAGATCACTTGAATCCAGGAGTTCAAGATTGCTGGTGAGCTATAATTGCACCACTGCACTCCAGCCTTGGCAACAGAGCAAGACCTGGTCTCTAAAAGACAATAATAAAATTAAATTTTAATTTTAAAGTAAAATTTATTAGCATGGAATATACAGGCTTTGAAATCAGACAAACCTAAATTTTAGAATCAACTTTGCGTTTTAAAGTATGTCACTCAGTGAAAATTATTTATAGTTCCTAACTCTTGATTTCCTGAATTGTAAAATAAGGACTAAAATATCTCATTCGTTAATGCTTAGCACAATAACTGTAATACATTGATAATTTTTATAATTGTGTTGGAATATGATATAAATGGTGAATGGAGACAGAAGAATGCATAAATAGAGAGGAAAGGAAATCTGAACAAATTATTTTTAAATGGATTTGTTACAGATACAAACTCCATTTTCCAGGAGAAAAGATAATTTTTATAATTGCTACTCTCCATCATTTTTATAACCATTTATTCAGAATAATAGGTGTACAATCTCAACATTGACTCAAATGCAAACTCATTTACCTTGTTCAAGAATTATTAACTCAGCCAACTTTGGCCCATGACATATCTAATTATGCATGTTTAGTTAAAATATTTGAAAAATATAAATCTGTTTTTATTTTATATTAATTCTGTGAGATATGATTTGTATCAGGGTACTAGTGGGAAACTGCAACTGGAGGTCCATAGGTTAAAGAATCAGCTCTATAGAACATTGTAATGGGCTGAATGGTGGATTTTAGGAGCTTCTGATAATCCTGAAGGACACAATTCCCAAACACCATAATCTCAAATGTCAAAAATCTGAAAGATCACAAGTCCAAAAATATAATTCTGGGAAAAATAATTTTAAAATTATTTAAAAGATATTTGCATTTTAAAGGGGATTTGAGAAACATATAAAAACATGACAAAACACTTCATAGATCACTTTACACAATAAAGTAGTCAAAATAACATACATATTTTTGCAAGCATAAGCACTCAGGTATACCAATGACAGTCACATGGGTATGACTGTTATGAGCAGGTGAACTGTACTCACAAAGAAATGAGTCAAAAATTGAAATGTATAAACACGTATCACTATAGTTGGTAGTGTGTATACCCAGCTTTAGAGTTACAGTCATCTGAAATACCATGACTAAAAACCCAAGTCTTCTGATCAGATGGAGTAAAAGTTGTGATGAATCACCGCCACATATGCAGTTGTCTGAAGAGCCAAGATTTTGAGAAATTGTATCTTACACAAATGCAGATGTATGGACATATCTTTATTTATTGAGAAAGTTCCAACATTTTTACATACATACACAAAGCTTGCAAACAAAGTCACATTGTGATAAAGCACTTTCATGAAGTCAAATTTGCAAAAAAAAAAAAAAGCATAAAACAAATTAGAACTCTCTAAAAGTCCTTACATAATTTATATTTCCAGTATTGAAAATAATGCAAGATAAAATATGTAGCATAGCAAATTGTAAGATATATTTTGAAAATTTAAAATAGTGAGAAAAAGAAAAGGAAAAACTAAAAAGGAAATCTGACATATGAAATAGTGTATTACAGGGAAAAATTATGGGCAATTGCAGGGAGATAGTTCACTAAGGGATGGCTGGATTTCATGATCATTAAATATACATTGAAGTCTTGTATCACAATGAACAACTGCTTTTTTTCTTTTAGGACTTGGCCTTCCTCAGAGAATATTCATTTTCTACATGGTGCTGCTCTTTTCAAAATTATTCTATGATTCCATATACACCAAAACAGGCATTCCCTATTAAATCTTCCTACCTTCAGTGTCATGCTTCTATGTTGTTTTGGGTATGTAGAAATCCATTCTACATGCATTTATACATAGACCAATTTGGCAGAAATAATACTAGTGATCAAATAGTAACACCACTGTATAAGTGTCTTCTTATCCTACCATGCATATAATTATTTTTGAACCAGCCAGTAGCTTTGCTGGCTTCCTCAACAAATGTGGCTTTAATTTATTAAAAGTTCCTGAAATGTCATGTGCTGAAAGGAATGTCAATGCGGGCAAATGATGCATTTTTTTAAACTGAAGTTTTTGTCATTGCTGTACATCATGGTCAATCAACTCGTCTGAATTTTCTGCCAAATGCTTTGGGCTCAATGGAAAAAACACACCTTACTGGTAATACTTTCACATTCTCTTTTAGCAGCCTTGGTCATTCCTAGTTCCAAATCTGTCATTATGGCTTGGGGATTCAATTGAAATCTATTTTCTTCTGTGTAAGGACGGTAACAAGGTAATAGCTCCGCCTAACATGATGCAACTGTCTTGTGACTGTGATTATCAGGATTTTAGACACCAGGAATTTTAAACTTTAGAGATTTTGATCTTTGGGATTTCAACATTTGGGAATATAGCCTGTAGGACTGTGTCTTTCAATATTATGATCAATCTCAGGCTCTCTGAACCACCTTTCTGCTTTGCCCTCTGCTCCCCGTTAAATTCTACCAGAGGAAAAGAAAGATGTTCACTGAGGTCTGTTTCCTTTCGGTTTTCCGTTACTATAAGCATCATCTTAACAATGACTTCAGAAGCAGTTGTTGTTCCAGTAGCAGAATTTGAATTCAGTTAAATCTAGCTTGCAGTTAACTGCTTCAGTTCAATCAGAAGCAGTTGTTGTTCCAATAGCAGAATTTGAATTCAGTTAAATCTAGCTTGCATTCACTAAGGGGCATCAGCGCCAATTGTCTGTTTCCATCCCCTCAAGTTCATGGGTCCCAACCCCAGAGATACCCTCCTCCAAACTTCTAAATTGTGATAATTCCATTATTTGCCTTTGTTTCTCAACCCAGGAGCTGGTAGTTAATTCCTGCTGTTGTACCCTTCTATAATACTTTAATTCTCTCTGTTTATCTTTCAATTATTCGATACCCTTTGGCAACTGTTTATATTAAATTCTTTCTGTTAAAATGACTGCAGTGGTTTCTGTTTCCTGCCTGGACCCTGACTGATACAGGTCCCAGGCTAGTTGGTTTCTGGTACTATTTCTCATCAATAAGACTGGGAGCTCCCAGAGCAGCTGCAAAGAAGCTCATTTCCATCACCAGGAAGCCAACAGCAATTACTGTGTCAGTACTACCAACAAATCTGGTCTCATGCATTCTTCCAACCAATGTGAATCCAAGTGAATAAAGCCTCCAGAAAAATTAACCTCTGAAAAAGGTAAATCTAAAAAGACATAAAATAGATTAGTGTTATCCTGGGGCTGGATGTGAGAACAGGTACTGACTGCAAATAGGTACAAGGAAGAGTTTGGGAGTGGTAGAAATGTTCTAACACTGATTTCAATGATAGTTTTATAAATATGCTAAAAATAATTGAATCATTTTTTAAAGTGGGTGACTTTTGTGAAATAAATGATGCCTCAATAGAGGTATTTTTTTAAAAATCCACCTTTGAAATGTAACAAAGGACCCTGTGATCAGGGCCTATCATGGAGAGTGCAAGAGTGTCAGTTAAGTCAGGATTCTCATGCAAATCTGGACTTCTAATGTTTTCTCCAAATGTGATGCTACATACATACACCAACAGGACTGAAAGAACATGTTCATCACCACTGTTAAAACACAAACACAGGCCGGGCGCGGTGGCTCAAGCCTGTAATCCCAGCACTTTGGGAGGCCGAGACGGGCGGATCACTAGGTCAGGAGATCGAGACCATCCTGGCTAACACGGTGAAACCCCGTCTCTACTAAAAAATACAAAAAACTAGCCGGGCGAGGTGGCGGGCGCCTGTAGTCCCAGCTACTCAGGAGGCTGAGACAGGAGAATGGCCCGAACCCGGGAGGCGGAGCTTGCAGTGAGCAGAGATCCGGCCACCGCACTCCAGCTTGGGCGACAGAGCGAGACTCCGTCTCAAAAAAAAAAAAAAAAAAACAAAACAACAAAAAAAAAAAACAAAAACACAAACACAGATTTTGTAACCTGAGGCCTCTTCACCTCTGAGATATTTATCTTCACTATCCAGTACATACATATTAATAAAATAGGACTTCTCTCTTTAGCATCTCAGCTAATCTCCAAGGCCAAAGACAGAGGAGGAAGAGGAGAGTTAACACTTAACTAAGCAACTACTATGGAAGAGGCATCATCCTCTTGGCTTTATACCATCATTCAATCTCACTTTTATAATAGCCCTTTGTGATGGGCATTTCAACCCAAAATTCTACAGAGAAAAAAGGTGAAGCATTTAAAAGTAAAGTAACTTGCCCAATATCTTGTACTTAGTAAGTAGGATAGTTCGATTTAAAATTCAATTTTCTTACGGGAAATGGCATTTCCATTAAAACCTTGAAGTCTCTTCAGCGCGGCATTTCTAAGGGCCAAAAGAGAATTCAACAGGGCATCTTTGAATGAAAAAGGATAGCAGTCAAATCAATTTACGTAGCACATCAGTGTTTAATATCATATACATTATGAAGGTGGAATCTTTAAGAACTCTCAAAGGGTAGGCATTCCACATTGTATTTTACATAAGCAGATATTTTCCCCCTGATTACTTTAGGTTATTTTTTATTGAAATACTTGAAAACATTTTGCTTTATGTTGTTTTAAAGCATTCTGTGCTGACAAGTGGTGAGCTCAGAAAATTCAGTCCATTTTTCCCAAACCTATGAAAGTAATATTGTGCATGATTACTTTGGTAGTCCCTATGATTATGACCACACATTTAAAGTTGATGTTCCACTACGATTACCCAAACCAAGACTATTAACTTAAAACACACATCTGAAGATCGAAATGTATCTTCTCAATTGAGAAAAACAACAAAAAGAAATAGTATGTAAATTTGTTAAATCAATTTTTAAGTTATTAAGGGAAATCATCGGAATTGTATTGTCTTTTGCATGGAAATAAACTTTGTCATTGTTTAGAATAGAAGGACAAAAGTAGCTAAAATAATTTGTTTCAAGTCTAACCATGCTAACATTTCAAACAGAAATTTGAATATCTAGGTCCCCAATTCCAATATCTTACTCATAATGGGAATTGTTTAAACATTTGAACGAAATAAGTGTCATTTGCCTTGTTGAGATAGATATTTCTAATATGATCGAAAACTGATGTTAAAATTACATCCCTATCCTGAGGCAATAGCATAGAGACCAAGTCTACTTGGTGCTTTGGTTCATATAAAGGTCATTGTGATAAAAATCTCAATGACATGCAATTAAAAAATTCACATTGTCTATGTTGGGTGAGGAAAGTAAAGGCACAACTGTAGTTGTGAAGCTTAACTGAGGTTGGCGAGGACTATTTCTACTGAAACAAACAGCTTTTTATATAAAAATACTGTTAATGGTTACCGTAGATAATTTGATTAAGAAATTGGGGAGGTAAATAAATTTTTTCTTTTCATATTATATTATTCTGTGCTTAAACTTTAATTAAAGTGCTGGAACTTTTATCATGGGTATGCATTTCTTTGTTAGTGGAAGAAGTAATTACTTAAAAATTATTTTAAAATAAGAAGCAAAAATGACTTCTAAAAAGTCACATAATTTTTAAAAATAATTTTCATTACAGAGAGGTAATCCAATGCCAGGACACACGTGCTCCCTGGGATAAAACTGAAATATCTACAAAAACAAAATAAGAAGAAGCCATTTTAATGCCTAGAGGAAGAAAATACAGAATATGTGGATTCTGTGTGACCTTTGAGTAAGCCAGTGATGCTCCAAGTACCCATTCACAATGAGATCAGGAACCTGTGATGGAATAGAAACTAATACACTACTTTCTTCTATGAGCAAGCCTTGCTACCAAAATAAATAAACAAATACATAAATCAGATGAATTGAAAAGCATGCTTAATGGCTAAATTAATTTACACCCTGATGCAAACTGGTTGCAAACAGTTGGCCAACCAGAGACCACACTATGGGTAGCACTGAAATCGGCATACACCAAAAATAAATGGAAGGAGGAAGGATTACAGAGTGAGTCAGTCAGGGTTCAATGTAGGAAACAGAACTCACTGTAGACATTGAAAGCAGAAAAAGATTTAAAACAGAGAATTTAGTGCAGACAGAAATGGTGGAAGGAAGAATAATGTGCAACAAGTCCAGAAGCCGCCACTTAGCCAATTTGAAGAACTTCCATCATAACTACAATCCAGAGATCAGAGAGTTAGAATTGCTGTCACGACCACCACTACCTTTTAACATTTATGGATCTAGTGACTAGACAGAGGAACACTGAGTCTGGTCAATTCAATGGCTTCTAAATCTTCATGAGCTTGCTTGCCAGCTGAAAATGACCTCCACCTCTGCCCTCCCTATATGCCCATATTTGTTTGGTACATCTCCTTAAAGGGTATTCATTGGGATCCACACCTTTGGGTTGAAATAAGTTCTGCTTTGCGTATGTTCATTCTGGAGTCCAGAATGAAAAAGTGGTGGCTGTTCATGGAATGTCCGAGTCGTGGTGATGAAGCCAAACACAAGCACATATAAGGCTCCTGCTCACATCATATCTTCTAGCATCTCAATGTCCAATGCAAGTCACATGGCAAAGCCCATTTTCAAAGATCTACATTCTATCCCCAATAGAAAAGCACGGTAATACTACACAGCAAATGGTATCAATATACTGTCACAGGAAATGAAGAATTGGTACCAATATCCCAATCTTCAACAACTTTCAAAGTCTTTTTCAATGCTACAGTTTCATATTCTATAATTCTCTGATACATATTCATAACAATGTATGAACTCCCTCAATACCTAGTTATCCACTTTCTGTCCTCCATCAACTCCCCCAAAAGACCATAGATAACCAATCTCTACCAAACTTATCCATTTTTAGCCCCTTCAATCTCAAAGGAAGTGCTGTTACTCTCTCTAACCATGGCCCATTCCCAGGCTGTGTTCTAAAATTTCCCCCAAAGTCTCAGAGACTTTAATTCTACTCTATTACTTCTTTTCTCCTAAATCTTCACCCTGGCTTCTTTTCCAATCAAACATCTATAACAAATGCTACAATCAAACATGTGACCTTTGATCTTAAAAATAAATGGTCTCCTATGACATTACATCTCCCTTAGCAAGCCTATTCTTCCACACATGCATCTGTCACTAAAATGCAAAATTAAGGTAAAATAAAAAAAATCTTTGAAATAAATGAAAACAGAGACACAATACACCAAAATCTCGAGGATGAAGCAAAGGCAGTATAAAGAGGAAAGTGTATACCACTAAACACTTACATCAAGAAGTTAGAAAGATTTCAAATTAGTGATCTAACCTCACGCCTAAGCAAAAAACTAGGAAAACAAGAACAAACCAACAACCAACAAAGTCCAAAGCTAGCACAAGAAAAGAAGGAAAATCAGAGCAGAGCTAAATGAAACTGTAACCCAAAAATCCATACACAGGATCAATAGAAACAAAAGTTAGTTCCTTTGAAAAGATAAACAAGATCAATAGAATGCTAGCTAGATTAACAAAGAAAAACAAAGAGAGAAGATCCAAATAAACATAAACAAAAATGACAAAAGTGGCATTATAACCAAACCCAAGAAAAACAAAACATCCGCAGAGACTATTATGAACACCTCTATGCACAAAAACTAGAAAACCTAGAGGAAATCAATAAATTCTGGGAAACAAACAACCTCCCACGATTAAATCAGAATGAACTTGAAATCCTGAACAGACAAATAACAAGTTCTAAAACTGAATCAGTAGTAAAAAACCTACCAATGAGTAAGCCCTGGACCAGATGGATTCACAATGAATTCTACCAGATGTACAAGGAGCTGTAACAATTCTACTGAAACTATTCCAAAAAAATTGAAGAGGAGGGATACCTCCCTAACTCATTCTATGGAGCCAGCATCATCCTAATACCAAAATCTAGCAAAGATACAACAAAAAAAGACAACTACAGACCAATATCTCTGATGAATATAGATGCAAAAATTCTCAACAAAATAATAGCAAACTGAATTCAGCAGCACATCAAAAAGTTCATTTACCACAATCAAGAAGCCTTCATTCCTGGGATTCAAAGTTGGTTCAACATGCAAATCAATATATATAATTCAACACATAAACAGAATTAAAAATGAAAATTATATGATAATTTCAGTCAATGCAGAAAAGGCTTTCAATAAAATCCAATCTTCCTTTATGATAAATACCCTCAACAAACTAAGCATCAAAGAGAATGTACCTCAAAATAATAAGAACCATCTATGACAAAGCCACAGTTAACACAATACCGAATGGGCAAAAACTGGAAGCACTTCCCTTAAGAATAGGAACAAGATGAGGATTCTCTCTCTCTATACTTCTATTCCAGAGAGTACTGAAAGTTCTAGCCAAAGCAATCAGGCAAGAGAAAGAAATAAAAGGCTTCCAAATATGAAAAGTCACCGTCAAATTTCTCTCCTTGCTGGTAATATGGTTTTATAACTGGAAAACCCCATAGTTTCTTCCCAAAGACCCCCAGAACTCAAATGAATTCACTAAAGTTTCAGGATACAAAGTCAATGTACAAAAATTAGTAGTATTTCTATATACCAATACCATTCAAGCTGCTCTAGAGCTCTGCATGAAAGAACCCTCTAATCTTCAGAACCATCCTGTGAGGCAGGTGCTACTGTTACTCTGTTTTCACAAGTAAAGAAACAAAGCACAGCAGATCCAAAGCCATGGTGTAGGATGTTGTGTAGAACGGCTCCCGGGACACTGGGAAAGTTCTTCTGCATCCCAGTATCTTCTTAACTGGTTCATTAATTTCTGATATCCCTGCATGAGAAAGCACAGCATAGACAGAAAGCTTAATATGTATATACACACACTGAGAGATAAGGCATTGATCTAACATCTCATTATAGGTATTAGAAATGCCATCTCAAGAGCAGGTTCTCATGGGGTGACAGGCAGGGTATTCTAGGGGAAGGAATAGCCCAAGAAAGGAAGCATTACAAAGGAAGAGAAGAAAGACAGTTGTAAATGAGGAGACACTGGTTTTCTTCCATTGCATATTTTCCCAAGGCTGGCCCCTTTTCTATCACATTCTTACCCAGTAACTCATACGTTCCCTAGAGCTCTTGCAAGCAAGAACTATTGAGAAAGTAGCCCATCTGAAAGTATATTTTCTGCTGTTTTCCTGCCTCTAGAACTGGGTGGTTTACTTTTGGTACTCCAGACACCTAGCTTCTTCTTGCCTTCTTCCAATGTAGTCTATTTAATCTCCTGTCATGTGGGAAGTTACGTTCAAAATCTCCATGATCCTCAGTCTATAGTAAGTTAGGCATGTAGTGACAAGCACATGCCACTGCAATATGTTGCTGCTGGTTGTTGATCAAGATAGGCTGGAGGAAAAACATTATTTTCAGGTGTGAAAAACCGTCACCTTTATCAGTAATTCTTCTTGCATTTTTCCCAAGACATTGTAGCCTATTTAAACTTGGGAGGTTAAGTTTTGTAGCATTCATTATGACTGAAAATTTAGTTCATACCATCATGACGCTCTCTTTATTAGGTGTTACCATTAAACAATATTAAAATAAACACAATGTGGCTGGTCTTTTGAAAGTTACATGGCATGTTTACTTCTTTGTCTGGTTTCTTAATTACACTTCTTCATCTTTCTGAATACCAGTGTCGCTGTCACCCACAATATTTGATGTTTTGAGTACGTGGTTTACATTTTGTTTTGCCCAATAATAGAATATGATGGGGACATATGGTGGCTCACACCTCTAATCCCATGAGGCTGAGGTGGGTGGATAACTTGAGGTCAGGAGTTCAAGATCAGCCTGGCCAACATGGTGAAACCCTGTCTCTACTGAAAATACAAAAATTAGCCGGGCATGGCGATGGACTCCTATAATCCTATCTACTCCGACAGCCGAGATTACACCAGCCTGGGCGATGGCCTGGGCAACAGACATACACATACAAAAAAAAGGAAACTCAGGTTGTACCCTTGTACCCACTAGTTGCAGAGTGATTTTATTTTTATGTATTTATTTTGAGACGGAGTCTCTCTCTGTCACCCAGGCTGGAGTAGAGCGGCAGGATCTCAGCTCACTGCAACCTCCACCTCCCAGGTTCAAGCGATTCTCCTGCTTCAGCCTCCTGAGTACCTGGGATTACAGGTACTCACCACCATGCCCAGCTAATTTTTTGTGTTTTTAGTAGAGATGGGGTTTCATCATGTTGGCCAGGCTCGTCTCAAATTCTTGACCTCAGGTGATCCACCCGCTTTGGCCTCCCAAAGTGCTGGGATTACTGGTGTGAGCCACCACACCTGGCAGTGATTTTATATTTAAATGTATATTTTATAGGATGCCTCATTTTCTGGTCACAGGGTCGCAACGAAGGAAGTAGTTTGTTGCCATGTTTCAATGGGAAAGCAGACATACACGAGGGCAAATGACTTCCCTTTGGTCATTCAGTCTGTAAGTGGGAATTGAGAGCGGGATCTTAGGTCCTCTGACCATCAGCCCTGTGTTCTGTCTTTCACTTAGCTTTCCATTTTCTTTAAGCCAAGTAATGGAAGTGATTTGAAAGCTGCATTCTCAGCCTATTGGAAAGTGATTCACCAGAGGTGTTTTTTCACCACTCTCAGTCTTTAATGTCAACTGACACCAAAGATCTCATGATGGGAAATACTGAATGTGGATTTGGCCAGTCTGCTGACACCATCCTGTCACGCATCCCAAAATTACCCAAGCTCAACCCTCTGATTGGAAGCATTTGGGTGGTGGAAGGTAGGGCCTTAGTGGATATCCCTACTACCCCCCATGCACTGAGGTATGGCTGGCCAGTGATCCTCATTGACATCTGGGGATTGTGTGTAGGATTATGAGCATCCGCTGTGAGTGCTGAGACCTGAGAAAATGCACCAAGTCAGGCAGAAGTGTGTTGCATCAGTGCCTTGACAACACAGTCTATTCTCACATGTTCAAGGCCTGAGCCACCACTGATCACCATCACGCTGATCCTAAGTGGCTGCGATTTCAGCAAGAGGGGAATGGCAGTCACCTATATGCTTCTTGACTGTATTCTGCTGGGCTTCCTAATAAAAGATGTTAATTCAGAGAGAAAGAGACAGGAGAGTGAGGTGGCACACAAACTGCTATCCCCAGACTTTGCCCAGATTTCAGAGTTAAGATCTTCTTTGAAGGCTCTGAAATCTGGGACAGTCCTTACCATGACTGAAACCTGGAGAGGAGATGTGGACAGAGGGTCATTTTTGTGTTGAGTCCATAGGTGGCCCTCTTTTCTTCTGTGTAACAATGTGTGTTGTGCCTGGGCCCTTGTTAAGTCCTCTTTGTATTATCTCTGGCTGTCACTAGCATAGCATGTGCTCTCCTCCCACTTTCAGCCTGGAAGATCCAACTTCTGAGCCCTGAGTGACAAATCAGCTTTGTAATGGGAAGCTGACACCAGGCTGTCTTCAAGGGTTATGACTGGGCAGTTGCAGAGAGCCCTGGTCTCAGAGGGGTTGTGCACTTGGTTTACAATGCTCTGCTGTTGCATCTTGAAATTCTTAATTTTTGAACAAGGAGCCATGTATTTTCATGTTTCACTAGGCCCATAATCTATGAAGCTCATGCTGCCAACATCATTGGCATTGTTGAGTATCAAAGTTCAGAAGAAACTTAAAGGCTACTGTCTGATTCGATCCTTGGAGCTTACAAAAAGGAATGTGGGGAGCAGTCACTGTGCGACTAGCCTGAGGTTACTCAGGAAGTTAGAGGCAGAGCTGCAGTCAGGGTAACCTCTCTTTACTGCTACCTGTGTGCTCTTTCTACTGCACCCTGACCATAAAATATCTCGCAACCCAGGAACAAGGGCTATCTCACAGGTGGGCACAGCAGCGTGATCACTCTCTCAGTCATCTGTACTCCTCCTTTGCTTTGACCAAAGAGACAGGAAGGAGCCTTTTGCCCTACATAAAATACCGCTCAAAGGCTAGGCAACAACAACAGATAAAAGAGAGTGTTGGCCTAAGACCAATGTTTCAACCATGATGTCAAAACAATATTTTGTTTCAACAAAGAAAAGCTGTGTCACAAGTAGATTCTTATTATTAATAATCAGACTGGGGTTCTTGCCAATGATTTGGTTTCATACCTACACTCGGACAACTGTGCACACTGAGTATCACTGACCTTGTGAGAACATCATTCTCACTGAGATTATGTGCTTTCTTGTGTGAGAACTGTACATAATATTGTGTGTACCATTGGAAGGGTGTCCTGCCTGTGATGCTGTCTAAAAGGGGAAGAAGTGTGGTTAAGAACTGAGGATATATTAAATATTTACTCTATCAGATTTTTCAAGGTTTATGTTAAGCCAGACCAGAAGAAAGTCATCTATTTGGACTGTATCACTCGAACCTGTTAAGTTGAACTGTCTCTACAGAATTAAAATTTCACAGTATGTCCCGATTACTTACCGAGAGCCAATCTGAGACACCAACAAGACTAGTAAAACATCTTTGTGCTTTGGGTCGCATTGCTATCAAAGACCTTGTACATTATGTCATTCAAGAATCTTTATGTTAAGATTCTTATGGAAAATCCTTTCCAAAGTTTAACCCTATGATAAGCTTCTTGTTTTTTTTTTTTTTTTTTTTGAGATGGAGTCTCGCTCTGTTGCCCAGTCTAGAGTGCAGTGGCATGATCTCAGCTCACTGCAACCTCCACCTCCCGGGTTCAAGCAATTCTCCCTGCCTCAGCCTCCCTCAGCCTCCTGAGTAGCTGGGATCACAGGTGCCTGCCACTACATCTAGCTACATTTTTTTTTCTTTTTTGTAATACATTTTTTTAAACACATTTTTTAGCCAGGCATGGTGGCTCACACTTGTAATCCCAGCACTTTGGGAGGCCAAGCAGGCGGATCACCTGAGGGTGGGAGTTCAAGACCAGCTTTACCAACATGGAGAAACCCCATCTCTACTATAAATACAAAATTAGCCAGGCACGGTGGCACATGCCAGCAATCCCAGCTATTAGGGATTACATGCAGGTCCACTGCAGGGCCAGGGTTCAGACCAGGGCCAGAGCTGGGGCAGTGCCAGGGCCAGGACCAGGAAAGGGCAATGTCAAGACAAGGGCCATGGCAGGACCAGCAATGGGGCTAGGGCCAGGACAGGGCCAGGGCCAGGGCCAGAATAGCAGGGTCAGGGTAGGGCCAGGGCAAATTAGGGCCAAGACAGCATCAGGACCAGGGCTGGGCCAGGATATGGCCTTAACTAGCAAAGGGCCAGGGCAAGGGCCAGGGTCCATGCCAGTGCCAGTGCCAGCGCCAGTCCAGGGCAGGGGCAGGGCCATGGCCAGGTCTAGGACAAGGCTGGGGCAGGGCCAAGGTCTGGGTCAGGGTCAGCACAGGACTAGGGCAGAGCCAGCGGAGGGGCAGGGCCATGATAGGGCCAGGGCAGGGACAGGCCAAGGCAGAGCCAGGTTAAATCAGGGAGACCGAGGCAGGAGAACTGCTTGAACCTCGAAGGCAGATGTTGCAGTGAGCCAAGATCACGCCATTGCACTCTAGCCTGAACAGCAAGAACTCTGTCTCCAAAAACAAAAAAAAAAAAAAAAAAAAAACCCCAAAAACAAAAAAAAACTAAATCCAGAAAGATTAAAAAATCTAAACTTTAAAATCTAGAAAACATCAGACAAAAATTAAAAAGTATACTTCAAAAATCTTGGTACATGCCAGACAAAAAGGCATGTGAATGTTTCCATTTATACGAAATGTCTAGTTGAGAGTAAGTAAATCCACAGAGACAAAAAATTACAATAGTGGTTGCCAAGGGCTGCGAGAGAGGGACGGGGAGTGACTACTAACAGGTTTCTTTTTGGGAAGATGAAAATGTTCTGCACAGAATCAGTGGTGATTGATGATTGTACAGCTTTGTTAATCCAGGGCCTGGGCCAGGGAAAGGCCAGTGCAAGGGCAGGGCCAGGACAGGGCAGGGACAGGGTAGCACAGGGCCAAGACAGGGCCAGGAGGGGGCCAGGGCAGGGCTGGGACAGGCCAGGTAGTGGTAGGGCAGGTCCAGGGCAGGGGCAGGGCAGGGCCAGGCCAAATGCCAAGGCCATGCCCAGGGCAGGGCCAAGGCAGAGGCAGGGCCATGGCATGGCAGGGCCAGGGTAGCACAAGGTCAAGGAAAGGCCAGGGAAAGTGGGAGCCTTGGCAGGGCCAGGGCCAAGGTAGTGCCAGGGCAGGGCCAGAAGCAGGGCAGGACCAGAGCAAGATGAGGACCAGGGCCAAGTCAGGGTCAGGGATATGGCAGGACCAGTGGCAGGGTAAGGACAATGGCAGGACCAGGGGCAGGGCCATGGGCATGGCTAAGGCAGGGCCCCGGCATGGGCAGCGTTGGGCAGGGCAGGGCCAAGGTAGTGCAATGACCAGTCAGGGCTGGGCCAGGGCAGGACCAGAACTGGGACAGGGCCAGGACTAGGACAGAACGGGGACAGGGTCACGGCCAAAGAAAAACCAGGGGCAGGGTCACAGCCAGCGACAAGTCAGGACCAAGGCCAGGGCCCAAAGCACAGCAGAACCAGGGACGGGGCAGGGACATGTCAGGGCCAGGCCCACGGCAGGGCCAGGGCCAGCAGAGGGTCAGGGAAGGGCAAGGGTAGCACATGGCCAAGGCAGGCCAGGTTCAGTGTAGAGCAAGGAATGGGTCAGGGTATGGCAGGGCAGGGACAGGTAAGTCCAGGACCAGAGCCAGGTCTGGGACATGGACAGGGCAGGCCAGAAACACAGCAGGACCAAAAAGGGGCCAGGGCCAGGGCAAGGCCAGAGAAGGACCAGGGAAAAACCATGGCCAGGGAAGGTCCAGGGCAAGGGCAGGGCCAGGGCAGAACCAGAGCCAGGGCATGCCAAAGGCAAGGTCATGGCAGGGCAAGGCCAGGGTAGGGCAGGGCCAGGGTAGGGTGAGGGTAGGGCCAGGGCAGGACTAAGATAGCACAGGGCCAGGGCAGGACAAGGCCAGGGAACGGTAAGGCCAGGGTAGAAAAAGCCAGGGTAGAAAAAGCCAGGGTGGAAAAGGCCAGGGTAGAAAAGGCCAGGGTGGAAAAGGCCAGGGTGGAAAAGGCCAGGGTGGAAAAGGCCAGGGTAGGGCCAGGCCAGGATAAGAGAAGGCCAGGGTAGGGCCAGGGCCAACGCAGGGCAGGGCTACGGTAACACAGGGCATGGCCAAAAACAGGGCAGGGCTATAGTAGTAGCAGGACTGGCAACAGGGCCAGGGCAAGGGCTGGACCAGAGCATGGTGGGGACAATACAAGACCAGGACAGAGAATGGCAAGGCAGGTCCAGGGCCATGTCATGGACATGGCAGGCCCAGGGTCAGGCCAGGGCAGGGCAAGGACAAGGCTGGGGAGAAGGCAGAGTCAGGGTCAAGGCAGTGTCAGGGCTGAGCAGCACCAGTGCAGGGCCAGTGCAGGGTGAGGGCAAGGCCAGGACATGGAAGGGCACAGCAGGACCAAGGAAGGGCCAGAAGAGGGCCAGGGCAGGGTCAGGGCCAGAACAAGGGTACAGCCAGGCCAGGAACACGGTAGGACCAGGGCTGGACCCAGGTTGGGACATGCAGGTCAGAGCATGTACAAGGCAGGGCCAGAGCCAGGCCATAGAGAGGAGAGGACCAGCACCAAGGCAGAGTCAGGGTAGTTCCAGGGCTGAGCAGGGTCAGGGCAGGTCGAGGGTTGAGGCAGAGCTAGGGCCAAGGCAGGGCCACGGCAGCACCAGGACAGGGGGCAAGGCGATGGCAGGACTGGGCCATGGCAACGCCTGGTCAACTCCAGGACAGGGCCAGAAGCAGGACAGGGCCAGGGCCAATGCTCAGGCCAGGGACAGGGCATGGCAGGAAGTGCCAGAGCAGGGCTGGGCCAACGTTGGGGCAGGGCAAATCAGGGCCAGGACACCTCCAAGTCTAGCTCTGGCCCTGCCTTGGCCCTGGCCCCTTCCTGGCCTGACCTTGTCCCCGGCCCTGCCCAAACCATGCCCTGTGTATTTGACCAGTGTTTTGTAACCAGAATGATACAAGAAACTTTAATAAGCTATTTTTGTACATTTTTAGTAGAGATGGGGTTTCACAGTGTTGTCCAGGCTGGTCCCAATCTCCTGAACTCGAGCCATCCCCCTGCCTTGGCCTCCCAAAGTGCTGGGAGTAATCTGGCCAAGTACTTAACCTCTTTAAGTCTGTTTCCTATGTAAGGAAAATGGGGATGCCATAAGTACCCAGCACATAGAGTAATTGTGAGAATCGATGCCTCACAAATATACGTATTTATAAAATTATACTCGGCCGGGCGCGGTGGCTCAAGCCTGTAATCCCAGCACTTTGAGAGGCCGAGGCGGGTGGATCACGAGGTCAGGAGATCGAGACTATCCTGGCTAACATGGTGAAACCCCGTCTCTACTAAAAATAGAAAAAACTAGCCGGGCGTGGTGGCGGGCGCCTGTAGTCTCAGCTACTTGGGAGGCTGAGGCGGGAGAATGGCGTGAACCCAGGAGGCAGAGCTTGCAGTGAGCCGAGATCACGCCACTGCACTCCAGCCTGGGAGACACAGCGAGACTCCGTCTCAAAAAAAAAAAAAAAAAAAAAAAAAAAATTATACTCATAGAACACTACCGAAAGCAAAGAAAGTATAAGTTAAAATTTAGTAATGATTTACTACAAATACTACTGCTATTACAAACAACATAATACAGATATTATTATTACTACTATAGTTACCTTAAAAATATAAAACAAAATTTGTAAATAATAGCCTAATGTAATCTCTTCTGCTCTGCCGTGGCTGAGCCCTAGCACTGGCTCTGCCCCTAGTCTCACCATATCCCTGGCCCTGACCCTTCCCTGGCCCTGCCGCTGCCCTGGTCCTTCCCATCTTCAGGCCTTACCAAGGCCCTACCCTGGTCCTGACCCTGCCCTGGCCTGATCCTGAACCTGTCCCTACCCAGAGAATTGGAAGGGCAGAGCCAGGGAAGGGCCGGGGCAAATAAGGGACTGGACACATCCAAATCCAAGAAAACGCCAGGGACATGACAGAGCCAGGGCGAGTACCTGGCAAGGCCAGGAAAGGGTCAAGACAGGGTCACTGTATGGCTAACGTACAGGTCAAAACCAGGGCAGTGGCAGGGTCAGGCCAGCATAAGGGCAGGACCAGGGCCAGGGATACGGCAGGGGAGGGCCAGGGCTGTGCCAGGACAGAACAAGAGCAGAGCAGGGCAGGACCAGAGCTAGGCATTAGAGAGAGTAGGGCAAATGCCAAGGCAAGGCCAGGGGAGTGCCAGGGCTGAGTCAGTGCTAGAGCCAAGACAAGAGCAAAGGCCAGGGCAGATCTAGGGCACAAGCAAGGCAGGCTAGGGCAGGGCAATAGCGAGAACAGGCAACCGCAGGGCCAGCCCAGGATAGAACAGGGTACAGGCAGGGCAGGGCCAGGGCCAGGGCCACGGCTGGGGCAGGACAAGGACCAGGATCAGTGTCCAGGCCAGGGAAAGGGTATGGCCAGGGCAGAGGTAGGGCCAGAGGCAGGGTCTACGCAGGACCAAGGCAGGTACACTGCAGGGCCGGGGTTCAGACCAGGGCCAGAGCAGGGCCAGGGCAGGGCCAGGGCCAGGAACAGGAAAGGGCAATGTCAAGAACACGGCCATGGCAGGACCAGCACCTTGGTTAGAGCCAGCACAGAGACAGGGTCAGGGGTTGGGCCAGAAAAGCATGCCAGGGTAGGGCCAGGGCAAATTAGGGCCAGGACAGGGTCAGTAGGACTGGGCTGGGCCAGGGTATGACTTTAAGTAGCCAAGAGCCAGGTCCAGGGTCCATGCCAGTGCCAGAGCCAGCCCAGGGCAGGGGCAGGGCCCTGGCCAGGTCTAGGACAAGCCAGGGACAGGGCCAAGGTCTTCATCAGGGTAAGCACAAGACCAGGGCAGAGCCAGGGAAGGGGCAGGGCCATGGTAGGGCCAGGAGAGGGACAGGCAAAGGCAGAGCAAGATTAAATCAGGGACAGGATACCTTCAAATCCACTTCAGGGCCAGGGTTAGGCCAGGCCCAGGGCCAGGACAGGGCCAAGACAGGGCCAGGGCCAGGACTGTTAGGATCACTGGCAGGGCCAGGACCATGGCACGACCAGGGTCAGGAGCAGTGGTCAATGCCGGGCCAAGGCCAGAGCAAGGACCAGGTGTGCACTAGGGCCAGTGTGAGGGCCAAGGCGGGGTCAGGGTAGGGCCAAAGGCAGGGCAGAGCCAGGGCAGGGTGGAGCAAGCCCAGGGTAGCACTGGGTAAAGGCAGGGCATGACCAACCAGGGCAGGTCTATGGCTGCGGCAGGGCCAGGTCCAGGGCCAGGGCCAAGGCAGGGCCAAGACAGTGACAGCTCCAGGGCGGGGCCGGGGTTAGGACCACGGACATGTCCAAGGCCAGTGCCAGGGCAAGGGCAGGGTCAGGGCCAGGGTCATCTAAGAACCAAGGACAAAGCCAGGCCCAGAGCAGGGCCAGAACAGGTACCTGGCAGGGCTAGGGTCTGGGACAGGGCCATGGCAGGGCCAGGGCCACAACCAGGTCTGTGCTATGGCCAGATCCAGCACAGTGCCCAGGCAAGGCTAGGCTCAAGGCCAAGGTAGGGCCAGCACAGGGTTACAGTTAGAGTATGGCCAAAGCAGGACCAGGGCAGGCAAGGCAGGGCCAGGAAAGCATAGGGCCAAGGCAGGGCAGGGCCAGGACAGTGCCAAGACCTGAGCAGGGCCAGGGAACAGCCAGGGCAGGGACAGGGCCATGGCCATGGCCTGAGCAGGACAAGGTTCGGGACAGGAGCAAAACAAGGGCAACAACAGTGCAGGTTCTTGGCACAGCCAGGGTCCAGGACAGTGTCAGGGCAGGGCCAAGGCAAGGTCTGGGCCATGGGAAGATGAGCAACAGGGCTGGGGCTTTTCCAGTGACAGGACCAAAGTCAGAGCAAGGGCCAGGACAGTGCAAGGCCAGGGTAGGGCCAGGCATTTCACGGTCAGGGCCAGGGGAGAACCAGGGCAAGGTCTGAAGCAGGGCAGGGACAGGGCCAGGACAGGTCCAGGGCAGGTTAATGACAGGGCCAGGGGCTGTGTAAGAGCAAGAGCAGGGCCAGAGCAAGGTAAGGGTCAGGGCCAAGGCCAGGATAGGGACAGGGCAAGAAAAATGGCAGGACCAAGGGCAATGCCAAGGCCAGGGCTGAGTCAGGGCAGGGCAGGGCATGGAATGGCCAGCGCAGGACACGACAAAAGGCGGTCCATAGAAAGAGCAGGGCTGATGCCAGGAAAGGACCAGGCTAGTGCCAAGGCTGAGGTAGTGTCATGGCATGCACAGAGAGGGGCCAGGTACGGAATCGAGCCAGAGAACAGCCAAGGCAGGGTAGGGCAGGGCAATGCCACAGCCGGGTCAGTACCAGGACAGGGCAAAACAGGGCAATGTGATGGTAGGGGCAGGGCAAGGACAAATCAAGGCAGAGCCAGATCACTCCAGGGCCAGGACACCTCCAAGTCCATTTCAGGGCCAGGGCTATGAAGGACAAAGGCCAGGGCCAGGGTCAGGGCCAGGTCTGGGCTAGGGCCAGGTCCAGAGCAGGGCCTAGCGAAGACTAGGGTGACGAACTAGGTAGGGCCAGGGCAGACTGATGACACATCCAGTGCATGGCAGGGTAGGGTTGTGGCAAGAACAGGGGCAGACCACTGCCAACTCAGGGCCAGGGAAAGGCCATGGCCAGGGCACAGCCAGGAAAGGGTCTGGGCCAGGGCCATGGCAGAGTCGGGCCAAGTCCTTGACAGGACCAGGTTCCAGGCCAGGGCCAGGGCAGAGGCAGGGGCAGGGTCTGGATAAGGGCAAGGCCAGGGATATGGTAGGACCAGGGCTAGGGCCAGGGACCGGGCTAAGCCAGAACAAGGCCAGGGCTAGGCCATAGTGAGGACAGGGCAAAGGCCAAGGCAGGGTCAGAGCAGGTCCAGGGAGAGGCCAGTGCCAGGCAGGACCAGGGCACAACGAGGGCAGTGTAAGGCAGGTCAATGGCACCACTGAGCCATGACAGGGCAAAGTCAGTGCCAGGAGAGGGCGCAACAGGCAGGGCCACGGTGGGGCCAGGGCAGGGATGGGCCAAGGCAGGGCCAGAACAAATCTGGGCCAGGACACGTCCAAGGCCAGGTCAAGGCCAGAACAGGAGCAGGACCATGACCACTAGCAGGGCCAGTGCCACGACAGGAACAGGGTCAGGGCAAGAGGCAGGGCCAGAGCCAAGGCCGGGCCAGCACAGGTTCAGGGAAAGGCCAGTGCAAAGGCAAAACCAGGATGGGATCGGAGCAGGGCAGGGCCGAGACAGTCCACGTAACAGTAGTGCAGGGCCAGGGCAACGCAGGACAGTACAGGGCCAGGTCCACGGCAGTGGCAGGGCAAAGCCAGGCCCATTGCCAATGCAACAGCCCACCCTACAAGGCTTCTACCACCTGGCCACTGCCGCAGCCCGGCCATCGCTGTAAGCCTCACCCCCAACCCTGGCTGCAGCCGCCTGACCTCCTAGCGTGGTCACTCTCCTACCGTTCCAGCACGCTGCAGTCTCCGTCACTGCCACCCACCCTCAGCGAGGCAAGCCGTGGTGTCTCAGGCTCCAGGTGTCTCCTCCTCCTCCTGGCACAGAGCAGCTGGGCGGGCAAAGCCACAAAAGCCTAGAGGAAGATGCGAGGGGAGGTAGCATTAAGAGCCTCAACTTAACACCCTTCCCTGGCCCTGCCGCTGCCCTGGCCCTTCCCATCTTCAGGCCTTACCAAGGCCCTACCCTGGTCCTGACCCTGCCCTGGACTGGTCCTGACCCTGTCCCCCTACCCCAGAGAAGTGCAAGGGCAGAATCAGGGAAGGGCCGGGGCAAATAAGGGACAGGGCACATCCAAATCCAAGAAAACGCCAGGGCCATGACAGAGCCAGGGCGAGTCCTTGGCAAGGCCACGTTCCAGGCCAGGGCCAGGAAAGGGTCAAGGCAGGGTCACTGTATGGCCAAGGTCCAGGTCAAAGCCAGAGCAGTGGCAGGGGCAGGCCTGCATAAGGGCAGGACCAGGGCCAGGGCCAGGGCCAGGGCTGTGCCACGACAGAACAAGAGCAGAGCAAGGCAGGACCAGAGCCAGGCATTAGAGAGAGTAGGGCAAATGCCAAGGCAAGGCCAGGGCAGTGCCAGGGCTGAGGCAAGGTCAGGGAAGGTCCACGGCTGAGTCAGTGCTAGAACCAAGACAAGAGCAAAGGCCGGGGCAGATCTAGGGCACAAGCAAGGCAGGCTAAGGCAGGGCAAGAGCAAGACCAGGCAACGGCAGGGCCAGCCCAGGATAGAACAGGGTACAGGCAGGGCAGGGCCAGGGCCACAGCTGGGGCAGGACAAGGACCAGGATCAGAGTCCAGGCCAGAGCAAGGGTATGGCCAGGGCAGAGGTAGGGCCAGAGGCAGGGTATAGGCAGGGCCAAGGCAGGTCCATTGCAGGGCCGGGGTTCAGACCAGGGCCGGGGCAGGGCCAGGAAAGGGCAATGTCAGGAACACGGCCATGGCCAACTTAGCTAGGGCCAGGACAGAGACAGGGTCAGGGGTGGGGCCAGAATAGCATGCCAGGATAGGGTCAGCGCAAATTAGGGCCAGGACAGGGTCAGGAGGAGGGCTGGGCCAGGGTATGGCCTTAAGTAGCCAAGAGCCAGGTCCAGGGTCCATGCCAGTGCCAGCGCCGGCCCAGGGCCGGGGCAGGGCCATGGCCAGGTCTGGGACAAGGCTGGGGCAGGGTCAAGTTCTCGCTCAGGGTAAGCACAAGACCAGGGCAGAGCCAGGGAAGGGGCAGGGCCATGGTAGGGCCAGGAGAGGGACGCGCGAAGGCAGAGCAAGATTAAACCAGGGACAGGATACCTTCAAATACACTTCAGGGCCAGGGTCAGGCCAGGGCCAGGGCCAGGGCCATGGCACGACCAGGGTCAGGAGCAGTGGTCAATGCCGGGCCAAGGCCAGAGCAAGGACCAGGTTTGCTCTAGGGCCAGTGTGAGGGCCAAGGCGGGGTCAGGGCGGGGCCAAAAGCAGGGCAGAGCCAGGGCAGGGTGGAGCAGGCCCAGGGTAGCACTGGGTAAAGGCAGGGCATGACCAACCAGGGCAGGTCTATGGCTGTGGCAGGGCCAGGGCCAGGGCCAGGGCCAGGGCCAGGGCCAAGGCAGGGCCAAGACAGTGACAGCTCCAGGGCAGGGCCGGGGTTAGGACCACGGACATGTCCAAGGCCAGTGCCAGGGGAAGGGCAGGGGCAGGGGCAGGGCCAGGGTCATCTAAGAACCAAGGACAAAGCCAGGCCCAAAGCAGGGCCAGGACAGGTACCTGGCAGGGCTAGGGTCTGGGACAGGGCCATGGCAGGGCCAGGGCCACAACCAGGTCTGTGCTATGGCCAGGTCCAGCACAGCGCCCAGGCAAGGCTAGGGTGAAGGCCAAGGTAGGGCCAGCGCAGGGTCAAAGCTAGAGTACGGCCAAGGCAGGACCAGGGCAGGCAAGGCAGGGCCAGGAAAGCATAGGGCCAAGGCAGGCCAGGGCCAGGACAGTGCCAAGACCTGAGCAGGGCCAGGGAACAGCCAGGGCAGGGACAGGGCCATGGCCATGGCCTGGGCAGGACCAGGTTCGGGACAGGAGCAAAACAAGGGCAACAACAGTGCAGGTTCTCGGCACAGCCAGGGTCCAGGACAGTGTCAGGGCAGGGCCAAGGCAGTGTCTGGGCCATGGGAAGAAGAGCAACAGGGCGGGGGCTTCTCCAGTGACAGGACCAGAGTCAGGGCAAGGGCCAGGGCAGTGCAAGGCCAGGGTAGGGTCAGGCATTTCACGGTCAAGGCCAGGGGTGAACCAGGGCAAAGTCTGAAGCAGGGCAGGGCCAGGGCCAGGACAGGTCCAGGGCAGGTCCATGACAGGGCCAGGGGCTGCGTAAGGGCAAGGACAGGGCCAGAGCAAGGTAAGGGTCAGGGCCAAGGCCAGGATAGGGACAGGGCAAGAAATATGGCAGGACCAAGGGCAATGCCAAGGCCAGGGCTGAGTCAGGGCAGGGCAGGGCATGGAATGGCCAGCGCAGGACACGACCAAAGGCGGTCCATAGAAAGAGCAGGGCTCATGCCAGGAAAGGACCAGGCTAGTGCCAAGTCTGAGGTAGTGTCATGGCATGCACAGGGCGGGGCCAGGGCCGGAATCGAGCCAGGGCACAGCCAAGGCAGGGTAGGGCAGGGCAATGCCACAGCCGGGTCAGTACTAGGACAGGGCAGAACAGGGCAAGGTGATGGTAGGGGCAGGACAAGGACACGCCAAGGCAGAGCCAGGTCACTCCAGGGCCAGGACACCTCCAAGTCCACTTCAGGGCCAGGGCTATGAAGGACAAAGGCCAGGGCCAGGGTCAGGGCCAGGTCTGGGTTAGGGCCAGGTCCAGAGCAGGGCCTAGCGAAGACTAGGGTGAGGGACAAGGTAGGGCCAGGGCAGGCTGATGACACATCCAGTGCATGGCAGGGTAGGGTGGTGGCAAGACCAGGGGCAGACCACTGCCAACTCAGGGCCAGGGAAAGGCCATGGCCAGGGCACAGCCAGGAAAGGGTCTGGGTCAGGGCCAGGACCAAGGCAGAGCAGGGCCAGGGCCATGGCAGAGTCAGGCCAAGTCCTTGACAGGACCAGGTTCCAGGCCAGGGCCAGGGCAGAGGCAGGGGCAGGGTCTGGATAAGGGCAAGGCCAGGGATACGGTAGGACCAGGGCTAGGGCCAGGGCCCGGGCTAAGCCAGAACAAGGCCAGGGCCAGGCCATAGTGAGGACAGGGCAAAGGCCAAGGCAGGGTCAGAGCAGGTCCAGGGAGAGGCCAGTGCCAGGCAGGGCCAGGGCACAACCAGGGCAGTGTAAGGCAGGTCAATGGCACCACTGAGCCATGACAGGGCAAAGTCAGTGCCAGGAGAGGGCACAACAGGCAGGGCCACGGTGGGGCCAGGGCAGGGATGGGCCAAGGCAGGGCCAGAACAAATCTGGGCCAGGACACGTCCAAGGCCAGGTCAAGGCCAGAACAGGAGCAGGACCATGACCACTAGCAGGGCCAGTGCCATGACAGGACCAGAGTCAGGACAAGAGGCAGGGCCAGAGCCAAGGCCGGGCCAGCACAGGTTCAGGGAAAGGCCAGTGCAAAGGCAAAACCAGGATGGGATCGGAGCAGGGCAGGGCCGAGACAGTCCACGTAACAGTAGTGCAGGGCCAGGGCAACGCAGGACAGTACAGGGCCAGGTCCACGGCAGTGGCAGGGCAAAGCCAGGCCCATTGCCAATGCAACAGCCCACCCTACAAGGCTTCTACCACCTGGCCACTGCCGCAGCCCGGCCATCGCTGTAAGCCTCACCCCCAACCCTGGCTGCAGCCGCCTGACCTCCTAGCGTGGTCACTCTCCTACCGTTCCAGCACGCTGCAGTCTCCGTCACTGCCACCCACCCTCAGCGAGGCAAGCCGTGGTGTCACAGGCTACAGGTGTCTCCTCCTCCTCCTGGCACAGAGCAGCTGAGCGGGCAAAGCCACAAAAGCCTAGAGGAAGATGCGAGGGGAGGTAGCATTAAGAGCCTCAACTTAACACCCTTCCCTGGCCCTGCCGCTGCCCTGGCCCTTCCCATCTTCAGGCCTTACCAAGGCCCTACCCTGGTCCTGACCCTGCCCTGGACTGGTCCTGACCCTGTCCCCCTACCCCAGAGAAGTGCAAGGGCAGAATCAGGGAAGGGCCGGGGCAAATAAGGGACAGGGCACATCCAAATCCAAGAAAACGCCAGGGCCATGACAGAGCCAGGGCGAGTCCTTGGCAAGGCCACGTTCCAGGCCAGGGCCAGGAAAGGGTCAAGGCAGGGTCACTGTATGGCCAAGGTCCAGGTCAAAGCCAGAGCAGTGGCAGGGGCAGGCCTGCATAAGGGCAGGACCAGGGCCAGGGCCAGGGCCAGGGCTGTGCCACGACAGAACAAGAGCAGAGCAAGGCAGGACCAGAGCCAGGCATTAGAGAGAGTAGGGCAAATGCCAAGGCAAGGCCAGGGCAGTGCCAGGGCTGAGGCAAGGTCAGGGAAGGTCCACGGCTGAGTCAGTGCTAGAACCAAGACAAGAGCAAAGGCCGGGGCAGATCTAGGGCACAAGCAAGGCAGGCTAGGGCAGGGCAAGAGCAAGACCAGGCAACGGCAGGGCCAGCCCAGGATAGAACAGGATACAGGCAGGGCAGGGCCAGGGCCACAGCTGGGGCAGGACAAGGACCAGGATCAGAGTCCAGGCCAGAGCAAGGGTATGGCCAGGGCAGAGGTAGGGCCAGAGGCAGGGTATAGGCAGGGCCAAGGCAGGTCCATTGCAGGGCCGGGGTTCAGACCAGGGCCGGGGCAGGGCCGGGGCAGGGCCAGGGCCAGGACCAGGAAAGGGCAATGTCAGGAACACGGCCATGGCCAACTTAGCTAGGGCCAGGACAGAGACAGGGTCAGGGGTGGGGCCAGAATAGCATGCCAGGATAGGGTCAGCGCAAATTAGGGCCAGGACAGGGTCAGGAGGAGGGCTGGGCCAGGGTATGACCTTAAGTAGCCAAGAGCCAGGTCCAGGGTCCATGCCAGTGCCAGCGCCGGCCCAGGGCAGGGGCAGGGCCATGGCCAGGTCTGGGACAAGGCTGGGGCAGGGTCAAGTTCTCGCTCAGGGTAAGCACAAGACCAGGGCAGAGCCAGGGAAGGGGCAGGGCCATGGTAGGGCCAGGAGAGGGACGCGCGAAGGCAGAGCAAGATTAAACCAGGGACAGGATACCTTCAAATACACTTCAGGGCCAGGGTCAGGCCAGGGCCAGGGCCAGGACCATGGCACGACCAGGGTCAGGAGCAGTGGTCAATGCCGGGCCAAGGCCAGAGCAAGGACCAGGTTTGCTCTAGGGCCAGTGTGAGGGCCAAGGCGGGGTCAGGGCGGGGCCAAAAGCAGGGCAGAGCCAGGGCAGGGTGGAGCAGGCCCAGGGTAGCACTGGGTAAAGGCAGGGCATGACCAACCAGGGCAGGTCTATGGCTGTGGCAGGGCCAGGGCCAGGGCCAGGGCCAGGGCCAGGGCCAAGGCAGGGCCAAGACAGTGACAGCTCCAGGGCAGGGCCGGGGTTAGGACCACGGACATGTCCAAGGTCAGTGCCAGGGGAAGGGCAGGGGCAGGGGCAGGGCCAGGGTCATCTAAGAACCAAGGACAAAGCCAGGCCCAAAGCAGGGCCAGGACAGGTACCTGGCAGGGCTAGGGTCTGGGACAGGGCCATGGCAGGGCCAGGGCCACAACCAGGTCTGTGCTATGGCCAGGTCCAGCACAGCGCCCAGGCAAGGCTAGGGTGAAGGCCAAGGTAGGGCCAGCGCAGGGTCAAAGCTAGAGTACGGCCAAGGCAGGACCAGGGCAGGCAAGGCAGGGCCAGGAAAGCATAGGGCCAAGGCAGGCCAGGGCCAGGACAGTGCCAAGACCTGAGCAGGGCCAGGGAACAGCCAGGGCAGGGACAGGGCCATGGCCATGGCCTGGGCAGGACCAGGTTCGGGACAGGAGCAAAACAAGGGCAACAACAGTGCAGGTTCTCGGCACAGCCAGGGTCCAGGACAGTGTCAGGGCAGGGCCAAGGCAGTGTCTGGGCCATGGGAAGAAGAGCAACAGGGCGGGGGCTTCTCCAGTGACAGGACCAGAGTCAGGGCAAGGGCCAGGGCAGTGCAAGGCCAGGGTAGGGTCAGGCATTTCACGGTCAAGGCCAGGGGTGAACCAGGGCAAAGTCTGAAGCAGGGCAGGGCCAGGGCCAGGACAGGTCCAGGGCAGGTCCATGACAGGGCCAGGGGCTGCGTAAGGGCAAGGACAGGGCCAGAGCAAGGTAAGGGTCAGGGCCAAGGCCAGGATAGGGACAGGGCAAGAAATATGGCAGGACCAAGGGCAATGCCAAGGCCAGGGCTGAGTCAGGGCAGGGCAGGGCATGGAATGGCCAGCGCAGGACACGACCAAAGGCGGTCCATAGAAAGAGCAGGGCTCATGCCAGGAAAGGACCAGGCTAGTGCCAAGTCTGAGGTAGTGTCATGGCATGCACAGGGCGGGGCCAGGGCCGGAATCGAGCCAGGGCACAGCCAAGGCAGGGTAGGGCAGGGCAATGCCACAGCCGGGTCAGTACTAGGACAGGGCAGAACAGGGCAAGGTGATGGTAGGGGCAGGACAAGGACACGCCAAGGCAGAGCCAGGTCACTCCAGGGCCAGGACACCTCCAAGTCCACTTCAGGGCCAGGGCTATGAAGGACAAAGGCCAGGGCCAGGGTCAGGGCCAGGTCTGGGTTAGGGCCAGGTCCAGAGCAGGGCCTAGCGAAGACTAGGGTGAGGGACAAGGTAGGGCCAGGGCAGGCTGATGACACATCCAGTGCATGGCAGGGTAGGGTGGTGGCAAGACCAGGGGCAGACCACTGCCAACTCAGGGCCAGGGAAAGGCCATGGCCAGGGCACAGCCAGGAAAGGGTCTGGGTCAGGGCCAGGACCAAGGCAGAGCAGGGCCAGGGCCATGGCAGAGTCAGGCCAAGTCCTTGACAGGACCAGGTTCCAGGCCAGGGCCAGGGCAGAGGCAGGGGCAGGGTCTGGATAAGGGCAAGGCCAGGGATACGGTAGGACCAGGGCTAGGGCCAGGGCCCGGGCTAAGCCAGAACAAGGCCAGGGCCAGGCCATAGTGAGGACAGGGCAAAGGCCAAGGCAGGGTCAGAGCAGGTCCAGGGAGAGGCCAGTGCCAGGCAGGGCCAGGGCACAACCAGGGCAGTGTAAGGCAGGTCAATGGCACCACTGAGCCATGACAGGGCAAAGTCAGTGCCAGGAGAGGGCACAACAGGCAGGGCCACGGTGGGGCCAGGGCAGGGATGGGCCAAGGCAGGGCCAGAACAAATCTGGGCCAGGACACGTCCAAGGCCAGGTCAAGGCCAGAACAGGAGCAGGACCATGACCACTAGCAGGGCCAGTGCCATGACAGGACCAGGGTCAGGACAAGAGGCAGGGCCAGAGCCAAGGCCGGGCCAGCACAGGTTCAGGGAAAGGCCAGTGCAAAGGCAAAACCAGGATGGGATCGGAGCAGGGCAGGGCCGAGACAGTCCACGTAACAGTAGGGTAGGGCAGGGCCAGGGCAAGGCAGGGCAGTACAGGGCCAGGTCCACGGCAGTGGCAGGGCAAAGCCAGGCCCATTGCCAATGCAACAGCCCACCCTACAAGGCTTCTACCACCTGGCCACTGCCGCAGCCCGGCCATCGCTGTAAGCCTCACCCCCAACCCTGGCTGCAGCCGCCTGACCTCCTAGCGTGGTCACTCTCCTACCGTTCCAGCACGCTGCAGTCTCCGTCACTGCCACCCACCCTCAGCGAGGCAAGCCGTGGTGTCACAGGTTCCAGGTGTCTCCTCCTCCTCCTGGCACAGAGCAGCTGGGCGGGCAAAGCCACAAAAGCCTAGAGGAAGATGCGAGGGGAGGTAGCATTAAGAGCCTCAACTTAACACCCTTCCCTGGCCCTGCCGCTGCCCTGGCCCTTCCCATCTTCAGGCCTTACCAAGGCCCTACCCTGGTCCTGACCCTGCCCTGGACTGGTCCTGACCCTGTCCCCCTACCCCAGAGAAGTGCAAGGGCAGAATCAGGGAAGGGCCGGGGCAAATAAGGGACAGGGCACATCCAAATCCAAGAAAACGCCAGGGCCATGACAGAGCCAGGGCGAGTCCTTGGCAAGGCCACGTTCCAGGCCAGGGCCAGGAAAGGGTCAAGGCAGGGTCACTGTATGGCCAAGGTCCAGGTCAAAGCCAGAGCAGTGGCAGGGGCAGGCCTGCATAAGGGCAGGACCAGGGCCAGGGCCAGGGCCAGGGCTGTGCCACGACAGAACAAGAGCAGAGCAAGGCAGGACCAGAGCCAGGCATTAGAGAGAGTAGGGCAAATGCCAAGGCAAGGCCAGGGCAGTGCCAGGGCTGAGGCAAGGTCAGGGAAGGTCCACGGCTGAGTCAGTGCTAGAACCAAGACAAGAGCAAAGGCCGGGGCAGATCTAGGGCACAAGCAAGGCAGGCTAGGGCAGGGCAAGAGCAAGACCAGGCAACGGCAGGGCCAGCCCAGGATAGAACAGGGTACAGGCAGGGCAGGGCCAGGGCCACAGCTGGGGCAGGACAAGGACCAGGATCAGAGTCCAGGCCAGAGCAAGGGTATGGCCAGGGCAGAGGTAGGGCCAGAGGCAGGGTATAGGCAGGGCCAAGGCAGGTCCATTGCAGGGCCGGGGTTCAGACCAGGGCCGGGGCAGGGCCGGGGCAGGGCCAGGGCCAGGACCAGGAAAGGGCAATGTCAGGAACACGGCCATGGCCAACTTAGCTAGGGCCAGGACAGAGACAGGGTCAGGGGTGGGGCCAGAATAGCATGCCAGGATAGGGTCAGCGCAAATTAGGGCCAGGACAGGGTCAGGAGGAGGGCTGGGCCAGGGTATGGCCTTAAGTAGCCAAGAGCCAGGTCCAGGGTCCATGCCACTGCCAGCGCCGGCCCAGGGCAGGGGCAGGGCCATGGCCAGGTCTGGGACAAGGCTGGGGCAGGGTCAAGTTCTCGCTCAGGGTAAGCACAAGACCAGGGCAGAGCCAGGGAAGGGGCAGGGCCATGGTAGGGCCAGGAGAGGGACGCGCGAAGGCAGAGCAAGATTAAACCAGGGACAGGATACCTTCAAATACACTTCAGGGCCAGGGTCAGGCCAGGGCCAGGGCCAGGGCCATGGCACGACCAGGGTCAGGAGCAGTGGTCAATGCCGGGCCAAGGCCAGAGCAAGGACCAGGTTTGCTCTAGGGCCAGTGTGAGGGCCAAGGCGGGGTCAGGGCGGGGCCAAAAGCAGGGCAGAGCCAGGGCAGGGTGGAGCAGGCCCAGGGTAGCACTGGGTAAAGGCAGGGCATGACCAACCAGGGCAGGTCTATGGCTGTGGCAGGGCCAGGGCCAGGGCCAGGGCCAGGGCCAGGGCCAAGGCAGGGCCAAGACAGTGACAGCTCCAGGGCAGGGCCGGGGTTAGGACCACGGACATGTCCAAGGCCAGTGCCAGGGGAAGGGCAGGGGCAGGGGCAGGGCCAGGGTCATCTAAGAACCAAGGACAAAGCCAGGCCCAAAGCAGGGCCAGGACAGGTACCTGGCAGGGCTAGGGTCTGGGACAGGGCCATGGCAGGGCCAGGGCCACAACCAGGTCTGTGCTATGGCCAGGTCCAGCACAGCGCCCAGGCAAGGCTAGGGTGAAGGCCAAGGTAGGGCCAGCGCAGGGTCAAAGCTAGAGTACGGCCAAGGCAGGACCAGGGCAGGCAAGGCAGGGCCAGGAAAGCATAGGGCCAAGGCAGGCCAGGGCCAGGACAGTGCCAAGACCTGAGCAGGGCCAGGGAACAGCCAGGGCAGGGACAGGGCCATGGCCATGGCCTGGGCAGGACCAGGTTCGGGACAGGAGCAAAACAAGGGCAACAACAGTGCAGGTTCTCGGCACAGCCAGGGTCCAGGACAGTGTCAGGGCAGGGCCAAGGCAGTGTCTGGGCCATGGGAAGAAGAGCAACAGGGCGGGGGCTTCTCCAGTGACAGGACCAGAGTCAGGGCAAGGGCCAGGGCAGTGCAAGGCCAGGGTAGGGTCAGGCATTTCACGGTCAAGGCCAGGGGTGAACCAGGGCAAAGTCTGAAGCAGGGCAGGGCCAGGGCCAGGACAGGTCCAGGGCAGGTCCATGACAGGGCCAGGGGCTGCGTAAGGGCAAGGACAGGGCCAGAGCAAGGTAAGGGTCAGGGCCAAGGCCAGGATAGGGACAGGGCAAGAAATATGGCAGGACCAAGGGCAATGCCAAGGCCAGGGCTGAGTCAGGGCAGGGCAGGGCATGGAATGGCCAGCGCAGGACACGACCAAAGGCGGTCCATAGAAAGAGCAGGGCTCATGCCAGGAAAGGACCAGGCTAGTGCCAAGTCTGAGGTAGTGTCATGGCATGCACAGGGCGGGGCCAGGGCCGGAATCGAGCCAGGGCACAGCCAAGGCAGGGTAGGGCAGGGCAATGCCACAGCCGGGTCAGTACTAGGACAGGGCAGAACAGGGCAAGGTGATGGTAGGGGCAGGACAAGGACACGCCAAGGCAGAGCCAGGTCACTCCAGGGCCAGGACACCTCCAAGTCCACTTCAGGGCCAGGGCTATGAAGGACAAAGGCCAGGGCCAGGGTCAGGGCCAGGTCTGGGTTAGGGCCAGGTCCAGAGCAGGGCCTAGCGAAGACTAGGGTGAGGGACAAGGTAGGGCCAGGGCAGGCTGATGACACATCCAGTGCATGGCAGGGTAGGGTGGTGGCAAGACCAGGGGCAGACCACTGCCAACTCAGGGCCAGGGAAAGGCCATGGCCAGGGCACAGCCAGGAAAGGGTCTGGGTCAGGGCCAGGACCAAGGCAGAGCAGGGCCAGGGCCATGGCAGAGTCAGGCCAAGTCCTTGACAGGACCAGGTTCCAGGCCAGGGCCAGGGCAGAGGCAGGGGCAGGGTCTGGATAAGGGCAAGGCCAGGGATACGGTAGGACCAGGGCTAGGGCCAGGGCCCGGGCTAAGCCAGAACAAGGCCAGGGCCAGGCCATAGTGAGGACAGGGCAAAGGCCAAGGCAGGGTCAGAGCAGGTCCAGGGAGAGGCCAGTGCCAGGCAGGGCCAGGGCACAACCAGGGCAGTGTAAGGCAGGTCAATGGCACCACTGAGCCATGACAGGGCAAAGTCAGTGCCAGGAGAGGGCGCAACAGGCAGGGCCACGGTGGGGCCAGGGCAGGGATGGGCCAAGGCAGGGCCAGAACAAATCTGGGCCAGGACACGTCCAAGGCCAGGTCAAGGCCAGAACAGGAGCAGGACCATGACCACTAGCAGGGCCAGTGCCATGACAGGACCAGAGTCAGGACAAGAGGCAGGGCCAGAGCCAAGGCCGGGCCAGCACAGGTTCAGGGAAAGGCCAGTGCAAAGGCAAAACCAGGATGGGATCGGAGCAGGGCAGGGCCGAGACAGTCCACGTAACAGTAGGGTAGGGCAGGGCCAGGACAAGGCAGGGCAGTACAGGGCCAGGTCCACGGCAGTGGCAGGGCAAAGCCAGGCCCATTGCCAATGCAACAGCCCACCCTACAAGGCTTCTACCACCTGGCCACTGCCGCAGCCCGGCCATCGCTGTAAGCCTCACCCCCAACCCTGGCTGCAGCCGCCTGACCTCCTAGCGTGGTCACTCTCCTACCGTTCCAGCACGCTGCAGTCTCCGTCACTGCCACCCACCCTCAGCGAGGCAAGCCGTGGTGTCACAGGCTACAGGTGTCTCCTCCTCCTCCTGGCACAGAGCAGCTGAGCGGGCAAAGCCACAAAAGCCTAGAGGAAGATGCGAGGGGAGGTAGCATTAAGAGCCTCAACTTAACACCCTTCCCTGGCCCTGCCGCTGCCCTGGCCCTTCCCATCTTCAGGCCTTACCAAGGCCCTACCCTGGTCCTGACCCTGCCCTGGACTGGTCCTGACCCTGTCCCCCTACCCCAGAGAAGTGCAAGGGCAGAATCAGGGAAGGGCCGGGGCAAATAAGGGACAGGGCACATCCAAATCCAAGAAAACGCCAGGGCCATGACAGAGCCAGGGCGAGTCCTTGGCAAGGCCACGTTCCAGGCCAGGGCCAGGAAAGGGTCAAGGCAGGGTCACTGTATGGCCAAGGTCCAGGTCAAAGCCAGAGCAGTGGCAGGGGCAGGCCTGCATAAGGGCAGGACCAGGGCCAGGGCCAGGGCCAGGGCTGTGCCACGACAGAACAAGAGCAGAGCAAGGCAGGACCAGAGCCAGGCATTAGAGAGAGTAGGGCAAATGCCAAGGCAAGGCCAGGGCAGTGCCAGGGCTGAGGCAAGGTCAGGGAAGGTCCACGGCTGAGTCAGTGCTAGAACCAAGACAAGAGCAAAGGCCGGGGCAGATCTAGGGCACAAGCAAGGCAGGCTAGGGCAGGGCAAGAGCAAGACCAGGCAACGGCAGGGCCAGCCCAGGATAGAACAGGGTACAGGCAGGGCAGGGCCAGGGCCACAGCTGGGGCAGGACAAGGACCAGGATCAGAGTCCAGGCCAGAGCAAGGGTATGGCCAGGGCAGAGGTAGGGCCAGAGGCAGGGTATAGGCAGGGCCAAGGCAGGTCCATTGCAGGGCCGGGGTTCAGACCAGGGCCGGGGCAGGGCCGGGGCAGGGCCAGGGCCAGGACCAGGAAAGGGCAATGTCAGGAACACGGCCATGGCCAACTTAGCTAGGGCCAGGACAGAGACAGGGTCAGGGGTGGGGCCAGAATAGCATGCCAGGATAGGGTCAGCGCAAATTAGGGCCAGGACAGGGTCAGGAGGAGGGCTGGGCCAGGGTATGGCCTTAAGTAGCCAAGAGCCAGGTCCAGGGTCCATGCCACTGCCAGCGCCGGCCCAGGGCAGGGGCAGGGCCATGGCCAGGTCTGGGACAAGGCTGGGGCAGGGTCAAGTTCTCGCTCAGGGTAAGCACAAGACCAGGGCAGAGCCAGGGAAGGGGCAGGGCCATGGTAGGGCCAGGAGAGGGACGCGCGAAGGCAGAGCAAGATTAAACCAGGGACAGGATACCTTCAAATACACTTCAGGGCCAGGGTCAGGCCAGGGCCAGGGCCAGGGCCATGGCACGACCAGGGTCAGGAGCAGTGGTCAATGCCGGGCCAAGGCCAGAGCAAGGACCAGGTTTGCTCTAGGGCCAGTGTGAGGGCCAAGGCGGGGTCAGGGCGGGGCCAAAAGCAGGGCAGAGCCAGGGCAGGGTGGAGCAGGCCCAGGGTAGCACTGGGTAAAGGCAGGGCATGACCAACCAGGGCAGGTCTATGGCTGTGGCAGGGCCAGGGCCAGGGCCAGGGCCAGGGCCAGGGCCAAGGCAGGGCCAAGACAGTGACAGCTCCAGGGCAGGGCCGGGGTTAGGACCACGGACATGTCCAAGGCCAGTGCCAGGGGAAGGGCAGGGGCAGGGGCAGGGCCAGGGTCATCTAAGAACCAAGGACAAAGCCAGGCCCAAAGCAGGGCCAGGACAGGTACCTGGCAGGGCTAGGGTCTGGGACAGGGCCATGGCAGGGCCAGGGCCACAACCAGGTCTGTGCTATGGCCAGGTCCAGCACAGCGCCCAGGCAAGGCTAGGGTGAAGGCCAAGGTAGGGCCAGCGCAGGGTCAAAGCTAGAGTACGGCCAAGGCAGGACCAGGGCAGGCAAGGCAGGGCCAGGAAAGCATAGGGCCAAGGCAGGCCAGGGCCAGGACAGTGCCAAGACCTGAGCAGGGCCAGGGAACAGCCAGGGCAGGGACAGGGCCATGGCCATGGCCTGGGCAGGACCAGGTTCGGGACAGGAGCAAAACAAGGGCAACAACAGTGCAGGTTCTCGGCACAGCCAGGGTCCAGGACAGTGTCAGGGCAGGGCCAAGGCAGTGTCTGGGCCATGGGAAGAAGAGCAACAGGGCGGGGGCTTCTCCAGTGACAGGACCAGAGTCAGGGCAAGGACCAGGGCAGTGCAAGGCCAGGGTAGGGTCAGGCATTTCACGGTCAAGGCCAGGGGTGAACCAGGGCAAAGTCTGAAGCAGGGCAGGGCCAGGGCCAGGACAGGTCCAGGGCAGGTCCATGACAGGGCCAGGGGCTGCGTAAGGGCAAGGACAGGGCCAGAGCAAGGTAAGGGTCAGGGCCAAGGCCAGGATAGGGACAGGGCAAGAAATATGGCAGGACCAAGGGCAATGCCAAGGCCAGGGCTGAGTCAGGGCAGGGCAGGGCATGGAATGGCCAGCGCAGGACACGACCAAAGGCGGTCCATAGAAAGAGCAGGGCTCATGCCAGGAAAGGACCAGGCTAGTGCCAAGTCTGAGGTAGTGTCATGGCATGCACAGGGCGGGGCCAGGGCCGGAATCGAGCCAGGGCACAGCCAAGGCAGGGTAGGGCAGGGCAATGCCACAGCCGGGTCAGTACTAGGACAGGGCAGAACAGGGCAAGGTGATGGTAGGGGCAGGACAAGGACACGCCAAGGCAGAGCCAGGTCACTCCAGGGCCAGGACACCTCCAAGTCCACTTCAGGGCCAGGGCTATGAAGGACAAAGGCCAGGGCCAGGGTCAGGGCCAGGTCTGGGTTAGGGCCAGGTCCAGAGCAGGGCCTAGCGAAGACTAGGGTGAGGGACAAGGTAGGGCCAGGGCAGGCTGATGACACATCCAGTGCATGGCAGGGTAGGGTGGTGGCAAGACCAGGGGCAGACCACTGCCAACTCAGGGCCAGGGAAAGGCCATGGCCAGGGCACAGCCAGGAAAGGGTCTGGGTCAGGGCCAGGACCAAGGCAGAGCAGGGCCAGGGCCATGGCAGAGTCAGGCCAAGTCCTTGACAGGACCAGGTTCCAGGCCAGGGCCAGGGCAGAGGCAGGGGCAGGGTCTGGATAAGGGCAAGGCCAGGGATACGGTAGGACCAGGGCTAGGGCCAGGGCCCGGGCTAAGCCAGAACAAGGCCAGGGCCAGGCCATAGTGAGGACAGGGCAAAGGCCAAGGCAGGGTCAGAGCAGGTCCAGGGAGAGGCCAGTGCCAGGCAGGGCCAGGGCACAACCAGGGCAGTGTAAGGCAGGTCAATGGCACCACTGAGCCATGACAGGGCAAAGTCAGTGCCAGGAGAGGGCGCAACAGGCAGGGCCACGGTGGGGCCAGGGCAGGGATGGGCCAAGGCAGGGCCAGAACAAATCTGGGCCAGGACACGTCCAAGGCCAGGTCAAGGCCAGAACAGGAGCAGGACCATGACCACTAGCAGGGCCAGTGCCATGACAGGACCAGAGTCAGGACAAGAGGCAGGGCCAGAGCCAAGGCCGGGCCAGCACAGGTTCAGGGAAAGGCCAGTGCAAAGGCAAAACCAGGATGGGATCGGAGCAGGGCAGGGCCGAGACAGTCCACGTAACAGTAGGGTAGGGCAGGGCCAGGACAAGGCAGGGCAGTACAGGGCCAGGTCCACGGCAGTGGCAGGGCAAAGCCAGGCCCATTGCCAATGCAACAGCCCACCCTACAAGGCTTCTACCACCTGGCCACTGCCGCAGCCCGGCCATCGCTGTAAGCCTCACCCCCAACCCTGGCTGCAGCCGCCTGACCTCCTAGCGTGGTCACTCTCCTACCGTTCCAGCACGCTGCAGTCTCCGTCACTGCCACCCACCCTCAGCGAGGCAAGCCGTGGTGTCACAGGCTACAGGTGTCTCCTCCTCCTCCTGGCACAGAGCAGCTGAGCGGGCAAAGCCACAAAAGCCTAGAGGAAGATGCGAGGGGAGGTAGCATTAAGAGCCTCAACTTAACACCCTTCCCTGGCCCTGCCGCTGCCCTGGCCCTTCCCATCTTCAGGCCTTACCAAGGCCCTACCCTGGTCCTGACCCTGCCCTGGACTGGTCCTGACCCTGTCCCCCTACCCCAGAGAAGTGCAAGGGCAGAATCAGGGAAGGGCCGGGGCAAATAAGGGACAGGGCACATCCAAATCCAAGAAAACGCCAGGGCCATGACAGAGCCAGGGCGAGTCCTTGGCAAGGCCACGTTCCAGGCCAGGGCCAGGAAAGGGTCAAGGCAGGGTCACTGTATGGCCAAGGTCCAGGTCAAAGCCAGAGCAGTGGCAGGGGCAGGCCTGCATAAGGGCAGGACCAGGGCCAGGGCCAGGGCCAGGGCTGTGCCACGACAGAACAAGAGCAGAGCAAGGCAGGACCAGAGCCAGGCATTAGAGAGAGTAGGGCAAATGCCAAGGCAAGGCCAGGGCAGTGCCAGGGCTGAGGCAAGGTCAGGGAAGGTCCACGGCTGAGTCAGTGCTAGAACCAAGACAAGAGCAAAGGCCGGGGCAGATCTAGGGCACAAGCAAGGCAGGCTAGGGCAGGGCAAGAGCAAGACCAGGCAACGGCAGGGCCAGCCCAGGATAGAACAGGATACAGGCAGGGCAGGGCCAGGGCCACAGCTGGGGCAGGACAAGGACCAGGATCAGAGTCCAGGCCAGAGCAAGGGTATGGCCAGGGCAGAGGTAGGGCCAGAGGCAGGGTATAGGCAGGGCCAAGGCAGGTCCATTGCAGGGCCGGGGTTCAGACCAGGGCCGGGGCAGGGCCGGGGCAGGGCCAGGGCCAGGACCAGGAAAGGGCAATGTCAGGAACACGGCCATGGCCAACTTAGCTAGGGCCAGGACAGAGACAGGGTCAGGGGTGGGGCCAGAATAGCATGCCAGGATAGGGTCAGCGCAAATTAGGGCCAGGACAGGGTCAGGAGGAGGGCTGGGCCAGGGTATGACCTTAAGTAGCCAAGAGCCAGGTCCAGGGTCCATGCCAGTGCCAGCGCCGGCCCAGGGCAGGGGCAGGGCCATGGCCAGGTCTGGGACAAGGCTGGGGCAGGGTCAAGTTCTCGCTCAGGGTAAGCACAAGACCAGGGCAGAGCCAGGGAAGGGGCAGGGCCATGGTAGGGCCAGGAGAGGGACGCGCGAAGGCAGAGCAAGATTAAACCAGGGACAGGATACCTTCAAATACACTTCAGGGCCAGGGTCAGGCCAGGGCCAGGGCCAGGGCCATGGCACGACCAGGGTCAGGAGCAGTGGTCAATGCCGGGCCAAGGCCAGAGCAAGGACCAGGTTTGCTCTAGGGCCAGTGTGAGGGCCAAGGCGGGGTCAGGGCGGGGCCAAAAGCAGGGCAGAGCCAGGGCAGGGTGGAGCAGGCCCAGGGTAGCACTGGGTAAAGGCAGGGCATGACCAACCAGGGCAGGTCTATGGCTGTGGCAGGGCCAGGGCCAGGGCCAGGGCCAGGGCCAGGGCCAAGGCAGGGCCAAGACAGTGACAGCTCCAGGGCAGGGCCGGGGTTAGGACCACGGACATGTCCAAGGTCAGTGCCAGGGGAAGGGCAGGGGCAGGGGCAGGGCCAGGGTCATCTAAGAACCAAGGACAAAGCCAGGCCCAAAGCAGGGCCAGGACAGGTACCTGGCAGGGCTAGGGTCTGGGACAGGGCCATGGCAGGGCCAGGGCCACAACCAGGTCTGTGCTATGGCCAGGTCCAGCACAGCGCCCAGGCAAGGCTAGGGTGAAGGCCAAGGTAGGGCCAGCGCAGGGTCAAAGCTAGAGTACGGCCAAGGCAGGACCAGGGCAGGCAAGGCAGGGCCAGGAAAGCATAGGGCCAAGGCAGGCCAGGGCCAGGACAGTGCCAAGACCTGAGCAGGGCCAGGGAACAGCCAGGGCAGGGACAGGGCCATGGCCATGGCCTGGGCAGGACCAGGTTCGGGACAGGAGCAAAACAAGGGCAACAACAGTGCAGGTTCTCGGCACAGCCAGGGTCCAGGACAGTGTCAGGGCAGGGCCAAGGCAGTGTCTGGGCCATGGGAAGAAGAGCAACAGGGCGGGGGCTTCTCCAGTGACAGGACCAGAGTCAGGGCAAGGGCCAGGGCAGTGCAAGGCCAGGGTAGGGTCAGGCATTTCACGGTCAAGGCCAGGGGTGAACCAGGGCAAAGTCTGAAGCAGGGCAGGGCCAGGGCCAGGACAGGTCCAGGGCAGGTCCATGACAGGGCCAGGGGCTGCGTAAGGGCAAGGACAGGGCCAGAGCAAGGTAAGGGTCAGGGCCAAGGCCAGGATAGGGACAGGGCAAGAAATATGGCAGGACCAAGGGCAATGCCAAGGCCAGGGCTGAGTCAGGGCAGGGCAGGGCATGGAATGGCCAGCGCAGGACACGACCAAAGGCGGTCCATAGAAAGAGCAGGGCTCATGCCAGGAAAGGACCAGGCTAGTGCCAAGTCTGAGGTAGTGTCATGGCATGCACAGGGCGGGGCCAGGGCCGGAATCGAGCCAGGGCACAGCCAAGGCAGGGTAGGGCAGGGCAATGCCACAGCCGGGTCAGTACTAGGACAGGGCAGAACAGGGCAAGGTGATGGTAGGGGCAGGACAAGGACACGCCAAGGCAGAGCCAGGTCACTCCAGGGCCAGGACACCTCCAAGTCCACTTCAGGGCCAGGGCTATGAAGGACAAAGGCCAGGGCCAGGGTCAGGGCCAGGTCTGGGTTAGGGCCAGGTCCAGAGCAGGGCCTAGCGAAGACTAGGGTGAGGGACAAGGTAGGGCCAGGGCAGGCTGATGACACATCCAGTGCATGGCAGGGTAGGGTGGTGGCAAGACCAGGGGCAGACCACTGCCAACTCAGGGCCAGGGAAAGGCCATGGCCAGGGCACAGCCAGGAAAGGGTCTGGGTCAGGGCCAGGACCAAGGCAGAGCAGGGCCAGGGCCATGGCAGAGTCAGGCCAAGTCCTTGACAGGACCAGGTTCCAGGCCAGGGCCAGGGCAGAGGCACGGGCAGGGTCTGGATAAGGGCAAGGCCAGGGATACGGTAGGACCAGGGCTAGGGCCAGGGCCCGGGCTAAGCCAGAACAAGGCCAGGGCCAGGCCATAGTGAGGACAGGGCAAAGGCCAAGGCAGGGTCAGAGCAGGTCCAGGGAGAGGCCAGTGCCAGGCAGGGCCAGGGCACAACCAGGGCAGTGTAAGGCAGGTCAATGGCACCACTGAGCCATGACAGGGCAAAGTCAGTGCCAGGAGAGGGCACAACAGGCAGGGCCACGGTGGGGCCAGGGCAGGGATGGGCCAAGGCAGGGCCAGAACAAATCTGGGCCAGGACACGTCCAAGGCCAGGTCAAGGCCAGAACAGGAGCAGGACCATGACCACTAGCAGGGCCAGTGCCATGACAGGACCAGGGTCAGGACAAGAGGCAGGGCCAGAGCCAAGGCCGGGCCAGCACAGGTTCAGGGAAAGGCCAGTGCAAAGGCAAAACCAGGATGGGATCGGAGCAGGGCAGGGCCGAGACAGTCCACGTAACAGTAGGGTAGGGCAGGGCCAGGGCAAGGCAGGGCAGTACAGGGCCAGGTCCACGGCAGTGGCAGGGCAAAGCCAGGCCCATTGCCAATGCAACAGCCCACCCTACAAGGCTTCTACCACCTGGCCACTGCCGCAGCCCGGCCATCGCTGTAAGCCTCACCCCCAACCCTGGCTGCAGCCGCCTGACCTCCTAGCGTGGTCACTCTCCTACCGTTCCAGCACGCTGCAGTCTCCGTCACTGCCACCCACCCTCAGCGAGGCAAGCCGTGGTGTCACAGGCTCCAGGTGTCTCCTCCTCCTCCTGGCACAGAGCAGCTGGGCGGGCAAAGCCACAAAAGCCTAGAGGAAGATGCGAGGGGAGGTAGCATTAAGAGCCTCAACTTAACACCCTTCCCTGGCCCTGCCGCTGCCCTGGCCCTTCCCATCTTCAGGCCTTACCAAGGCCCTACCCTGGTCCTGACCCTGCCCTGGACTGGTCCTGACCCTGTCCCCCTACCCCAGAGAAGTGCAAGGGCAGAATCAGGGAAGGGCCGGGGCAAATAAGGGACAGGGCACATCCAAATCCAAGAAAACGCCAGGGCCATGACAGAGCCAGGGCGAGTCCTTGGCAAGGCCACGTTCCAGGCCAGGGCCAGGAAAGGGTCAAGGCAGGGTCACTGTATGGCCAAGGTCCAGGTCAAAGCCAGAGCAGTGGCAGGGGCAGGCCTGCATAAGGGCAGGACCAGGGCCAGGGCCAGGGCCAGGGCTGTGCCACGACAGAACAAGAGCAGAGCAAGGCAGGACCAGAGCCAGGCATTAGAGAGAGTAGGGCAAATGCCAAGGCAAGGCCAGGGCAGTGCCAGGGCTGAGGCAAGGTCAGGGAAGGTCCACGGCTGAGTCAGTGCTAGAACCAAGACAAGAGCAAAGGCCGGGGCAGATCTAGGGCACAAGCAAGGCAGGCTAGGGCAGGGCAAGAGCAAGACCAGGCAACGGCAGGGCCAGCCCAGGATAGAACAGGGTACAGGCAGGGCAGGGCCAGGGCCACAGCTGGGGCAGGACAAGGACCAGGATCAGAGTCCAGGCCAGAGCAAGGGTATGGCCAGGGCAGAGGTAGGGCCAGAGGCAGGGTATAGGCAGGGCCAAGGCAGGTCCATTGCAGGGCCGGGGTTCAGACCAGGGCCGGGGCAGGGCCGGGGCAGGGCCAGGGCCAGGACCAGGAAAGGGCAATGTCAGGAACACGGCCATGGCCAACTTAGCTAGGGCCAGGACAGAGACAGGGTCAGGGGTGGGGCCAGAATAGCATGCCAGGATAGGGTCAGCGCAAATTAGGGCCAGGACAGGGTCAGGAGGAGGGCTGGGCCAGGGTATGGCCTTAAGTAGCCAAGAGCCAGGTCCAGGGTCCATGCCACTGCCAGCGCCGGCCCAGGGCAGGGGCAGGGCCATGGCCAGGTCTGGGACAAGGCTGGGGCAGGGTCAAGTTCTCGCTCAGGGTAAGCACAAGACCAGGGCAGAGCCAGGGAAGGGGCAGGGCCATGGTAGGGCCAGGAGAGGGACGCGCGAAGGCAGAGCAAGATTAAACCAGGGACAGGATACCTTCAAATACACTTCAGGGCCAGGGTCAGGCCAGGGCCAGGGCCAGGGCCATGGCACGACCAGGGTCAGGAGCAGTGGTCAATGCCGGGCCAAGGCCAGAGCAAGGACCAGGTTTGCTCTAGGGCCAGTGTGAGGGCCAAGGCGGGGTCAGGGCGGGGCCAAAAGCAGGGCAGAGCCAGGGCAGGGTGGAGCAGGCCCAGGGTAGCACTGGGTAAAGGCAGGGCATGACCAACCAGGGCAGGTCTATGGCTGTGGCAGGGCCAGGGCCAGGGCCAGGGCCAGGGCCAGGGCCAAGGCAGGGCCAAGACAGTGACAGCTCCAGGGCAGGGCCGGGGTTAGGACCACGGACATGTCCAAGGCCAGTGCCAGGGGAAGGGCAGGGGCAGGGGCAGGGCCAGGGTCATCTAAGAACCAAGGACAAAGCCAGGCCCAAAGCAGGGCCAGGACAGGTACCTGGCAGGGCTAGGGTCTGAGACAGGGCCATGGCAGGGCCAGGGCCACAACCAGGTCTGTGCTATGGCCAGGTCCAGCACAGCGCCCAGGCAAGGCTAGGGTGAAGGCCAAGGTAGGGCCAGCGCAGGGTCAAAGCTAGAGTACGGCCAAGGCAGGACCAGGGCAGGCAAGGCAGGGCCAGGAAAGCATAGGGCCAAGGCAGGCCAGGGCCAGGACAGTGCCAAGACCTGAGCAGGGCCAGGGAACAGCCAGGGCAGGGACAGGGCCATGGCCATGGCCTGGGCAGGACCAGGTTCGGGACAGGAGCAAAACAAGGGCAACAACAGTGCAGGTTCTCGGCACAGCCAGGGTCCAGGACAGTGTCAGGGCAGGGCCAAGGCAGTGTCTGGGCCATGGGAAGAAGAGCAACAGGGCGGGGGCTTCTCCAGTGACAGGACCAGAGTCAGGGCAAGGGCCAGGGCAGTGCAAGGCCAGGGTAGGGTCAGGCATTTCACGGTCAAGGCCAGGGGTGAACCAGGGCAAAGTCTGAAGCAGGGCAGGGCCAGGGCCAGGACAGGTCCAGGGCAGGTCCATGACAGGGCCAGGGGCTGCGTAAGGGCAAGGACAGGGCCAGAGCAAGGTAAGGGTCAGGGCCAAGGCCAGGATAGGGACAGGGCAAGAAATATGGCAGGACCAAGGGCAATGCCAAGGCCAGGGCTGAGTCAGGGCAGGGCAGGGCATGGAATGGCCAGCGCAGGACACGACCAAAGGCGGTCCATAGAAAGAGCAGGGCTCATGCCAGGAAAGGACCAGGCTAGTGCCAAGTCTGAGGTAGTGTCATGGCATGCACAGGGCGGGGCCAGGGCCGGAATCGAGCCAGGGCACAGCCAAGGCAGGGTAGGGCAGGGCAATGCCACAGCCGGGTCAGTACTAGGACAGGGCAGAACAGGGCAAGGTGATGGTAGGGGCAGGACAAGGACACGCCAAGGCAGAGCCAGGTCACTCCAGGGCCAGGACACCTCCAAGTCCACTTCAGGGCCAGGGCTATGAAGGACAAAGGCCAGGGCCAGGGTCAGGGCCAGGTCTGGGTTAGGGCCAGGTCCAGAGCAGGGCCTAGCGAAGACTAGGGTGAGGGACAAGGTAGGGCCAGGGCAGGCTGATGACACATCCAGTGCATGGCAGGGTAGGGTGGTGGCAAGACCAGGGGCAGACCACTGCCAACTCAGGGCCAGGGAAAGGCCATGGCCAGGGCACAGCCAGGAAAGGGTCTGGGTCAGGGCCAGGACCAAGGCAGAGCAGGGCCAGGGCCATGGCAGAGTCAGGCCAAGTCCTTGACAGGACCAGGTTCCAGGCCAGGGCCAGGGCAGAGGCACGGGCAGGGTCTGGATAAGGGCAAGGCCAGGGATACGGTAGGACCAGGGCTAGGGCCAGGGCCCGGGCTAAGCCAGAACAAGGCCAGGGCCAGGCCATAGTGAGGACAGGGCAAAGGCCAAGGCAGGGTCAGAGCAGGTCCAGGGAGAGGCCAGTGCCAGGCAGGGCCAGGGCACAACCAGGGCAGTGTAAGGCAGGTCAATGGCACCACTGAGCCATGACAGGGCAAAGTCAGTGCCAGGAGAGGGCACAACAGGCAGGGCCACGGTGGGGCCAGGGCAGGGATGGGCCAAGGCAGGGCCAGAACAAATCTGGGCCAGGACACGTCCAAGGCCAGGTCAAGGCCAGAACAGGAGCAGGACCATGACCACTAGCAGGGCCAGTGCCATGACAGGACCAGGGTCAGGACAAGAGGCAGGGCTAGAGCCAAGGCCGGGCCAGCACAGGTTCAGGGAAAGGCCAGTGCAAAGGCAAAACCAGGATGGGATCGGAGCAGGGCAGGGCCGAGACAGTCCACGTAACAGTAGGGTAGGGCAGGGCCAGGGCAAGGCAGGGCAGTACAGGGCCAGGTCCACGGCAGTGGCAGGGCAAAGCCAGGCCCATTGCCAATGCAACAGCCCACCCTACAAGGCTTCTACCACCTGGCCACTGCCGCAGCCCGGCCATCGCTGTAAGCCTCACCCCCAACCCTGGCTGCAGCCGCCTGACCTCCTAGCGTGGTCACTCTCCTACCGTTCCAGCACGCTGCAGTCTCCGTCACTGCCACCCACCCTCAGCGAGGCAAGCCGTGGTGTCACAGGCTCCAGGTGTCTCCTCCTCCTCCTGGCACAGAGCAGCTGGGCGGGCAAAGCCACAAAAGCCTAGAGGAAGATGCGAGGGGAGGTAGCATTAAGAGCCTCAACTTAACACCCTTCCCTGGCCCTGCCGCTGCCCTGGCCCTTCCCATCTTCAGGCCTTACCAAGGCCCTACCCTGGTCCTGACCCTGCCCTGGACTGGTCCTGACCCTGTCCCCCTACCCCAGAGAAGTGCAAGGGCAGAATCAGGGAAGGGCCGGGGCAAATAAGGGACAGGGCACATCCAAATCCAAGAAAACGCCAGGGCCATGACAGAGCCAGGGCGAGTCCTTGGCAAGGCCACGTTCCAGGCCAGGGCCAGGAAAGGGTCAAGGCAGGGTCACTGTATGGCCAAGGTCCAGGTCAAAGCCAGAGCAGTGGCAGGGGCAGGCCTGCATAAGGGCAGGACCAGGGCCAGGGCCAGGGCCAGGGCTGTGCCACGACAGAACAAGAGCAGAGCAAGGCAGGACCAGAGCCAGGCATTAGAGAGAGTAGGGCAAATGCCAAGGCAAGGCCAGGGCAGTGCCAGGGCTGAGGCAAGGTCAGGGAAGGTCCACGGCTGAGTCAGTGCTAGAACCAAGACAAGAGCAAAGGCCGGGGCAGATCTAGGGCACAAGCAAGGCAGGCTAGGGCAGGGCAAGAGCAAGACCAGGCAACGGCAGGGCCAGCCCAGGATAGAACAGGGTACAGGCAGGGCAGGGCCAGGGCCACAGCTGGGGCAGGACAAGGACCAGGATCAGAGTCCAGGCCAGAGCAAGGGTATGGCCAGGGCAGAGGTAGGGCCAGAGGCAGGGTATAGGCAGGGCCAAGGCAGGTCCATTGCAGGGCCGGGGTTCAGACCAGGGCCGGGGCAGGGCCGGGGCAGGGCCGGGGCAGGGCCAGGGCCAGGACCAGGAAAGGGCAATGTCAGGAACACGGCCATGGCCAACTTAGCTAGAGCCAGGACAGAGACAGGGTCAGGGGTGGGGCCAGAATAGCATGCCAGGATAGGGTCAGCGCAAATTAGGGCCAGGACAGGGTCAGGAGGAGGGCTGGGCCAGGGTATGGCCTTAAGTAGCCAAGAGCCAGGTCCAGGGTCCATGCCAGTGCCAGCGCCGGCCCAGGGCAGGGGCAGGGCCATGGCCAGGTCTGGGACAAGGCTGGGGCAGGGTCAAGTTCTCGCTCAGGGTAAGCACAAGACCAGGGCACAGCCAGGGAAGGGGCAGGGCCATGGTAGGGCCAGGAGAGGGACGCGCGAAGGCAGAGCAAGATTAAACCAGGGACAGGATACCTTCAAATACACTTCAGGGCCAGGGTCAGGCCAGGGCCAGGGCCAGGGCCATGGCACGACCAGGGTCAGGAGCAGTGGTCAATGCCGGGCCAAGGCCAGAGCAAGGACCAGGTTTGCTCTAGGGCCAGTGTGAGGGCCAAGGCGGGGTCAGGGCGGGGCCAAAAGCAGGGCAGAGCCAGGGCAGGGTGGAGCAGGCCCAGGGTAGCACTGGGTAAAGGCAGGGCATGACCAACCAGGGCAGGTCTATGGCTGTGGCAGGGCCAGGGCCAGGGCCAGGGCCAGGGCCAGGGCCAAGGCAGGGCCAAGACAGTGACAGCTCCAGGGCAGGGCCGGGGTTAGGACCACGGACATGTCCAAGGCCAGTGCCAGGGGAAGGGCAGGGGCAGGGGCAGGGCCAGGGTCATCTAAGAACCAAGGACAAAGCCAGGCCCAAAGCAGGGCCAGGACAGGTACCTGGCAGGGCTAGGGTCTGGGACAGGGCCATGGCAGGGCCAGGGCCACAACCAGGTCTGTGCTATGGCCAGGTCCAGCACAGCGCCCAGGCAAGGCTAGGGTGAAGGCCAAGGTAGGGCCAGCGCAGGGTCAAAGCTAGAGTACGGCCAAGGCAGGACCAGGGCAGGCAAGGCAGGGCCAGGGAAGCATAGGGCCAAGGCAGGCCAGGGCCAGGACAGTGCCAAGACCTGAGCAGGGCCAGGGAACAGCCAGGGCAGGGACAGGGCCATGGCCATGGCCTGGGCAGGACCAGGTTCGGGACAGGAGCAAAACAAGGGCAACAACAGTGCAGGTTCTCGGCACAGCCAGGGTCCAGGACAGTGTCAGGGCAGGGCCAAGGCAGTGTCTGGGCCATGGGAAGAAGAGCAACAGGGCGGGGGCTTCTCCAGTGACAGGACCAGAGTCAGGGCAAGGGCCAGGGCAGTGCAAGGCCAGGGTAGGGTCAGGCATTTCACGGTCAAGGCCAGGGGTGAACCAGGGCAAAGTCTGAAGCAGGGCAGGGCCAGGGCCAGGACAGGTCCAGGGCAGGTCCATGACAGGGCCAGGGGCTGCGTAAGGGCAAGGACAGGGCCAGAGCAAGGTAAGGGTCAGGGCCAAGGCCAGGATAGGGACAGGGCAAGAAATATGGCAGGACCAAGGGCAATGCCAAGGCCAGGGCTGAGTCAGGGCAGGGCAGGGCATGGAATGGCCAGCGCAGGACACGACCAAAGGCGGTCCATAGAAAGAGCAGGGCTCATGCCAGGAAAGGACCAGGCTAGTGCCAAGTCTGAGGTAGTGTCATGGCATGCACAGGGCGGGGCCAGGGCCGGAATCGAGCCAGGGCACAGCCAAGGCAGGGTAGGGCAGGGCAATGCCACAGCCGGGTCAGTACTAGGACAGGGCAGAACAGGGCAAGGTGATGGTAGGGGCAGGACAAGGACACGCCAAGGCAGAGCCAGGTCACTCCAGGGCCAGGACACCTCCAAGTCCACTTCAGGGCCAGGGCTATGAAGGACAAAGGCCAGGGCCAGGGTCAGGGCCAGGTCTGGGTTAGGGCCAGGTCCAGAGCAGGGCCTAGCGAAGACTAGGGTGAGGGACAAGGTAGGGCCAGGGCAGGCTGATGACACATCCAGTGCATGGCAGGGTAGGGTGGTGGCAAGACCAGGGGCAGACCACTGCCAACTCAGGGCCAGGGAAAGGCCATGGCCAGGGCACAGCCAGGAAAGGGTCTGGGTCAGGGCCAGGACCAAGGCAGAGCAGGGCCAGGGCCATGGCAGAGTCAGGCCAAGTCCTTGACAGGACCAGGTTCCAGGCCAGGGCCAGGGCAGAGGCACGGGCAGGGTCTGGATAAGGGCAAGGCCAGGGATACGGTAGGACCAGGGCTAGGGCCAGGGCCCGGGCTAAGCCAGAACAAGGCCAGGGCCAGGCCATAGTGAGGACAGGGCAAAGGCCAAGGCAGGGTCAGAGCAGGTCCAGGGAGAGGCCAGTGCCAGGCAGGGCCAGGGCACAACCAGGGCAGTGTAAGGCAGGTCAATGGCACCACTGAGCCATGACAGGGCAAAGTCAGTGCCAGGAGAGGGCACAACAGGCAGGGCCACGGTGGGGCCAGGGCAGGGATGGGCCAAGGCAGGGCCAGAACAAATCTGGGCCAGGACACGTCCAAGGCCAGGTCAAGGCCAGAACAGGAGCAGGACCATGACCACTAGCAGGGCCAGTGCCATGACAGGACCAGGGTCAGGACAAGAGGCAGGGCCAGAGCCAAGGCCGGGCCAGCACAGGTTCAGGGAAAGGCCAGTGCAAAGGCAAAACCAGGATGGGATCGGAGCAGGGCAGGGCCGAGACAGTCCACGTAACAGTAGGGTAGGGCAGGGCCAGGGCAAGGCAGGGCAGTACAGGGCCAGGTCCACGGCAGTGGCAGGGCAAAGCCAGGCCCATTGCCAATGCAACAGCCCACCCTACAAGGCTTCTACCACCTGGCCACTGCCGCAGCCCGGCCATCGCTGTAAGCCTCACCCCCAACCCTGGCTGCAGCCGCCTGACCTCCTAGCGTGGTCACTCTCCTACCGTTCCAGCACGCTGCAGTCTCCGTCACTGCCACCCACCCTCAGCGAGGCAAGCCGTGGTGTCTCAGGCTCCAGGTGTCTCCTCCTCCTCCTGGCACAGAGCAGCTGGGCGGGCAAAGCCACAAAAGCCTAGAGGAAGATGCGAGGGGAGGTAGCATTTAGAGCCTCAACTTAACACCCTTCCCTGGCCCTGCCGCTGCCCTGGCCCTTCCCATCTTCAGGCCTTACCAAGGCCCTACCCTGGTCCTGACCCTGCCCTGGACTGGTCCTGACCCTGTCCCCCTACCCCAGAGAAGTGCAAGGGCAGAATCAGGGAAGGGCCGGGGCAAATAAGGGACAGGGCACATCCAAATCCAAGAAAACGCCAGGGCCATGACAGAGCCAGGGCGAGTCCTTGGCAAGGCCACGTTCCAGGCCAGGGCCAGGAAAGGGTCAAGGCAGGGTCACTGTATGGCCAAGGTCCAGGTCAAAGCCAGAGCAGTGGCAGGGGCAGGCCTGCATAAGGGCAGGACCAGGGCCAGGGCCAGGGCCAGGGCTGTGCCACGACAGAACAAGAGCAGAGCAAGGCAGGACCAGAGCCAGGCATTAGAGAGAGTAGGGCAAATGCCAAGGCAAGGCCAGGGCAGTGCCAGGGCTGAGGCAAGGTCAGGGAAGGTCCACGGCTGAGTCAGTGCTAGAACCAAGACAAGAGCAAAGGCCGGGGCAGATCTAGGGCACAAGCAAGGCAGGCTAGGGCAGGGCAAGAGCAAGACCAGGCAACGGCAGGGCCAGCCCAGGATAGAACAGGGTACAGGCAGGGCAGGGCCAGGGCCACAGCTGGGGCAGGACAAGGACCAGGATCAGAGTCCAGGCCAGAGCAAGGGTATGGCCAGGGCAGAGGTAGGGCCAGAGGCAGGGTATAGGCAGGGCCAAGGCAGGTCCATTGCAGGGCCGGGGTTCAGACCAGGGCCGGGGCAGGGCCGGGGCAGGGCCGGGGCAGGGCCAGGGCCAGGACCAGGAAAGGGCAATGTCAGGAACACGGCCATGGCCAACTTAGCTAGAGCCAGGACAGAGACAGGGTCAGGGGTGGGGCCAGAATAGCATGCCAGGATAGGGTCAGCGCAAATTAGGGCCAGGACAGGGTCAGGAGGAGGGCTGGGCCAGGGTATGGCCTTAAGTAGCCAAGAGCCAGGTCCAGGGTCCATGCCAGTGCCAGCGCCGGCCCAGGGCAGGGGCAGGGCCATGGCCAGGTCTGGGACAAGGCTGGGGCAGGGTCAAGTTCTCGCTCAGGGTAAGCACAAGACCAGGGCACAGCCAGGGAAGGGGCAGGGCCATGGTAGGGCCAGGAGAGGGACGCGCGAAGGCAGAGCAAGATTAAACCAGGGACAGGATACCTTCAAATACACTTCAGGGCCAGGGTCAGGCCAGGGCCAGGGCCAGGGCCATGGCACGACCAGGGTCAGGAGCAGTGGTCAATGCCGGGCCAAGGCCAGAGCAAGGACCAGGTTTGCTCTAGGGCCAGTGTGAGGGCCAAGGCGGGGTCAGGGCGGGGCCAAAAGCAGGGCAGAGCCAGGGCAGGGTGGAGCAGGCCCAGGGTAGCACTGGGTAAAGGCAGAGCATGACCAACCAGGGCAGGTCTATAGCTGTGGCAGGGCCAGGGCCAGGGCCAGGGCCAGGGCCAGGGCCAAGGCAGGGCCAAGACAGTGACAGCTCCAGGGCAGGGCCGGGGTTAGGACCACGGACATGTCCAAGGCCAGTGCCAGGGGAAGGGCAGGGGCAGGGGCAGGGCCAGGGTCATCTAAGAACCAAGGACAAAGCCAGGCCCAAAGCAGGGCCAGGACAGGTACCTGGCAGGGCTAGGGTCTGGGACAGGGCCATGGCAGGGCCAGGGCCACAACCAGGTCTGTGCTATGGCCAGGTCCAGCACAGCGCCCAGGCAAGGCTAGGGTGAAGGCCAAGGTAGGGCCAGCGCAGGGTCAAAGCTAGAGTACGGCCAAGGCAGGACCAGGGCAGGCAAGGCAGGGCCAGGGAAGCATAGGGCCAAGGCAGGCCAGGGCCAGGACAGTGCCAAGACCTGAGCAGGGCCAGGGAACAGCCAGGGCAGGGACAGGGCCATGGCCATGGCCTGGGCAGGACCAGGTTCGGGACAGGAGCAAAACAAGGGCAACAACAGTGCAGGTTCTCGGCACAGCCAGGGTCCAGGACAGTGTCAGGGCAGGGCCAAGGCAGTGTCTGGGCCATGGGAAGAAGAGCAACAGGGCGGGGGCTTCTCCAGTGACAGGACCAGAGTCAGGGCAAGGGCCAGGGCAGTGCAAGGCCAGGGTAGGGTCAGGCATTTCACGGTCAAGGCCAGGGGTGAACCAGGGCAAAGTCTGAAGCAGGGCAGGGCCAGGGCCAGGACAGGTCCAGGGCAGGTCCATGACAGGGCCAGGGGCTGCGTAAGGGCAAGGACAGGGCCAGAGCAAGGTAAGGGTCAGGGCCAAGGCCAGGATAGGGACAGGGCAAGAAATATGGCAGGACCAAGGGCAATGCCAAGGCCAGGGCTGAGTCAGGGCAGGGCAGGGCATGGAATGGCCAGCGCAGGACACGACCAAAGGCGGTCCATAGAAAGAGCAGGGCTCATGCCAGGAAAGGACCAGGCTAGTGCCAAGTCTGAGGTAGTGTCATGGCATGCACAGGGCGGGGCCAGGGCCGGAATCGAGCCAGGGCACAGCCAAGGCAGGGTAGGGCAGGGCAATGCCACAGCCGGGTCAGTACTAGGACAGGGCAGAACAGGGCAAGGTGATGGTAGGGGCAGGACAAGGACACGCCAAGGCAGAGCCAGGTCACTCCAGGGCCAGGACACCTCCAAGTCCACTTCAGGGCCAGGGCTATGAAGGACAAAGGCCAGGGCCAGGGTCAGGGCCAGGTCTGGGTTAGGGCCAGGTCCAGAGCAGGGCCTAGCGAAGACTAGGGTGAGGGACAAGGTAGGGCCAGGGCAGGCTGATGACACATCCAGTGCATGGCAGGGTAGGGTGGTGGCAAGACCAGGGGCAGACCACTGCCAACTCAGGGCCAGGGAAAGGCCATGGCCAGGGCACAGCCAGGAAAGGGTCTGGGTCAGGGCCAGGACCAAGGCAGAGCAGGGCCAGGGCCATGGCAGAGTCAGGCCAAGTCCTTGACAGGACCAGGTTCCAGGCCAGGGCCAGGGCAGAGGCACGGGCAGGGTCTGGATAAGGGCAAGGCCAGGGATACGGTAGGACCAGGGCTAGGGCCAGGGCCCGGGCTAAGCCAGAACAAGGCCAGGGCCAGGCCATAGTGAGGACAGGGCAAAGGCCAAGGCAGGGTCAGAGCAGGTCCAGGGAGAGGCCAGTGCCAGGCAGGGCCAGGGCACAACCAGGGCAGTGTAAGGCAGGTCAATGGCACCACTGAGCCATGACAGGGCAAAGTCAGTGCCAGGAGAGGGCACAACAGGCAGGGCCACGGTGGGGCCAGGGCAGGGATGGGCCAAGGCAGGGCCAGAACAAATCTGGGCCAGGACACGTCCAAGGCCAGGTCAAGGCCAGAACAGGAGCAGGACCATGACCACTAGCAGGGCCAGTGCCATGACAGGACCAGGGTCAGGACAAGAGGCAGGGCCAGAGCCAAGGCCGGGCCAGCACAGGTTCAGGGAAAGGCCAGTGCAAAGGCAAAACCAGGATGGGATCGGAGCAGGGCAGGGCCGAGACAGTCCACGTAACAGTAGGGTAGGGCAGGGCCAGGGCAAGGCAGGGCAGTACAGGGCCAGGTCCACGGCAGTGGCAGGGCAAAGCCAGGCCCATTGCCAATGCAACAGCCCACCCTACAAGGCTTCTACCACCTGGCCACTGCCGCAGCCCGGCCATCGCTGTAAGCCTCACCCCCAACCCTGGCTGCAGCCGCCTGACCTCCTAGCGTGGTCACTCTCCTACCGTTCCAGCACGCTGCAGTCTCCGTCACTGCCACCCACCCTCAGCGAGGCAAGCCGTGGTGTCACAGGCTCCAGGTGTCTCCTCCTCCTCCTGGCACAGAGCAGCTGGGCGGGCAAAGCCACAAAAGCCTAGAGGAAGATGCGAGGGGAGGTAGCATTAAGAGCCTCAACTTAACACCCTTCCCTGGCCCTGCCGCTGCCCTGGCCCTTCCCATCTTCAGGCCTTACCAAGGCCCTACCCTGGTCCTGACCCTGCCCTGGACTGGTCCTGACCCTGTCCCCCTACCCCAGAGAAGTGCAAGGGCAGAATCAGGGAAGGGCCGGGGCAAATAAGGGACAGGGCACATCCAAATCCAAGAAAACGCCAGGGCCATGACAGAGCCAGGGCGAGTCCTTGGCAAGGCCACGTTCCAGGCCAGGGCCAGGAAAGGGTCAAGGCAGGGTCACTGTATGGCCAAGGTCCAGGTCAAAGCCAGAGCAGTGGCAGGGGCAGGCCTGCATAAGGGCAGGACCAGGGCCAGGGCCAGGGCCAGGGCTGTGCCACGACAGAACAAGAGCAGAGCAAGGCAGGACCAGAGCCAGGCATTAGAGAGAGTAGGGCAAATGCCAAGGCAAGGCCAGGGCAGTGCCAGGGCTGAGGCAAAGTCAGGGAAGGTCCACGGCTGAGTCAGTGCTAGAACCAAGACAAGAGCAAAGGCCGGGGCAGATCTAGGGCACAAGCAAGGCAGGCTAGGGCAGGGCAAGAGCAAGACCAGGCAACGGCAGGGCCAGCCCAGGATAGAACAGGGTACAGGCAGGGCAGGGCCAGGGCCACAGCTGGGGCAGGACAAGGACCAGGATCAGAGTCCAGGCCAGAGCAAGGGTATGGCCAGGGCAGAGGTAGGGCCAGAGGCAGGGTATAGACAGGGCCAAGGCAGGTCCATTGCAGGGCCGGGGTTCAGACCAGGGCCGGGGCAGGGCCGGGGCAGGGCCAGGGCCAGGACCAGGAAAGGACAATGTCAGGAACACGGCCATGGCCAACTTAGCTAGGGCCAGGACAGAGACAGGGTCAGGGGTGGGGCCAGAATAGCATGCCAGGATAGGGTCAGCGCAAATTAGGGCCAGGACAGGGTCAGGAGGAGGGCTGGGCCAGGGTATGGCCTTAAGTAGCCAAGAGCCAGGTCCAGGGTCCATGCCACTGCCAGCGCCGGCCCAGGGCAGGGGCAGGGCCATGGCCAGGTCTGGGACAAGGCTGGGGCAGGGTCAAGTTCTCGCTCAGGGTAAGCACAAGACCAGGGCAGAGCCAGGGAAGGGGCAGGGCCATGGTAGGGCCAGGAGAGGGACGCGCGAAGGCAGAGCAAGATTAAACCAGGGACAGGATACCTTCAAATACACTTCAGGGCCAGGGTCAGGCCAGGGCCAGGGCCAGGGCCATGGCACGACCAGGGTCAGGAGCAGTGGTCAATGCCGGGCCAAGGCCAGAGCAAGGACCAGGTTTGCTCTAGGGCCAGTGTGAGGGCCAAGGCGGGGTCAGGGCGGGGCCAAAAGCAGGGCAGAGCCAGGGCAGGGTGGAGCAGGCCCAGGGTAGCACTGGGTAAAGGCAGGGCATGACCAACCAGGGCAGGTCTATGGCTGTGGCAGGGCCAGGGCCAGGGCCAGGGCCAGGGCCAGGGCCAAGGCAGGGCCAAGACAGTGACAGCTCCAGGGCAGGGCCGGGGTTAGGACCACGGACATGTCCAAGGCCAGTGCCAGGGGAAGGGCAGGGGCAGGGGCAGGGCCAGGGTCATCTAAGAACCAAGGACAAAGCCAGGCCCAAAGCAGGGCCAGGACAGGTACCTGGCAGGGCTAGGGTCTGGGACAGGGCCATGGCAGGGCCAGGGCCACAACCAGGTCTGTGCTATGGCCAGGTCCAGCACAGCGCCCAGGCAAGGCTAGGGTGAAGGCCAAGGTAGGGCCAGCGCAGGGTCAAAGCTAGAGTACGGCCAAGGCAGGACCAGGGCAGGCAAGGCAGGGCCAGGGAAGCATAGGGCCAAGGCAGGCCAGGGCCAGGACAGTGCCAAGACCTGAGCAGGGCCAGGGAACAGCCAGGGCAGGGACAGGGCCATGGCCATGGCCTGGGCAGGACCAGGTTCGGGACAGGAGCAAAACAAGGGCAACAACAGTGCAGGTTCTCGGCACAGCCAGGGTCCAGGACAGTGTCAGGGCAGGGCCAAGGCAGTGTCTGGGCCATGGGAAGAAGAGCAACAGGGCGGGGGCTTCTCCAGTGACAGGACCAGAGTCAGGGCAAGGGCCAGGGCAGTGCAAGGCCAGGGTAGGGTCAGGCATTTCACGGTCAAGGCCAGGGGTGAACCAGGGCAAAGTCTGAAGCAGGGCAGGGCCAGGGCCAGGACAGGTCCAGGGCAGGTCCATGACAGGGCCAGGGGCTGCGTAAGGGCAAGGACAGGGCCAGAGCAAGGTAAGGGTCAGGGCCAAGGCCAGGATAGGGACAGGGCAAGAAATATGGCAGGACCAAGGGCAATGCCAAGGCCAGGGCTGAGTCAGGGCAGGGCAGGGCATGGAATGGCCAGCGCAGGACACGACCAAAGGCGGTCCATAGAAAGAGCAGGGCTCATGCCAGGAAAGGACCAGGCTAGTGCCAAGTCTGAGGTAGTGTCATGGCATGCACAGGGCGGGGCCAGGGCCGGAATCGAGCCAGGGCACAGCCAAGGCAGGGTAGGGCAGGGCAATGCCACAGCCGGGTCAGTACTAGGACAGGGCAGAACAGGGCAAGGTGATGGTAGGGGCAGGACAAGGACACGCCAAGGCAGAGCCAGGTCACTCCAGGGCCAGGACACCTCCAAGTCCACTTCAGGGCCAGGGCTATGAAGGACAAAGGCCAGGGCCAGGGTCAGGGCCAGGTCTGGGTTAGGGCCAGGTCCAGAGCAGGGCCTAGCGAAGACTAGGGTGAGGGACAAGGTAGGGCCAGGGCAGGCTGATGACACATCCAGTGCATGGCAGGGTAGGGTGGTGGCAAGACCAGGGGCAGACCACTGCCAACTCAGGGCCAGGGAAAGGCCATGGCCAGGGCACAGCCAGGAAAGGGTCTGGGTCAGGGCCAGGACCAAGGCAGAGCAGGGCCAGGGCCATGGCAGAGTCAGGCCAAGTCCTTGACAGGACCAGGTTCCAGGCCAGGGCCAGGGCAGAGGCACGGGCAGGGTCTGGATAAGGGCAAGGCCAGGGATACGGTAGGACCAGGGCTAGGGCCAGGGCCCGGGCTAAGCCAGAACAAGGCCAGGGCCAGGCCATAGTGAGGACAGGGCAAAGGCCAAGGCAGGGTCAGAGCAGGTCCAGGGAGAGGCCAGTGCCAGGCAGGGCCAGGGCACAACCAGGGCAGTGTAAGGCAGGTCAATGGCACCACTGAGCCATGACAGGGCAAAGTCAGTGCCAGGAGAGGGCACAACAGGCAGGGCCACGGTGGGGCCAGGGCAGGGATGGGCCAAGGCAGGGCCAGAACAAATCTGGGCCAGGACACGTCCAAGGCCAGGTCAAGGCCAGAACAGGAGCAGGACCATGACCACTAGCAGGGCCAGTGCCATGACAGGACCAGGGTCAGGACAAGAGGCAGGGCCAGAGCCAAGGCCGGGCCAGCACAGGTTCAGGGAAAGGCCAGTGCAAAGGCAAAACCAGGATGGGATCGGAGCAGGGCAGGGCCGAGACAGTCCACGTAACAGTAGGGTAGGGCAGGGCCAGGGCAAGGCAGGGCAGTACAGGGCCAGGTCCACGGCAGTGGCAGGGCAAAGCCAGGCCCATTGCCAATGCAACAGCCCACCCTACAAGGCTTCTACCACCTGGCCACTGCCGCAGCCCGGCCATCGCTGTAAGCCTCACCCCCAACCCTGGCTGCAGCCGCCTGACCTCCTAGCGTGGTCACTCTCCTACCGTTCCAGCACGCTGCAGTCTCCGTCACTGCCACCCACCCTCAGCGAGGCAAGCCGTGGTGTCTCAGGCTCCAGGTGTCTCCTCCTCCTCCTGGCACAGAGCAGCTGGGCGGGCAAAGCCACAAAAGCCTAGAGGAAGATGCGAGGGGAGGTAGCATTAAGAGCCTCAACTTAACACCCTTCCCTGGCCCTGCCGCTGCCCTGGCCCTTCCCATCTTCAGGCCTTACCAAGGCCCTACCCTGGTCCTGACCCTGCCCTGGACTGGTCCTGACCCTGTCCCCCTACCCCAGAGAAGTGCAAGGGCAGAATCAGGGAAGGGCCGGGGCAAATAAGGGACAGGGCACATCCAAATCCAAGAAAACGCCAGGGCCATGACAGAGCCAGGGCGAGTCCTTGGCAAGGCCACGTTCCAGGCCAGGGCCAGGAAAGGGTCAAGGCAGGGTCACTGTATGGCCAAGGTCCAGGTCAAAGCCAGAGCAGTGGCAGGGGCAGGCCTGCATAAGGGCAGGACCAGGGCCAGGGCCAGGGCCAGGGCTGTGCCACGACAGAACAAGAGCAGAGCAAGGCAGGACCAGAGCCAGGCATTAGAGAGAGTAGGGCAAATGCCAAGGCAAGGCCAGGGCAGTGCCAGGGCTGAGGCAAGGTCAGGGAAGGTCCACGGCTGAGTCAGTGCTAGAACCAAGACAAGAGCAAAGGCCGGGGCAGATCTAGGGCACAAGCAAGGCAGGCTAGGGCAGGGCAAGAGCAAGACCAGGCAACGGCAGGGCCAGCCCAGGATAGAACAGGGTACAGGCAGGGCAGGGCCAGGGCCACAGCTGGGGCAGGACAAGGACCAGGATCAGAGTCCAGGCCAGAGCAAGGGTATGGCCAGGGCAGAGGTAGGGCCAGAGGCAGGGTATAGGCAGGGCCAAGGCAGGTCCATTGCAGGGCCGGGGTTCAGACCAGGGCCGGGGCAGGGCCGGGGCAGGGCCGGGGCAGGGCCAGGGCCAGGACCAGGAAAGGGCAATGTCAGGAACACGGCCATGGCCAACTTAGCTAGAGCCAGGACAGAGACAGGGTCAGGGGTGGGGCCAGAATAGCATGCCAGGATAGGGTCAGCGCAAATTAGGGCCAGGACAGGGTCAGGAGGAGGGCTGGGCCAGGGTATGGCCTTAAGTAGCCAAGAGCCAGGTCCAGGGTCCATGCCAGTGCCAGCGCCGGCCCAGGGCAGGGGCAGGGCCATGGCCAGGTCTGGGACAAGGCTGGGGCAGGGTCAAGTTCTCGCTCAGGGTAAGCACAAGACCAGGGCACAGCCAGGGAAGGGGCAGGGCCATGGTAGGGCCAGGAGAGGGACGCGCGAAGGCAGAGCAAGATTAAACCAGGGACAGGATACCTTCAAATACACTTCAGGGCCAGGGTCAGGCCAGGGCCAGGGCCAGGGCCATGGCACGACCAGGGTCAGGAGCAGTGGTCAATGCCGGGCCAAGGCCAGAGCAAGGACCAGGTTTGCTCTAGGGCCAGTGTGAGGGCCAAGGCGGGGTCAGGGCGGGGCCAAAAGCAGGGCAGAGCCAGGGCAGGGTGGAGCAGGCCCAGGGTAGCACTGGGTAAAGGCAGGGCATGACCAACCAGGGCAGGTCTATGGCTGTGGCAGGGCCAGGGCCAGGGCCAGGGCCAGGGCCAGGGCCAAGGCAGGGCCAAGACAGTGACAGCTCCAGGGCAGGGCCGGGGTTAGGACCACGGACATGTCCAAGGCCAGTGCCAGGGGAAGGGCAGGGGCAGGGGCAGGGCCAGGGTCATCTAAGAACCAAGGACAAAGCCAGGCCCAAAGCAGGGCCAGGACAGGTACCTGGCAGGGCTAGGGTCTGGGACAGGGCCATGGCAGGGCCAGGGCCACAACCAGGTCTGTGCTATGGCCAGGTCCAGCACAGCGCCCAGGCAAGGCTAGGGTGAAGGCCAAGGTAGGGCCAGCGCAGGGTCAAAGCTAGAGTACGGCCAAGGCAGGACCAGGGCAGGCAAGGCAGGGCCAGGGAAGCATAGGGCCAAGGCAGGCCAGGGCCAGGACAGTGCCAAGACCTGAGCAGGGCCAGGGAACAGCCAGGGCAGGGACAGGGCCATGGCCATGGCCTGGGCAGGACCAGGTTCGGGACAGGAGCAAAACAAGGGCAACAACAGTGCAGGTTCTCGGCACAGCCAGGGTCCAGGACAGTGTCAGGGCAGGGCCAAGGCAGTGTCTGGGCCATGGGAAGAAGAGCAACAGGGCGGGGGCTTCTCCAGTGACAGGACCAGAGTCAGGGCAAGGGCCAGGGCAGTGCAAGGCCAGGGTAGGGTCAGGCATTTCACGGTCAAGGCCAGGGGTGAACCAGGGCAAAGTCTGAAGCAGGGCAGGGCCAGGGCCAGGACAGGTCCAGGGCAGGTCCATGACAGGGCCAGGGGCTGCGTAAGGGCAAGGACAGGGCCAGAGCAAGGTAAGGGTCAGGGCCAAGGCCAGGATAGGGACAGGGCAAGAAATATGGCAGGACCAAGGGCAATGCCAAGGCCAGGGCTGAGTCAGGGCAGGGCAGGGCATGGAATGGCCAGCGCAGGACACGACCAAAGGCGGTCCATAGAAAGAGCAGGGCTCATGCCAGGAAAGGACCAGGCTAGTGCCAAGTCTGAGGTAGTGTCATGGCATGCACAGGGCGGGGCCAGGGCCGGAATCGAGCCAGGGCACAGCCAAGGCAGGGTAGGGCAGGGCAATGCCACAGCCGGGTCAGTACTAGGACAGGGCAGAACAGGGCAAGGTGATGGTAGGGGCAGGACAAGGACACGCCAAGGCAGAGCCAGGTCACTCCAGGGCCAGGACACCTCCAAGTCCACTTCAGGGCCAGGGCTATGAAGGACAAAGGCCAGGGCCAGGGTCAGGGCCAGGTCTGGGTTAGGGCCAGGTCCAGAGCAGGGCCTAGCGAAGACTAGGGTGAGGGACAAGGTAGGGCCAGGGCAGGCTGATGACACATCCAGTGCATGGCAGGGTAGGGTGGTGGCAAGACCAGGGGCAGACCACTGCCAACTCAGGGCCAGGGAAAGGCCATGGCCAGGGCACAGCCAGGAAAGGGTCTGGGTCAGGGCCAGGACCAAGGCAGAGCAGGGCCAGGGCCATGGCAGAGTCAGGCCAAGTCCTTGACAGGACCAGGTTCCAGGCCAGGGCCAGGGCAGAGGCAGGGGCAGGGTCTGGATAAGGGCAAGGCCAGGGATACGGTAGGACCAGGGCTAGGGCCAGGGCCCGGGCTAAGCCAGAACAAGGCCAGGGCCAGGCCATAGTGAGGACAGGGCAAAGGCCAAGGCAGGGTCAGAGCAGGTCCAGGGAGAGGCCAGTGCCAGGCAGGGCCAGGGCACAACCAGGGCAGTGTAAGGCAGGTCAATGGCACCACTGAGCCATGACAGGGCAAAGTCAGTGCCAGGAGAGGGCGCAACAGGCAGGGCCACGGTGGGGCCAGGGCAGGGATGGGCCAAGGCAGGGCCAGAACAAATCTGGGCCAGGACACGTCCAAGGCCAGGTCAAGGCCAGAACAGGAGCAGGACCATGACCACTAGCAGGGCCAGTGCCATGACAGGACCAGAGTCAGGACAAGAGGCAGGGCCAGAGCCAAGGCCGGGCCAGCACAGGTTCAGGGAAAGGCCAGTGCAAAGGCAAAACCAGGATGGGATCGGAGCAGGGCAGGGCCGAGACAGTCCACGTAACAGTAGGGTAGGGCAGGGCCAGGACAAGGCAGGGCAGTACAGGGCCAGGTCCACGGCAGTGGCAGGGCAAAGCCAGGCCCATTGCCAATGCAACAGCCCACCCTACAAGGCTTCTACCACCTGGCCACTGCCGCAGCCCGGCCATCGCTGTAAGCCTCACCCCCAACCCTGGCTGCAGCCGCCTGACCTCCTAGCGTGGTCACTCTCCTACCGTTCCAGCACGCTGCAGTCTCCGTCACTGCCACCCACCCTCAGCGAGGCAAGCCGTGGTGTCACAGGCTACAGGTGTCTCCTCCTCCTCCTGGCACAGAGCAGCTGAGCGGGCAAAGCCACAAAAGCCTAGAGGAAGATGCGAGGGGAGGTAGCATTAAGAGCCTCAACTTAACACCCTTCCCTGGCCCTGCCGCTGCCCTGGCCCTTCCCATCTTCAGGCCTTACCAAGGCCCTACCCTGGTCCTGACCCTGCCCTGGACTGGTCCTGACCCTGTCCCCCTACCCCAGAGAAGTGCAAGGGCAGAATCAGGGAAGGGCCGGGGCAAATAAGGGACAGGGCACATCCAAATCCAAGAAAACGCCAGGGCCATGACAGAGCCAGGGCGAGTCCTTGGCAAGGCCACGTTCCAGGCCAGGGCCAGGAAAGGGTCAAGGCAGGGTCACTGTATGGCCAAGGTCCAGGTCAAAGCCAGAGCAGTGGCAGGGGCAGGCCTGCATAAGGGCAGGACCAGGGCCAGGGCCAGGGCCAGGGCTGTGCCACGACAGAACAAGAGCAGAGCAAGGCAGGACCAGAGCCAGGCATTAGAGAGAGTAGGGCAAATGCCAAGGCAAGGCCAGGGCAGTGCCAGGGCTGAGGCAAGGTCAGGGAAGGTCCACGGCTGAGTCAGTGCTAGAACCAAGACAAGAGCAAAGGCCGGGGCAGATCTAGGGCACAAGCAAGGCAGGCTAGGGCAGGGCAAGAGCAAGACCAGGCAACGGCAGGGCCAGCCCAGGATAGAACAGGATACAGGCAGGGCAGGGCCAGGGCCACAGCTGGGGCAGGACAAGGACCAGGATCAGAGTCCAGGCCAGAGCAAGGGTATGGCCAGGGCAGAGGTAGGGCCAGAGGCAGGGTATAGGCAGGGCCAAGGCAGGTCCATTGCAGGGCCGGGGTTCAGACCAGGGCCGGGGCAGGGCCGGGGCAGGGCCAGGGCCAGGACCAGGAAAGGGCAATGTCAGGAACACGGCCATGGCCAACTTAGCTAGGGCCAGGACAGAGACAGGGTCAGGGGTGGGGCCAGAATAGCATGCCAGGATAGGGTCAGCGCAAATTAGGGCCAGGACAGGGTCAGGAGGAGGGCTGGGCCAGGGTATGACCTTAAGTAGCCAAGAGCCAGGTCCAGGGTCCATGCCAGTGCCAGCGCCGGCCCAGGGCAGGGGCAGGGCCATGGCCAGGTCTGGGACAAGGCTGGGGCAGGGTCAAGTTCTCGCTCAGGGTAAGCACAAGACCAGGGCAGAGCCAGGGAAGGGGCAGGGCCATGGTAGGGCCAGGAGAGGGACGCGCGAAGGCAGAGCAAGATTAAACCAGGGACAGGATACCTTCAAATACACTTCAGGGCCAGGGTCAGGCCAGGGCCAGGGCCAGGGCCATGGCACGACCAGGGTCAGGAGCAGTGGTCAATGCCGGGCCAAGGCCAGAGCAAGGACCAGGTTTGCTCTAGGGCCAGTGTGAGGGCCAAGGCGGGGTCAGGGCGGGGCCAAAAGCAGGGCAGAGCCAGGGCAGGGTGGAGCAGGCCCAGGGTAGCACTGGGTAAAGGCAGGGCATGACCAACCAGGGCAGGTCTATGGCTGTGGCAGGGCCAGGGCCAGGGCCAGGGCCAGGGCCAGGGCCAAGGCAGGGCCAAGACAGTGACAGCTCCAGGGCAGGGCCGGGGTTAGGACCACGGACATGTCCAAGGTCAGTGCCAGGGGAAGGGCAGGGGCAGGGGCAGGGCCAGGGTCATCTAAGAACCAAGGACAAAGCCAGGCCCAAAGCAGGGCCAGGACAGGTACCTGGCAGGGCTAGGGTCTGGGACAGGGCCATGGCAGGGCCAGGGCCACAACCAGGTCTGTGCTATGGCCAGGTCCAGCACAGCGCCCAGGCAAGGCTAGGGTGAAGGCCAAGGTAGGGCCAGCGCAGGGTCAAAGCTAGAGTACGGCCAAGGCAGGACCAGGGCAGGCAAGGCAGGGCCAGGGAAGCATAGGGCCAAGGCAGGCCAGGGCCAGGACAGTGCCAAGACCTGAGCAGGGCCAGGGAACAGCCAGGGCAGGGACAGGGCCATGGCCATGGCCTGGGCAGGACCAGGTTCGGGACAGGAGCAAAACAAGGGCAACAACAGTGCAGGTTCTCGGCACAGCCAGGGTCCAGGACAGTGTCAGGGCAGGGCCAAGGCAGTGTCTGGGCCATGGGAAGAAGAGCAACAGGGCGGGGGCTTCTCCAGTGACAGGACCAGAGTCAGGGCAAGGGCCAGGGCAGTGCAAGGCCAGGGTAGGGTCAGGCATTTCACGGTCAAGGCCAGGGGTGAACCAGGGCAAAGTCTGAAGCAGGGCAGGGCCAGGGCCAGGACAGGTCCAGGGCAGGTCCATGACAGGGCCAGGGGCTGCGTAAGGGCAAGGACAGGGCCAGAGCAAGGTAAGGGTCAGGGCCAAGGCCAGGATAGGGACAGGGCAAGAAATATGGCAGGACCAAGGGCAATGCCAAGGCCAGGGCTGAGTCAGGGCAGGGCAGGGCATGGAATGGCCAGCGCAGGACACGACCAAAGGCGGTCCATAGAAAGAGCAGGGCTCATGCCAGGAAAGGACCAGGCTAGTGCCAAGTCTGAGGTAGTGTCATGGCATGCACAGGGCGGGGCCAGGGCCGGAATCGAGCCAGGGCACAGCCAAGGCAGGGTAGGGCAGGGCAATGCCACAGCCGGGTCAGTACTAGGACAGGGCAGAACAGGGCAAGGTGATGGTAGGGGCAGGACAAGGACACGCCAAGGCAGAGCCAGGTCACTCCAGGGCCAGGACACCTCCAAGTCCACTTCAGGGCCAGGGCTATGAAGGACAAAGGCCAGGGCCAGGGTCAGGGCCAGGTCTGGGTTAGGGCCAGGTCCAGAGCAGGGCCTAGCGAAGACTAGGGTGAGGGACAAGGTAGGGCCAGGGCAGGCTGATGACACATCCAGTGCATGGCAGGGTAGGGTGGTGGCAAGACCAGGGGCAGACCACTGCCAACTCAGGGCCAGGGAAAGGCCATGGCCAGGGCACAGCCAGGAAAGGGTCTGGGTCAGGGCCAGGACCAAGGCAGAGCAGGGCCAGGGCCATGGCAGAGTCAGGCCAAGTCCTTGACAGGACCAGGTTCCAGGCCAGGGCCAGGGCAGAGGCACGGGCAGGGTCTGGATAAGGGCAAGGCCAGGGATACGGTAGGACCAGGGCTAGGGCCAGGGCCCGGGCTAAGCCAGAACAAGGCCAGGGCCAGGCCATAGTGAGGACAGGGCAAAGGCCAAGGCAGGGTCAGAGCAGGTCCAGGGAGAGGCCAGTGCCAGGCAGGGCCAGGGCACAACCAGGGCAGTGTAAGGCAGGTCAATGGCACCACTGAGCCATGACAGGGCAAAGTCAGTGCCAGGAGAGGGCACAACAGGCAGGGCCACGGTGGGGCCAGGGCAGGGATGGGCCAAGGCAGGGCCAGAACAAATCTGGGCCAGGACACGTCCAAGGCCAGGTCAAGGCCAGAACAGGAGCAGGACCATGACCACTAGCAGGGCCAGTGCCATGACAGGACCAGGGTCAGGACAAGAGGCAGGGCCAGAGCCAAGGCCGGGCCAGCACAGGTTCAGGGAAAGGCCAGTGCAAAGGCAAAACCAGGATGGGATCGGAGCAGGGCAGGGCCGAGACAGTCCACGTAACAGTAGGGTAGGGCAGGGCCAGGGCAAGGCAGGGCAGTACAGGGCCAGGTCCACGGCAGTGGCAGGGCAAAGCCAGGCCCATTGCCAATGCAACAGCCCACCCTACAAGGCTTCTACCACCTGGCCACTGCCGCAGCCCGGCCATCGCTGTAAGCCTCACCCCCAACCCTGGCTGCAGCCGCCTGACCTCCTAGCGTGGTCACTCTCCTACCGTTCCAGCACGCTGCAGTCTCCGTCACTGCCACCCACCCTCAGCGAGGCAAGCCGTGGTGTCACAGGCTCCAGGTGTCTCCTCCTCCTCCTGGCACAGAGCAGCTGGGCGGGCAAAGCCACAAAAGCCTAGAGGAAGATGCGAGGGGAGGTAGCATTAAGAGCCTCAACTTAACACCCTTCCCTGGCCCTGCCGCTGCCCTGGCCCTTCCCATCTTCAGGCCTTACCAAGGCCCTACCCTGGTCCTGACCCTGCCCTGGACTGGTCCTGACCCTGTCCCCCTACCCCAGAGAAGTGCAAGGGCAGAATCAGGGAAGGGCCGGGGCAAATAAGGGACAGGGCACATCCAAATCCAAGAAAACGCCAGGGCCATGACAGAGCCAGGGCGAGTCCTTGGCAAGGCCACGTTCCAGGCCAGGGCCAGGAAAGGGTCAAGGCAGGGTCACTGTATGGCCAAGGTCCAGGTCAAAGCCAGAGCAGTGGCAGGGGCAGGCCTGCATAAGGGCAGGACCAGGGCCAGGGCCAGGGCCAGGGCTGTGCCACGACAGAACAAGAGCAGAGCAAGGCAGGACCAGAGCCAGGCATTAGAGAGAGTAGGGCAAATGCCAAGGCAAGGCCAGGGCAGTGCCAGGGCTGAGGCAAGGTCAGGGAAGGTCCACGGCTGAGTCAGTGCTAGAACCAAGACAAGAGCAAAGGCCGGGGCAGATCTAGGGCACAAGCAAGGCAGGCTAGGGCAGGGCAAGAGCAAGACCAGGCAACGGCAGGGCCAGCCCAGGATAGAACAGGGTACAGGCAGGGCAGGGCCAGGGCCACAGCTGGGGCAGGACAAGGACCAGGATCAGAGTCCAGGCCAGAGCAAGGGTATGGCCAGGGCAGAGGTAGGGCCAGAGGCAGGGTATAGGCAGGGCCAAGGCAGGTCCATTGCAGGGCCGGGGTTCAGACCAGGGCCGGGGCAGGGCCGGGGCAGGGCCGGGGCAGGGCCAGGGCCAGGACCAGGAAAGGGCAATGTCAGGAACACGGCCATGGCCAACTTAGCTAGAGCCAGGACAGAGACAGGGTCAGGGGTGGGGCCAGAATAGCATGCCAGGATAGGGTCAGCGCAAATTAGGGCCAGGACAGGGTCAGGAGGAGGGCTGGGCCAGGGTATGGCCTTAAGTAGCCAAGAGCCAGGTCCAGGGTCCATGCCAGTGCCAGCGCCGGCCCAGGGCAGGGGCAGGGCCATGGCCAGGTCTGGGACAAGGCTGGGGCAGGGTCAAGTTCTCGCTCAGGGTAAGCACAAGACCAGGGCAGAGCCAGGGAAGGGGCAGGGCCATGGTAGGGCCAGGAGAGGGACGCGCGAAGGCAGAGCAAGATTAAACCAGGGACAGGATACCTTCAAATACACTTCAGGGCCAGGGTCAGGCCAGGGCCAGGGCCAGGGCCATGGCACGACCAGGGTCAGGAGCAGTGGTCAATGCCGGGCCAAGGCCAGAGCAAGGACCAGGTTTGCTCTAGGGCCAGTGTGAGGGCCAAGGCGGGGTCAGGGCGGGGCCAAAAGCAGGGCAGAGCCAGGGCAGGGTGGAGCAGGCCCAGGGTAGCACTGGGTAAAGGCAGGGCATGACCAACCAGGGCAGGTCTATGGCTGTGGCAGGGCCAGGGCCAGGGCCAGGGCCAGGGCCAAGGCAGGGCCAAGACAGTGACAGCTCCAGGGCAGGGCCGGGGTTAGGACCACGGACATGTCCAAGGCCAGTGCCAGGGGAAGGGCAGGGGCAGGGGCAGGGCCAGGGTCATCTAAGAACCAAGGACAAAGCCAGGCCCAAAGCAGGGCCAGGACAGGTACCTGGCAGGGCTAGGGTCTGGGACAGGGCCATGGCAGGGCCAGGGCCACAACCAGGTCTGTGCTATGGCCAGGTCCAGCACAGCGCCCAGGCAAGGCTAGGGTGAAGGCCAAGGTAGGGCCAGCGCAGGGTCAAAGCTAGAGTACGGCCAAGGCAGGACCAGGGCAGGCAAGGCAGGGCCAGGAAAGCATAGGGCCAAGGCAGGCCAGGGCCAGGACAGTGCCAAGACCTGAGCAGGGCCAGGGAACAGCCAGGGCAGGGACAGGGCCATGGCCATGGCCTGGGCAGGACCAGGTTCGGGACAGGAGCAAAACAAGGGCAACAACAGTGCAGGTTCTCGGCACAGCCAGGGTCCAGGACAGTGTCAGGGCAGGGCCAAGGCAGTGTCTGGGCCATGGGAAGAAGAGCAACAGGGCGGGGGCTTCTCCAGTGACAGGACCAGAGTCAGGGCAAGGGCCAGGGCAGTGCAAGGCCAGGGTAGGGTCAGGTATTTCACGGTCAAGGCCAGGGGTGAACCAGGGCAAAGTCTGAAGCAGGGCAGGGCCAGGGCCAGGACAGGTCCAGGGCAGGTCCATGACAGGGCCAGGGGCTGCGTAAGGGCAAGGACAGGGCCAGAGCAAGGTAAGGGTCAGGGCCAAGGCCAGGATAGGGACAGGGCAAGAAATATGGCAGGACCAAGGGCAATGCCAAGGCCAGGGCTGAGTCAGGGCAGGGCAGGGCATGGAATGGCCAGCGCAGGACACGACCAAAGGCGGTCCATAGAAAGAGCAGGGCTCATGCCAGGAAAGGACCAGGCTAGTGCCAAGTCTGAGGTAGTGTCATGGCATGCACAGGGCGGGGCCAGGGCCGGAATCGAGCCAGGGCACAGCCAAGGCAGGGTAGGGCAGGGCAATGCCACAGCCGGGTCAGTACTAGGACAGGGCAGAACAGGGCAAGGTGATGGTAGGGGCAGGACAAGGACACGCCAAGGCAGAGCCAGGTCACTCCAGGGCCAGGACACCTCCAAGTCCACTTCAGGGCCAGGGCTATGAAGGACAAAGGCCAGGGCCAGGGTCAGGGCCAGGTCTGGGTTAGGGCCAGGTCCAGAGCAGGGCCTAGCGAAGACTAGGGTGAGGGACAAGGTAGGGCCAGGGCAGGCTGATGACACATCCAGTGCATGGCAGGGTAGGGTGGTGGCAAGACCAGGGGCAGACCACTGCCAACTCAGGGCCAGGGAAAGGCCATGGCCAGGGCACAGCCAGGAAAGGGTCTGGGTCAGGGCCAGGACCAAGGCAGAGCAGGGCCAGGGCCATGGCAGAGTCAGGCCAAGTCCTTGACAGGACCAGGTTCCAGGCCAGGGCCAGGGCAGAGGCAGGGGCAGGGTCTGGATAAGGGCAAGGCCAGGGATACGGTAGGACCAGGGCTAGGGCCAGGGCCCGGGCTAAGCCAGAACAAGGCCAGGGCCAGGCCATAGTGAGGACAGGGCAAAGGCCAAGGCAGGGTCAGAGCAGGTCCAGGGAGAGGCCAGTGCCAGGCAGGGCCAGGGCACAACCAGGGCAGTGTAAGGCAGGTCAATGGCACCACTGAGCCATGACAGGGCAAAGTCAGTGCCAGGAGAGGGCACAACAGGCAGGGCCACGGTGGGGCCAGGGCAGGGATGGGCCAAGGCAGGGCCAGAACAAATCTGGGCCAGGACACGTCCAAGGCCAGGTCAAGGCCAGAACAGGAGCAGGACCATGACCACTAGCAGGGCCAGTGCCATGACAGGACCAGGGTCAGGACAAGAGGCAGGGCCAGAGCCAAGGCCGGGCCAGCACAGGTTCAGGGAAAGGCCAGTGCAAAGGCAAAACCAGGATGGGATCGGAGCAGGGCAGGGCCGAGACAGTCCACGTAACAGTAGGGTAGGGCAGGGCCAGGGCAAGGCAGGGCAGTACAGGGCCAGGTCCACGGCAGTGGCAGGGCAAAGCCAGGCCCATTGCCAATGCAACAGCCCACCCTACAAGGCTTCTACCACCTGGCCACTGCCGCAGCCCGGCCATCGCTGTAAGCCTCACCCCCAACCCTGGCTGCAGCCGCCTGACCTCCTAGCGTGGTCACTCTCCTACCGTTCCAGCACGCTGCAGTCTCCGTCACTGCCACCCACCCTCAGCGAGGCAAGCCGTGGTGTCACAGGCTACAGGTGTCTCCTCCTCCTCCTGGCACAGAGCAGCTGGGCGGGCAAAGCCACAAAAGCCTAGAGGAAGATGCGAGGGGAGGTAGCATTAAGAGCCTCAACTTAACACCCTTCCCTGGCCCTGCCGCTGCCCTGGCCCTTCCCATCTTCAGGCCTTACCAAGGCCCTACCCTGGTCCTGACCCTGCCCTGGACTGGTCCTGACCCTGTCCCCCTACCCCAGAGAAGTGCAAGGGCAGAATCAGGGAAGGGCCGGGGCAAATAAGGGACAGGGCACATCCAAATCCAAGAAAACGCCAGGGCCATGACAGAGCCAGGGCGAGTCCTTGGCAAGGCCACGTTCCAGGCCAGGGCCAGGAAAGGGTCAAGGCAGGGTCACTGTATGGCCAAGGTCCAGGTCAAAGCCAGAGCAGTGGCAGGGGCAGGCCTGCATAAGGGCAGGACCAGGGCCAGGGCCAGGGCCAGGGCTGTGCCACGACAGAACAAGAGCAGAGCAAGGCAGGACCAGAGCCAGGCATTAGAGAGAGTAGGGCAAATGCCAAGGCAAGGCCAGGGCAGTGCCAGGGCTGAGGCAAGGTCAGGGAAGGTCCACGGCTGAGTCAGTGCTAGAACCAAGACAAGAGCAAAGGCCGGGGCAGATCTAGGGCACAAGCAAGGCAGGCTAGGGCAGGGCAAGAGCAAGACCAGGCAACGGCAGGGCCAGCCCAGGATAGAACAGGGTACAGGCAGGGCAGGGCCAGGGCCACAGCTGGGGCAGGACAAGGACCAGGATCAGAGTCCAGGCCAGAGCAAGGGTATGGCCAGGGCAGAGGTAGGGCCAGAGGCAGGGTATAGGCAGGGCCAAGGCAGGTCCATTGCAGGGCCGGGGTTCAGACCAGGGCCGGGGCAGGGCCGGGGCAGGGCCGGGGCAGGGCCAGGGCCAGGACCAGGAAAGGGCAATGTCAGGAACACGGCCATGGCCAACTTAGCTAGAGCCAGGACAGAGACAGGGTCAGGGGTGGGGCCAGAATAGCATGCCAGGATAGGGTTAGCGCAAATTAGGGCCAGGACAGGGTCAGGAGGAGGGCTGGGCCAGGGTATGGCCTTAAGTAGCCAAGAGCCAGGTCCAGGGTCCATGCCAGTGCCAGCGCCGGCCCAGGGCAGGGGCAGGGCCATGGCCAGGTCTGGGACAAGGCTGGGGCAGGGTCAAGTTCTCGCTCAGGGTAAGCACAAGACCAGGGCAGAGCCAGGGAAGGGGCAGGGCCATGGTAGGGCCAGGAGAGGGACGCGCGAAGGCAGAGCAAGATTAAACCAGGGACAGGATACCTTCAAATACACTTCAGGGCCAGGGTCAGGCCAGGGCCAGGGCCAGGGCCATGGCACGACCAGGGTCAGGAGCAGTGGTCAATGCCGGGCCAAGGCCAGAGCAAGGACCAGGTTTGCTCTAGGGCCAGTGTGAGGGCCAAGGCGGGGTCAGGGCGGGGCCAAAAGCAGGGCAGAGCCAGGGCAGGGTGGAGCAGGCCCAGGGTAGCACTGGGTAAAGGCAGGGCATGACCAACCAGGGCAGGTCTATGGCTGTGGCAGGGCCAGGGCCAGGGCCAGGGCCAGGGCCAGGGCCAAGGCAGGGCCAAGACAGTGACAGCTCCAGGGCAGGGCCGGGGTTAGGACCACGGACATGTCCAAGGCCAGTGCCAGGGGAAGGGCAGGGGCAGGGGCAGGGCCAGGGTCATCTAAGAACCAAGGACAAAGCCAGGCCCAAAGCAGGGCCAGGACAGGTACCTGGCAGGGCTAGGGTCTGGGACAGGGCCATGGCAGGGCCAGGGCCACAACCAGGTCTGTGCTATGGCCAGGTCCAGCACAGCGCCCAGGCAAGGCTAGGGTGAAGGCCAAGGTAGGGCCAGCGCAGGGTCAAAGCTAGAGTACGGCCAAGGCAGGACCAGGGCAGGCAAGGCAGGGCCAGGAAAGCATAGGGCCAAGGCAGGCCAGGGCCAGGACAGTGCCAAGACCTGAGCAGGGCCAGGGAACAGCCAGGGCAGGGACAGGGCCATGGCCATGGCCTGGGCAGGACCAGGTTCGGGACAGGAGCAAAACAAGGGCAACAACAGTGCAGGTTCTCGGCACAGCCAGGGTCCAGGACAGTGTCAGGGCAGGGCCAAGGCAGTGTCTGGGCCATGGGAAGAAGAGCAACAGGGCGGGGGCTTCTCCAGTGACAGGACCAGAGTCAGGGCAAGGGCCAGGGCAGTGCAAGGCCAGGGTAGGGTCAGGCATTTCACGGTCAAGGCCAGGGGTGAACCAGGGCAAAGTCTGAAGCAGGGCAGGGCCAGGGCCAGGACAGGTCCAGGGCAGGTCCATGACAGGGCCAGGGGCTGCGTAAGGGCAAGGACAGGGCCAGAGCAAGGTAAGGGTCAGGGCCAAGGCCAGGATAGGGACAGGGCAAGAAATATGGCAGGACCAAGGGCAATGCCAAGGCCAGGGCTGAGTCAGGGCAGGGCAGGGCATGGAATGGCCAGCGCAGGACACGACCAAAGGCGGTCCATAGAAAGAGCAGGGCTCATGCCAGGAAAGGACCAGGCTAGTGCCAAGTCTGAGGTAGTGTCATGGCATGCACAGGGCGGGGCCAGGGCCGGAATCGAGCCAGGGCACAGCCAAGGCAGGGTAGGGCAGGGCAATGCCACAGCCGGGTCAGTACTAGGACAGGGCAGAACAGGGCAAGGTGATGGTAGGGGCAGGACAAGGACACGCCAAGGCAGAGCCAGGTCACTCCAGGGCCAGGACACCTCCAAGTCCACTTCAGGGCCAGGGCTATGAAGGACAAAGGCCAGGGCCAGGGTCAGGGCCAGGTCTGGGTTAGGGCCAGGTCCAGAGCAGGGCCTAGCGAAGACTAGGGTGAGGGACAAGGTAGGGCCAGGGCAGGCTGATGACACATCCAGTGCATGGCAGGGTAGGGTGGTGGCAAGACCAGGGGCAGACCACTGCCAACTCAGGGCCAGGGAAAGGCCATGGCCAGGGCACAGCCAGGAAAGGGTCTGGGTCAGGGCCAGGACCAAGGCAGAGCAGGGCCAGGGCCATGGCAGAGTCAGGCCAAGTCCTTGACAGGACCAGGTTCCAGGCCAGGGCCAGGGCAGAGGCACGGGCAGGGTCTGGATAAGGGCAAGGCCAGGGATACGGTAGGACCAGGGCTAGGGCCAGGGCCCGGGCTAAGCCAGAACAAGGCCAGGGCCAGGCCATAGTGAGGACAGGGCAAAGGCCAAGGCAGGGTCAGAGCAGGTCCAGGGAGAGGCCAGTGCCAGGCAGGGCCAGGGCACAACCAGGGCAGTGTAAGGCAGGTCAATGGCACCACTGAGCCATGACAGGGCAAAGTCAGTGCCAGGAGAGGGCACAACAGGCAGGGCCACGGTGGGGCCAGGGCAGGGATGGGCCAAGGCAGGGCCAGAACAAATCTGGGCCAGGACACGTCCAAGGCCAGGTCAAGGCCAGAACAGGAGCAGGACCATGACCACTAGCAGGGCCAGTGCCATGACAGGACCAGGGTCAGGACAAGAGGCAGGGCCAGAGCCAAGGCCGGGCCAGCACAGGTTCAGGGAAAGGCCAGTGCAAAGGCAAAACCAGGATGGGATCGGAGCAGGGCAGGGCCGAGACAGTCCACGTAACAGTAGGGTAGGGCAGGGCCAGGGCAAGGCAGGGCAGTACAGGGCCAGGTCCACGGCAGTGGCAGGGCAAAGCCAGGCCCATTGCCAATGCAACAGCCCACCCTACAAGGCTTCTACCACCTGGCCACTGCCGCAGCCCGGCCATCGCTGTAAGCCTCACCCCCAACCCTGGCTGCAGCCGCCTGACCTCCTAGCGTGGTCACTCTCCTACCGTTCCAGCACGCTGCAGTCTCCGTCACTGCCACCCACCCTCAGCGAGGCAAGCCGTGGTGTCTCAGGCTCCAGGTGTCTCCTCCTCCTCCTGGCACAGAGCAGCTGGGCGGGCAAAGCCACAAAAGCCTAGAGGAAGATGCGAGGGGAGGTAGCATTAAGAGCCTCAACTTAACACCCTTCCCTGGCCCTGCCGCTGCCCTGGCCCTTCCCATCTTCAGGCCTTACCAAGGCCCTACCCTGGTCCTGACCCTGCCCTGGACTGGTCCTGACCCTGTCCCCCTACCCCAGAGAAGTGCAAGGGCAGAATCAGGGAAGGGCCGGGGCAAATAAGGGACAGGGCACATCCAAATCCAAGAAAACGCCAGGGCCATGACAGAGCCAGGGCGAGTCCTTGGCAAGGCCACGTTCCAGGCCAGGGCCAGGAAAGGGTCAAGGCAGGGTCACTGTATGGCCAAGGTCCAGGTCAAAGCCAGAGCAGTGGCAGGGGCAGGCCTGCATAAGGGCAGGACCAGGGCCAGGGCCAGGGCCAGGGCTGTGCCACGACAGAACAAGAGCAGAGCAAGGCAGGACCAGAGCCAGGCATTAGAGAGAGTAGGGCAAATGCCAAGGCAAGGCCAGGGCAGTGCCAGGGCTGAGGCAAGGTCAGGGAAGGTCCACGGCTGAGTCAGTGCTAGAACCAAGACAAGAGCAAAGGCCGGGGCAGATCTAGGGCACAAGCAAGGCAGGCTAGGGCAGGGCAAGAGCAAGACCAGGCAACGGCAGGGCCAGCCCAGGATAGAACAGGGTACAGGCAGGGCAGGGCCAGGGCCACAGCTGGGGCAGGACAAGGACCAGGATCAGAGTCCAGGCCAGAGCAAGGGTATGGCCAGGGCAGAGGTAGGGCCAGAGGCAGGGTATAGGCAGGGCCAAGGCAGGTCCATTGCAGGGCCGGGGTTCAGACCAGGGCCGGGGCAGGGCCGGGGCAGGGCCAGGGCCAGGACCAGGAAAGGGCAATGTCAGGAACACGGCCATGGCCAACTTAGCTAGGGCCAGGACAGAGACAGGGTCAGGGGTGGGGCCAGAATAGCATGCCAGGATAGGGTCAGCGCAAATTAGGGCCAGGACAGGGTCAGGAGGAGGGCTGGGCCAGGGTATGGCCTTAAGTAGCCAAGAGCCAGGTCCAGGGTCCATGCCAGTGCCAGCGCCGGCCCAGGGCAGGGGCAGGGCCATGGCCAGGTCTGGGACAAGGCTGGGGCAGGGTCAAGTTCTCACTCAGGGTAAGCACAAGACCAGGGCAGAGCCAGGGAAGGGGCAGGGCTATGGTAGGGCCAGGAGAGGGACGCGCGAAGGCAGAGCAAGATTAAACCAGGGACAGGATACCTTCAAATACACTTCAGGGCCAGTGTCCGGTCAGGCCAGGGCCAGGGCCAGGACAGGGCCAAACAGCGCCAGGGCCAGGACTCTTAGGATCATTGGCAGGGCCAGGGCCATGGCACGACCAGGGTCAGGAGCAGTGGTCAATGCCGGGCCAAGGCCAGAGCAAGGACCAGGTTTGCACTAGGGCCAGTGTGAGGGCCAAGGCGAGGTCAGGGCAGGGCCAAAGGCAGGGCAGAGCCAGGGCAGGGTGGAGCAGGCCCAGGGTAGCACTGGGTAAAGGCAGGGCATGACCAACCAGGGCAGGTCTATGGCTGTGGCAGTTCCAGGGCCAGGGTCAAGGCAGGGGCAAGACAGTGACAGCTCCAGGGCAGGGCCGGGGTTAGGACCACGGATATGTCCAAGGCCAGTGCCAGGGCAAGGGCAGGGTCAGGGCCAGGGTCATCTAAGAACCAAGGATAAAGCCAGACCCAGAGCAGGGCCAGGACAGGTACCTGGCAGGGCTAGGGTCTGGGACAGGGCCATGGCAGGGCCAGGGCCACAACCAGGTCTGTGCTATGGCCAGGTCCAGCACAGTGCCCAGGCAAGTCTAGGGTGAAGGCCAAAGTAGGGCCAGCGCAGGGTCAAAGCTAGAGTAGGGCCAAGGCAGGACCAGGGCAGGCAAGGCAGGGCCAGGAAAGCATAGGGCCAAGGCAGGGCAGGGCCAGGATCGTGGTAATATGACCCAGCCATCCCGTCACTGGGTATATACCCAAAGGATTATAGATCATGCTGCTATAAAGACACATGCACACGTATGTTTTTTGCAGCATTATTCACAATAGCAAAGACTTGGAATCAACCCAAATGTCCATCAGTGACTGACTGGATTAAGAAAATGTGGCACATATACACCATGGAATAATATGCAGCCACAAAAAAGGATGAGTTTGCGTCCTTTCTAGGGACATGGATGCAGCTAGAAACCATCATTCTCAGCAAACTATTGCAAGAACAGAAAACCAAATACCGCATGTTCTCACTCATAGGTGGGAACTGAACAAGGAGATCACTTGGACTCTGGAAGGGGAACATCACACACCGGGGCCTATTATGGGGAGGGGGGAGAGGGGAGGGATGGCATTGGGAGTTATACCTGATGTAAATGGCGAGTTGATGGGTGCTGACGAGTTGATGGGTGCAGCACATCAACATGCACATGTATACATATGTAACAAACCTGCACGTTGTGCACCTGTACCCTAAAACTTAAAGTATAATAAAAAAAAAAAACAGAAAAAAAGAACATGAAAATAAATAAATAAAATATTATATAACCCACTTAAACAAAAAAAATAATTATGTTTATACAACTTATGTAGTTTTTTTTAGTGATGTAAATATCACCTTGTTTTATTATGACAAATTTTTAGACTTAGTACTTTCAGTTATACTAAGTGTTAAATGACATTTGTTAGCCTATTTTAGTGCAGGCAGTTTAAAATTTCAGCCAAACAGATGTTCCACTATAAACACGAATAAAAATGAGGGATAGTAAGACTAAATATAGGATATTTTATTATGTTAATATTAATATTACTTAAAATTCAGTAGTGGTAACATTGCATATAATTAATGAAGATGACAAGAAAGACTCCCTTTTATAATTTACAAAAAAGTTGTAATTGGTTTAGTTATTAAGTTAAAAAGTAATTTATTAATTTTGAACGTCAAGAATATACAAAGTAGACATGACTCACAGTGTTATCGTGATCATTTCTGATTTTGCTTCTAATGTTATTCTGACCCTGCTAAATCTCAGTACCATCTCATATTCAGTACTCAAGTAGATACTATAAATTGATTATATAGATGTATTTACATATGTGTGTATAGGTGATGTATAATAAAAAGTTGGAGGAAGGAAGACCTATGCTCTCTAGGAAAGAAAAACATAAATGTCATTTTCCCACAGTTTTTTCTTCATAAGTGAAGGAGAAATAAAACCCTTTACAGACAGGCAAATGCTGAAGATACTGTCACCAGCAGGTATGACTTAAAGAGCTCCTGAAGGAAGCACTAAATATGGGAAGGCAAAACCAGTACCAGCCCCTGCCAAAACATATCAAATTGTAAAGACCATCAACACTATGAAGAAACTGAATCATCACATGGGCCAAATTAGCAGCTAGCACCATAATGACAGGCTCGAATTCACACATATCAATATTAATCTTAAATGCAAATGGGCTAAATACCCCAATTAAAAGACACAGATTGGCAAATTGGATAGAGTCAAGATCATTTGGTGTGCTGTATGCAGGAGACCCATCTCATGTGGAAAGACACAAGTAGCCTCAAAATAAAGGGATGGAGGAAAATTTTCCAAGCAAAAGGAAAGCAAAACACACAGGGGTGCATTCCTAGTCTCTGAAAAAAACAGCCTTTAAACAAACAAAGATTAAAAAAAGACAAAGAAGGGAACTACATAATGGTAAAGGGATCAATGCATCAAGAGCTAACTATCATAAATATATATGCACTCAATACAGGAGCACCCAGATTCATGAAGCAAGTTCATAGAGACCTACAAAGAGACTTAGACTCCCACACAATAAGAGTGGGAGAATTTAACACCCCACTGTCAATATTAGACAGATCAATGACAGAAAATCAGCAAGGATATTCAGGACTTGAACTCAGCTCTGCACCAAGGGGATCTAATAGACATCTACATAATTATCCACCCCAAATCAATAGAATATACATTCTTCTTAGCACCACATCACATTTATTCTAAAATTGAGCACATAATTGGAAGTAAAACACTCCTCAGCAAATGCAAAAGAACGGAAATCATAACAAACAGTCTCTCAGACCACAGTGCAATCAAATAAGAACTCAGGATTAAGAAACTCACTCAGTAATACACAACTACATGGAAACTGAACAACCTGCTCCTGAATGACTACTGGGTAAATAACAAAATCATGGCAGAAATAAATAAGTTTTTTGAAACCAGTGAGAAGAAAGACACAACTTACCACAATTTCTGGGACACAGCTAAAGCAGTGTTTAGAGGGAAATTTACAGTTCTGAATGCCTACAGGAGAAAGCAGGAAAGATCTAAAATTGACATCACAATTAAAAGAAGTAGAGAAGCAAGAGCAAATTCAAAACCTAACAGAAGACAAGGAATAGCTAAGATCAGAGCAGAACTGAAGGAGATAGAGACACGAAAAACCTTTCAAAAAATCAACGAATCCAGGGGCTGTTTTTTGGATAAGATTAACAAAATAGACCATTAGCCAGACTAATAAAGAAGAAAGAGAAAATAATCAAATAGACACAATAAAAAAATGATAAAGGGGATAAAACCACTGATTCCACAGAAATACAAACTATCATCAGAGAATACTATAAATATCTCTACACAAATAAATTAGAAAATCTACAAGAAATGGATAAATTCTTGGACACATACACCCTCCCAAGACTAAACCAGGAAGAAGTCGAATCCCTGAATAGAACAATAACAAGTTCTGAAATTGAGGCAGTAATTTATAGCCTACCAACCAAAAAAAAACCCAGCACCAGCTGGATTCACAGCCGAATTCTACCAGAGGTACAAATGGGAACTGATACCATCCCTTCTGAAATTATTCCAAACAATGGAAAAACAGGGACTCCTCACTAACTCATTTTATGAGGCCAGCATGATCCCGATATGAAAACCTGGCAGAGATACAACAAAAAAAGAAAACTTCAGGCCAACATTCCTGATGAACACTGATGAAAAAATCCTCAATAAAATACTGCAAACCAAATCCAGCAGCACATCAAAAAGCTTATCCACCATAATCAAGTCAGTTTTATCCCTGGGATGCAAGGCTGCTTCAACATACACAAATCAATAAAGGTAATCTATCACATAAACAGAAACAATCACAAAAACCACATGATTATCACAATAGATGCAGAAAAGACCTCTGATAAAATCTGACACCTCTTCACGCTAAAAACTCTCAGTAAATTCGGTATTGATGAAACATATCTCAAAATAATAAGAGCTATTTATGACAAACCCACAGCCAATATCATACTGAATGGGCAAAAACTGGAAGCATTCCCTTTGAAAACTGGTACAAGACAAGGATGGCCTCTCTCACTATTCCTATTTAACATAGTATTGGAAGTTCTGGCTAGGGCAATCAGGCAAGAGAAAGAAATAAAGCATATTCAAATAGGAACAGAGGAAGTCAAATTGTCTCTCTTTGGAGATGACATGATTGTATATTTAGAAAATCCCATCATCTCAGCCTAAAGTCTCCTTAAGCTGATAAGCAACTTCAGCAAAGTCTCAGGATACAAAATCAATGTACAAAAATCACAAGCATTCTTATACACCAATAACAGACAAATAGAGAGCCAAATCATGAATGAACTCCCATTCACAATTGCTTCAAAGAGAATAAAATACCTAGGAATCCAACGTACAAGGGATGTGAAGGACCTCTTCAAGGAGAACTACAAACCATGCTCAATGAAATACAAGAGGACACAAGCAAACCGAAGAACATTCCATGCTCATGGATAGGAAGAATCAATATCGTGAAAATGGCCATATTGCCCAAGGTAATTTATAGATTCAATGCCATCCCCATCAAGCTACCAATGACTTTCTTCACAGAATTGGAAAAACCTACTTTAAAGTTCATATGGCACCAAAAAAGAGCCCACATTGCCAAGACAATCCTAAGTCAAAAGAACAAAGCTGGAGGGATCATGCTACCTGACTTCAAACTATACTACAAGGCTACTATAACCAAAACAGCATGATACTGGTACCAAAACAGAGATACAGACCAACAGAACAGAACAGAGCCCTCAGAAATCATACCACTCATCCACCACCATCTGAGCTTTGAAAAACCTGACAGAAACAAGAAATGGGGAAAGGATTCCCAATTAAATAAATGGTGCTGGGAAAAGTGGCTAGCCATAAGTAGAAAGCTGAAACTGGATCCCTTCCTTACACCCTGTACAAAAGTTAATTCAAGATGGATTAGAGACTTAAATGTTAGACCAAAAACCATAAAAACCCTAGGAGAAAACCTAGGTAATACCATTCAGGACATAGGCATGGGCAAGGACTTCATGTCTAAAACACCAAAAGCAATGGCAACAAAAGCCAAAATTGACAAATGGGATCTAATTAAACTAAAGAGCTTCTGCACAGCAAAAGAAACTACCATCAGAATGAACAGGCCACCTACAGAATGGGAGAAATTTTCTGCAATCTACTCATCTGACGAAGGGCTACTACCTAGAACCTACAAAGAACTCAAACAAATTTACAAGAAAAAAACAAACAATCCCATCAAAAAGTGGGCAAAGGATATGAACAGACATTTCTCAAGACATTTATACACGCAACAGACACATGAAAAAATGCTCATCATCACTATCCATCAGAGAAATGCAAATCAAAACCACAATGAGATACCATCTCACACCAGTTAGAATGGCGGTCATTAAAAAGTCAGGAAATGACAGGTGCTGGAGAGGATGTGGAGAAATAGGAACACTTTCACACTATTGGTGGGACTGTAAACAAGTTCAACCATTGTGGAAGACAGTGTGGCGATTCCTCAAGGATGAAGAAGTAGAAATACCATTTGACCCAGCAATCCCATTAGTGGGTACATACTCAAAGGATTATAAATCATGCTGCTATAAAGACACATACACACATATGTTTATTGCAGCACAATTCACAATAGCAAAGACTTGGAACCAACCCAAATATCCATCAATGACAGACTGGATTAAGAAAATGTGGCACATATACACCATGGAATACTATGCAACCATAAAAAAGGATGAGCTCATGTCCTTTGTAGGGACATGGATGCAACTGGAAACCATCATTCTCAGCAAAATATCACAAGAACAGAAAACCAAACACCGCATGTTCTCACTCATAGGTGGGAATTGAACAATGAGAACACTTGGACACAGGAAGGGGAACATCACACACCGGGGCCTTTTGTGGAAGGGGGGGGGAAGAGGGGAGGGATAACATTAGGAGATATACCTAATGTAAATGACGAGTTAATGGGTGCAGCACACCAACATGGCACATGTATACATATGTAACAAACCTGCATTTTGTGCACATGTACCCTAGAACATAAAGTATAATAATAATAAAAAAAATAAAGACCAAGATCATTTATATGACCTATAAAACTTTGATCATGCTGATTGTTTCCTGCAACCTCTCTAAGCTCATTGCCATTCTTCTCTTTTCTTTCCTTAGCCATGCTGGTCTTCAGTTTATCCAAATGGCCAATATTCCTCCAGCTCAAGCCTTTGTTCATGCTGTTCCCTCTTTCCGGCAGGCCTCCCTCACTCCGATTCCTACCCTCTCTTCTTCATCTGGCTAACTCAAATGCATCCTTCAGAATGACCCAAGGAAGGACTTCCTTGACTCTCCCCCAGGCTAGATGAGGACTCGCTGTCATAAATTCTCATAACACTTAGCATTTTTCCTTGTAACTTATTCAGATTTTCCATTTATATTTATTTTTCTGGTTGTTTCATTAATGTGTCTCTACTACACTAGATAGAATGCCCTAAGAGACTTTTCTTTCCTCACCATTGATAATCCACTGCCTGGTGCAGAGTCGATCCTCAATAAATATTTTGCAAATGAAAAATAAAGTGAATTCAGCTCATCCGGCCACTGCACTCCAGCCTGGGTGACAGTGGCTCATGCCTGTAATCCTAGCACTTTGGAAAGCTGAGTTGGGTGGGCTGTCTGAGCTCAGGAATTCAAGACTACCCTGAGCAACATGGTGAAACCTTGTCTCCACTAAAATACAAAAAATTACCCCGGTGTGTTGGCAGGTGCCTATAGTCCCAATTACTCCAAAGGCTGAGGTATGAGAATCGCTTGAACCCAAGAGACGGAGGTTGCAGTGAGTCGAGATCGCACCACTGCACCCCAGCCTGGACAACAGAGAGACAGACTGTCTCAAAAACAAACAAACATTTTTCTCTACAACTGTTGCCTTCTGAATGTCTCTTGAATCCACATACTTTCCTCCATCTGTACTGTTACTGACCAAGTCCAGGTACCCTGCATCTCTCATCTCCATTTCCAGAAGAGCCTCCAGATTTTCTCCCTGTGTCTCCTCCCAATCTTCCCACACCTTTATTCTCTACAAGCAGGACTCTATTTTCACCATGCAAATCTGTCTTCTCATTGCTCTTGAAACCAAATTCTTAATATGCATATGAGGCCCTTGCTATATGGCCTTGGTCTGGTTCACAGTGTCTTCTCCCACAGCATCCTCCCTCACCCCACCCCCTCCAGCTTCTGGAAAGCACTTAAATATTCTTTCAGTGGGAGCACAAATGGGGACAATATGGGGCATAGGAGATAAAAACGGATACAATTATGGGGAATTGAGACTCAGTCAGATCAGGTGGATCTCATAGATCTTGTAAAGGCTGCCTATCTAAAGGCTGCTCTAACAGCACAAGATGTGTTGGCCTTTGAGAGGGAGACAGACATCATCCAGAGCAGACAAAATCCCTGCCCTCAGGGAGCTTATGTTCTAGTGGAGAAGACAGACAACAAATGAGTAAATGGACTTATAAAGTCAAATATCAATGAGTGCTGATTAGACAATAAAACAGGGAAATGTGACAGAGAGTAACCAGCCAGATGGGGTAGGATAGGGGTCAGGATCAGACAGGGTGGTCAGGAAGAGAACCCAAGGAGGTCATGTTTCAGCTTGGACATAGGTGATAGTAACAAGTCACAGGACAGTATTCCTGGCAGTGGAAACTGCCAGTGCAAAGGCCTGGGCCAAAACAAGCAAAGAGCTTAGAATGTTCTGGGAACAGGAAAAAAAAGGTCAATGTGGCATTGCCAGTCATTTGACCCAGAGCAACTCCATCTTGAATGGGGACTAGGTAAAATGAGGCTGAGACCTCCTGGGCTGCATTCCCAGATGGTTTAGGTATTCTTAGTCACAGGATGAGACAGGAGGTCGGTACACGATACAGGTAATAAATACTTTACTAATAAAATAGGTTGAAGTAAAGAAGCTGCCCAAAATCCACTGAAACCAAGACGGCGATGAGAGTGACCTCTGGTTGTCCTCACTACTACACTCCCACCAGTGCCATAGCAGTTTACAAATGTCAACCCTAGTGTAGCATATAATCAAGAAATAACCATAAACTTGGGCAACCAGCACCCATCGGGGCTGCTCTACGGAGTACCCATTCTTCATTCCTTTACTTTCCTAATAAACTTGCTTTCACTTTAGTCTATGGACTGGCCCTGGAATTCTTTCTTGTGTGAGATCCGAGAACCCTCTCTTGGGGTCTGGATCAGGACCCCTTTCCAATAACAGCTTCAGCACCATGAGAGAGAGGGACCAGAGTGACGAGATCAGAGACTGTCAAAGACGAGGTCAGAGGTCCAGTAAGGAACTTGGGTTCAGTCTCAACAAAATGGGAGGCCATTAAAGGATGGTAAGCTAAAAAGTGACATGGTAATAATTTTTAAAAGGTCATTCTGGTTGCAGAGAAAAAGCAAAACTGCAGTCCCCTAGTGTCAGATCTTTCAGCTCATTAATTCATCAGAAGATTAAAGACCCCACTGTGTGCTACACTTCTAGGTGCCGGGGAGATTCAAAAACAAAGCGAACATATTAAAACCATTCTCATGTACTTTCAATAAATATTGGCTACCTTCTATTGGCTGGGCACTGGAACAGAGGTAAACAAGATAAGAGGTATGATCTGTTGGAACAGTACTAATTCAACTGTTAATCACTGGCTGTAAAATGAATCGCAAGCAATAAATGGCATTTAGGAAACTCACTAGGGTGACTGCAATTTACAACCTCATCTTCTGATGCAAGCCAAAGTAAATTACAGGAAGATTAAAGAGTTTAAAAAACAAAACAAACAAAACAAAAACCTAGAAGAAAAAATGGCTAAGCATTGACTAACTATAAAATAGGAGAAACAGAAAGCAATCAGATTGCAATCGATTTCATTACATCAAAAATCTTGAAGTGTAAAATTGGAAAAGATCCCAGGAAATACATTTAACAAGAGGAATTATTCCTGTGATTGGAATCATCTTCCTTGAACATAATGTGGTGAGAGGCAGCAGGAACATTATATATGTTACACTCTAGTGATTTCCTTTAAGTTTCAAAGTTGTCAACTGTTTTATTTGATCTCAGAATTGTGTTTTCAAAAGAAAAAAAAGCTTTGCCATTATCACACTTCTTATAAAGATGAAGAGAAAAATGAATCAAAAACTTCTATAGTTTAGGTACTGGTAACTACATTAAATATAGGAACAGCACTTAGGGGAAAAACTGATTTGTTTCTAATGGTGATAAAGATAATAAAAATCACACTGACTGTAAAGCTCATTGCTTCACATATACACTTCCTAATTCTTACTACACTAACTCAGCACTATCACTCTGAGTTCCATTTTGCTCTGAGCACCAACTGCTCAGAACTCCATCTTTCTCAGAGCTCCAATCACTCCAAACTCCTTCTTGCTCTGAGCATCCTCTGCGCAGAGCTCCATGTGCTTGGAGCTCCATCTTGCTGAGATCTCCAATCACTTCCAGCTCCATTGTGCTCTGAGCCCCATCTGCTTGAAGCTCCATCGTACTGTGAGCAGCATGTTCTCTCAGCTCCATCTGGCTCTGAGCACCATCTGCTCTGAGTCCATCTGAAACCAAGCAACATTTGCTCCAAGTTCCAACTCGCTTAGAGCTCCTTCTTGCTCAGAACTTCATCTGCTCCAAGCTCCATCTTGCTCAGAGAACCATCTGCTCTGAGCTCCATCTTGCTGAGTACTCCAATTGCTTTCAACTTCATTTTGCTCTAAGCACCATCTGCTCAAACTCCATCTTACTGTGAGGAACATGTTTTCTAAGCTACATCTTGCTCGGAGCTGCATCTGCTCCAAGCCCCATTGTGCTCAAAGCTCCATTTATTCCGAGGTCGATCTTGCTTCTGAGCATCATCTGCTCAGAGCTCCAATCCTACAGAGCAATGTTTTTAACTTCCAATCACTCTGAGCTCCATGTTGCTCTGAGCACCGAGCACCGTCTGCTCTGAGCTCCACCTTACACCGAGCAACATCTGCTCCAAGTTCCATCTTGCTTGGAGCTCTTATCGCTCTGAGATCCATCTTGCTCTGAGCACCAAATGCTCGGAGCTCCATTTTACTCTGAGCACCAACTACTCTGAGCTCCAGCTTGCTCAGAGCTCCATTCACTCTGAGCTCCAGCTTGATCAGAGCTGCATCTTCTCTGAGCTCCAGCTTGCTCAGAGCTCCATCTACTCTGAGCTCCATCTTGCTATGGCACAATCTGCTCAGAGCTCCATCTGCTCTGAGCTTCATCTTGCTCAAAGTTCTAATCACTCTGAACTCCATCTTGCTCTGAGCACCATCTGCTCTAAGCCCCACGTGTCAGAGTTCCATTTGCTCTAAGATCCTTCTTGCTCAGAGCTCCAATTACTCCAAGCTCCATCTTGCTCTGAGCACCATCTGCTCAAACCTTCTTCTTGCCTGGAGCTCCAGTCACTCTGAGCTCCATCTTGCTCTGAGCACCATCTGCTCGGAGCTCCATTTTGCTTTGAGCTCCATCTTGCTCTGAGACCATACGCTTGGAGCTCCATCTTACTCTGAGCAACATCTGCTCTGCGCTTCATATTGCTCAGAGCTCCATCTTGCCTGAACCCCATCATGTTTCAAGCTCATCATGCTCAGAGTTTCCTCTTGCTTTGAGCACTATCTGCTCCACGGATGTTTACTGCAGCACTCTTCACAATAGGAAAGACATGGAACCAACCCATATGTGCATCAATGATAGAGTAGAAAAAGAAAATGTGCTAGATATCCACCACGGAATACTATGGAGCCATAAAAAAGTATAAGATCAAGTCCTCTGCAGGGATATGGATGAAGCTGGAAGCCATCATTCTCAGCAAACTAACACAGAAACAGAAAACCAAACACTGCATGTTCTCACTCATAAGTGGGAGCTGAACAATGAGAACACATTTTAATACTATTACAACCTCTGAAGATGGTCTCTATTTCTCTTAACAAAGGATATTTATACTTTGCAATTTTTCTCTCTAAAGGATTGTGGCTTCTCCTGTCTGTGCCAGTTTAGGGTACAGGTTGACCACCTCACCTTGAAATGACCCACTCCATGTCTGCACGTGGTTGGTCCCTCCTGTGAACTGTTTGTTCACAGCCTCTTATCACTTGTGGGTCATTTGAGAAGAGGTTTCTCACATAGTGCTACACCAGGCGAATCACCAACTGAAAGAATTACCAAAACAATGTGTGGACCTGGTTATTTCAAAGAATAAATAGGAGTCGGTTGAAGGTGATAAAGTCAGTAATACCTTAAGATGATAAGATGTAACATCTTAGATGACCAAGACTAATCCTGTGGGTCCCAAGAACATGTAACAATATGGAGTATGCCAGCAAAAAGCTCACCCACCAGACAACAGCAAATGACGCCCTGGCTCAAAGGTTAAATGTCCTCTCTCCATGTGTGAAAGCACATGACCAGCAGGAGGCAAAAACAACAGGGAGACAAAGGCTTTGCTGCATATATGTGGACTTCAGTCTCCAATGAGACACTCAGAGCCTACATCTCCTCTGTTACCACTGCTGCTTTTATTTTACAGAAAATTTCCATATATGTTTCATTCTATTCTCTGAATTCTGTGCTTCATTTTTCTCTCAGTCTAGTTATGAATCAACATCACACTTTCGATTTCCAAGTATTTAAAATACATGAAAAGTTATTTTTGATATTCAGATTTTTATGGATATTTTTGTTTATTCTTCTTTGCAATCAGTTTTATCTCTATGCACAGTCAGATAGTAGCTACATTGAAGTCAAGCTCAATTTATCAAATGATTAAAGAATCACTGACCTCTTCATACTGTTACACATAATTTTCTAAAATTGTGGTCTTATTATATCTTCTCTGTACAAATCCATTTCATATTTTATACATTTTTACAGCAATTCTGATTTTGTGAAATTTTAAAAATATACCATGCTGTAGAATCCTGACAGTGTCTTTTCACATACACGATCATGAACACATGGCATTCTCATTAACTCTGTGAATGTGCTTAACAGTATTACAGGATTTGCAAATGCTGAATCTCACTTGCACTCCTGCCATAAAGGATATCTGGTCATGACATACTAATGTGTTGACACAATGGCTTCTAATATTTATAACTTTTACTTTTATACCCACATGTCCTATTTGTCTGTAGTATTCTCTGTGTCTCAGTCCAGTTAATGATCTTAAGTAGCCCTCCAAAATTTTGGGGGGGACGTTTAACCACTTTATAACTCTTACACAGTTTAAGTGACATTTGTTTACTAAGTTTTTTTGTCTTGTTTTGTTTTGTTCTGTTTGTTTTTTGTTTTGTTATGTTATGTTTTTTAGATAGAATTTCACTCTGTCCCCCAGGCTGGAGTGCAATGGCGTGATCATGGCTCATTGCAACCTCTGCCTCCCAGGTTGAAGCTATTCTCCTGCCTCAGTCTCCTGAGTAGCTGGTAAGACAGCTGCGCACCACCACATCCGGCTAATTTTTGTATTTTTAGTAGAGAGGGGTTTCACCATGTTAACCAGGCTGGTCTCAAACTCCTGACCTCAGGTGATCTGCCCGCTTTGGCCTCCCAAAGTGCTGGGATTACACATGTGAGCCGCCACGCCTGGCCTACTGAACTTTTTTATACTGGAACTTACTTGTTTATAAGGGCTCTCTTCTGTTAAATGTCTTTGTTATCTCTATTATTTCACTAAAATTTACCCCTATTGAGAAAGAGATTCTAAATCGATGAACCACCTTACTGGTACTATGTTCATAATACTGTTAATCACAGTATTCTTGGTATTCTTTTAGAAAATCAAGGTTGAAAGATCAAAAACAAAAAAAAGAAAAAGAAAAAGAAAAACACACACACAGGAAAACAAAATAAAACTTACATTGTCCCTCTCCATCCATTAGTGGCATAAACACAGAAAGATAACCAAATGGACCAAATGAAGGAGGCAGAAAATCAGACAAAAATTATATAGAGTAAACACATTTTTCAGAAACACACCAAAGGTACTCAGGTTGAGAAACCTGGATATTCATGTGCAAAGGACTGAAGAACCTTATGTTGCACAATACAGAAATATCAACACATAATAAAATGAACACTTAAGTCTAACACTGAAATTAAAACAGCTCCCAGGTAAAAAACACAGGGTGTCTATTTTGGGGAAACTTGAATCTGTACACACCAATTGCAAAAAGAAAAAATTAGGGAGAATATACACATACACAATACAATGGCTTCACCATGTCTTTTTATTTCCCAATGGGACACAGAAATCACTAGCAACAAAAGCAAATATAAGTATGATAGACAAAGGACAACTTTAAAATTTCTAAACAAGAAGAAAACAATGAACCAAAAGGAAAGGCATCCTAAAGATTGGGATAAAATTATAGAAAATTATGTATGTCAAAGGAATCATTATCTAACACACACAAGAAACTAAAGGTACTAAGTGGGCAAAAAGATGAAACAACTAAAACCTATATTGATCCAAACAATCTGCTACTGGCAGAAAAAGAGCCTACCCAATGGACAGAATGACGGAGTCCCCTGTGCCACCCAAATGTATATACACAGTGAACACAGTTTTCAAACGAACACAAAATGACACAATGGGAAAAGAAAAGTCAGCTCAATAAACGATTTTGAGGAAACTGGATAACCACTTGAAAAACAGTGAAATAGGACAGAATCCATGTAAATTACACTGAAGACTTAAACTCAGTTTTGAAACCACTTACTTCCCTTAGGAAACATAGGGTGAGCATATATTTTAGAAGACTAATCTATGCACACAATTTGCAAAATGTAAAATATAAAAAGAAAAAGAAAAGAAAAATTAGAAGGAAAAAACCCATAGACAATGCCATGGCTTGCAACCTTTTTCACTGTTTTTAATTGTACACAAAAGCCACCACTAATATATAAACATGTGGGACTACGGAAAACATTGGATCTTATGTAGGGAAAAGAAAACAATGAACCAGAAGAGAAGGCACCTCAAAGACTGAAAGAAAATTATGGAAAATCCTGTCTTTGAAAGGGGTTCTTACAAAATATGTGCAAGAAACTAACACTATGATGTGGGAGAAAACAAAAACAGAAACAAAAACAAATACCCAAGCTAAGTCTGGGCCAAGGACCTGAACAGACATGTCTGAAAAGTAGATGAGCAATTCACTCATAGGTAAAAGAAAAAGTTTCCCAACAGCTCTAATCCTCACGAGAATGTCAAGGGAAACCACAGTGAGATACCACTTCCATACACATAGAATGAATGTTACTGAAAACAAAAATACAAGTTTGAAAAGGAAACAACTGGTATAGACTTGCAGAAGGGGAAACTCTTCTCCTACACTCTTGGTGGGAATATCAATTGGTACACACTCTAGCAAAAATAGCTAGAAGTTCCTCAAACAAAGTAAAAACTCCATTTCATCTAGCCTTCCCACCACCGGCTGTACATTTACAGTCAATGAAATTCCTAAGTGGAAGAGATACCTCCCTTGCCCTGTGTACTATAGTACTCACAATACCCAAGATAGGAAATATGCCTACCCATTCATTCACTGATGAAGGGATGAGGAAACTGCAACATGCATCCAGAACGGAGTATTCTTCAACCATAGAAATGGGTGACATCTAGTCATTTGCAGCCATGTGGAAAAACCTGAGGGACATTATGTTAAATGAATGAGCCAGGCAGAGAAAGACATATACTGCATAATCTCGCCTATGTGGAATCTAAAACAGCTGACCTCATAGAAGTAGAAAGTTCAACAGTGGTTACCAGAGGCAGGGGAGAAGAGGGGCCTGGGTAGGAATTGGTAATGGTTACCAAGTTACACTTAGAAAACTGAACTCAATCCTACCCTTCTCTTCTATAGCAGGGTGATTAAGGTTAATATTGTAGTGAATTTTCCAAATAGCTGGAAAGGATTCTGAATATCCTCTCCACAGACAAATAAAATACCTAGAGGACTTCACAGATGCAAAATATTGTGATTTCATCAATATGCTAGGGGTACCTATATCAAAATGGCCCCTGCATCCTCTAGTTATATACATATACTTTAGGGCAATTTCTTTAAAAAAAAAAAAAAAAAAAAAGGATGCCAACGATGCTAAAATTAACATGGAACCATGAAATGCCCTAAATTTCAAAAGCATTTCTAGAAATAGAAAGTATGTGGGACGCATCACTGTCTTCCATTTGAAATTATATTGAAAAGCTAGTTATCTAAACAACAGATGACTGGCATTAACCAAGACACCCAGGCCAACAGACAGAATGAGGGAGCTCAATCACAAACCCAAACTCCTTGGTAGTACACGCATTTTGTAAAAGAACACCAAAAGACACAATGAAGAAGGGGGAATCTGTTTAATAAATTGTTTTAAAAATTGGATATCCCCATATAAAATGACAAAATAGAACCCCTATTGTGTAAAAGGCACAACAATCAACTCAAAATGAATTAGAGACTAATACACAAAACTTGAAATCATCAAGCTCCCTCAAAGAGAAGACATACAGTGTGGGTATATTTAGGTCAATGTGGATCTGTGTTCACACTGTGCCAAAACCAAACAAACAATACAGGGGGAAAACTCATGGGTGATGGATTAGTTCGGACATGATTTTATTTTTCTTCATCAGTCACCTACGTCACAGGGAACCAAGAAAACAGACACACATGGGAATGCATCCCATTCTAGAGTTTGTGCCCAAGCAGATTAAAAAAAAAAAAAAAAAACTATGAAAAAAATTAAAAAGTCATCCTGAAGTTTGCAAGAAAGGTTTCGGCAAACATACATCTGATAAAAGGTTGTCTTCAAAATGTCTAAGCCACTAACACTACTTACTAGCAAAAACACAAATGAGAAACTAATAACCAAACAAAATGGGTCAAAAGAACCTGAACAGACATTTCTGCAAAGAAGACATAACATTGAAAACAAGTTTAAGAACTTGGATAGCATCACAAATCATGAGAAAGATCAAAACAACACATACATCATCTCACTATAATTCAAATGGATGTTATCAAAGTTATAACATACATTAAAACAGACACAAATGTGGGTGTAAATTTCCAGAGAGCAACTCGTTTGGTAAGAACGTTAATTAGTATACAAACTACAGAAACCAGTGAGAGGTTCCTCCAAAAATTAAACCTACAACTACCACTTCATCTGACAATTCTACCATTAAGTATACTTTCAGGGCAAAAGAAATCAGTCCATGCAAGAGATATTTGCCATCCTATGTGGACTGCAGCACTACTGACAACTGCCAAGATACAGAATAAACTTACCTGTCCAGCCACAGATGAAGGGATAATGTAACTGTGATAGATGTACACAAATAGAATAGTCTTCAGCCAGAAAAACAGAATGAAATGTCATCATTTGGAGCCATACTGTTGAATCTGGAGGACATTATGGTAAATGACCTAAACCAGGCAGAGAAAGAAAAACACTGCCACATCTCACTCATGTAGAATCCAAAATAAAAGGCTTTATTGCATAAATCTAGAGAGCACAATACTGGTTACCAGAGGTTGGAGGGAAGAGGGGGGATGGGCAGGGATCAGAAATAGGTACAAAGTTACACTTAGATGAGAGGCATGAATTGTTCCTCTCTATTCCACAGCACAGTGACTAGAGTAAATTAACACTTCATCACACCTTTTTCACAAAATCTGGAAAAGATTTCCCATATTTTCACCATAAAGAAATTAACAACTGTTTGTGATAATAGAGAGTCTTGTAAATGCAAAATTCCAAATGTTTCCATCACAAAGAAATTAACAACAGTTTCTGATAACAGAGATTCTAAATATCCTGATTTTAACATTTCTCTGTATCTGCATTAACCAAAATGCCCCGCTCTAACTTCCCCCATTGTATGCCATTACTGTATGGACAACCTTTTAAAAAATATGTAAACACGCAATGCTAAAGTTCATGTGGACCACAAAACACCCTGAATTTCCAAAGCAACGCTGAGAAATACAAACTACACCGGTTGTGTCACACTTCCTGATTTTACATTCCATTGAAAAATTAGGGACCCCGTTCCACACAGACCAGTGGAATAGATTAGAGAACCCAGACGTAAACCCGCACCCCTAACACCATCTGATCTTCAACAAAATCCACAAAACTAAGCTTTGAAGAAAGGATTCCCTCCTCTCGATAGATGGTGCTGGGATAAATGGCTAGCCAGTTGCAGAAGAAAGGCAGTGGGCCCCTGTGTCTCACTGTGTACCGAAACTAACTCAAGATGAATGAAAGATGTAATGCAAGACTGCAAACTATGAAAAGCCTGCAGGAGAACCTAGGAAATACCCTTCTTGACAGAGGATTTGGCACAGCACGGATATGCCTATGTCCCTGCTTTGTGTATCAGTCTCTAATTCATTTTGAGTTGGTTCTTGTGCCTTTTACACAATAGGGATTCTATTTTATTATTTTATATAGGGATATCCAATTTTTAAAACAATTTATTAAGCAGATTCCCCCTTCTTCGTTGTGTCTTTTGGTGTTCTTTTACAAAATGTGTAAAAAGCAAGTGCAACTAAAACAATTATTGACAAGTGGGGCCTAATGTACAAAAGGGCTGCTGTACAGCAGAAGAAATTACCAACAGAGTAAACGGACAGCCTACGCAGTGGCAGAAAATGTTTCCACGTATGCATCTGATGAAGTCTAATATCCAGGATCTACCTCAAAGACCTTAAGCAAATAAATCAGCAAAACAAAAACTCAATGAAGGAAGGGCAAGGGGCATGAAAACAAGCATCTCAGAAGAAGGTTTACAGCAACCAACAGACAGGACAACATTTCTCTACCTCAGTAATCATCAGAGAAATGTAAAGCAAAAAACCCATGAGATAGTATTTCACACTGGTCAGAATGACGATTGTGACACAGTCCACAAGAATAAATGGCAGTGAGGCACAGGAGGAAAGGGATGCTGGTCGGCTGTTGGTGGAAATGAAAACTAGTTTGGACATCATGGAGAGCAATGTGGGGATTTCTCAAATAACTTTATTGACATCACTAATCCTCACAAAAATGTCCATGAAAACCACACTATGATTCCGTCTCATTCCACTCAGAATGAATACTACCCAAAACAAACAAAACACAGATTTTTGGAAAGTGACATCCAGTATAGACTTATAGAATGGTAACCTCTTAAACACTATTGGTGGGGATGTAAATTAGTATACACACTCTGAAAAACAGCTAGAGATTCCTGAACAAATTCACAGTACATCTACCACGTCAGCTAGCAGCCACACCAGTGGTTCCACATTTAAAGCAGTTGAAATCCTAGGCTGAAGAGAGCTATCTGCCTTCCCAGGGGTACTAAAGCACTTGTAACTGTGACCAAGGTACAGAACCAACCTACCTGTGCATACGGAGCTGCAGGGATGAGGAAACTGCTGTATAGATACACCACAGAATATGTTTCAGCCACAAAGCTTTGGAAAATCCTGCCATCTGCAGCCACATGACGAAACCTGGAGAACATCAAGTCCAATGAATGAGCCTGGTCGAGAAAGACTGATGCCATGTTATCTCAGGGATGTAGACTGAAAAGAACTTTACATCCTAGAAGTAACAAGTTCAATAGGGGTCACCAGAGTCTGCAGGGGAGGTAGAGGTGGTCTGGGAAGGAATCAGTGATGGGTACAAAGTCACTCTCAGATGAGAGTGATCAAATCTGGTCTTCTATTCCATAGCAGGGTGATTAGCCTTAACACAAATGTGTCATATGTTTCAAAGTAGCTAGAAGGAAGGATTCTGAATGTTGTTACCACTCAAAAAATAAAAACTATATGAGGTGAAGAGATGCTAAATAACCCGATTTTATCATTACTCAACATATACATGTATCAAAATCTTCCTTGTACCCTCTGATCATATACATTTAGTATATGGCAAATAGTGTTTTAAGAAATAGAAATAATGCCACAATGTATGTGAAAATGTGAAACATGCTGAATTTCCAAAGCTATCCTGAGAAATACAAACCATATGGGATGCATCACATTCTCTGAGTTCTAATTATTAGAAAATCCCTGGTTAACCAACCCATATGTTACTAGCATACACAGAGAAACACAGACCAGTGAGAAAAATGAGGATGCTCAAGAATCAACACAAAATTCTACAGAGTGAACACATGTTTCAAAACACCAGCAAAATGACACAATGGGGAAGGTTTCCAAAACTAGATATCCATATGGAATACAATACAGGACTCTTATGGTACTAGATACACAATAATCAACTCAAAAGGATTAAAGATTATACACCAAACTTGCAACCATAAGGCTCCTATAAAGACAACCTCTGGTGTGTGTATATTTAGGGCAACTTGGATGTATGCTCATGGTTTTCAAAAAGTAACAAAAATACAAGGAAAAAAATCATTGACAATGGACTGCTTTGGTAGCAATTTTGTTTTTTCCTGATTAGTAACCAACAGCACAGCTAACCAAGAAATTCTACAAGTGTGGGACCATGTCACTGAAGAGTTTGTGCCCAACAAAGACAACAATGAACCAAATGAAAAAGCATACTGAAAATTATAAGAAAAGTTTGGGCAAACATACAGTGGATAAGGGGTTGTTTTTGAAAATGTACAAGCTAGTAACACTGCCAGCTGGCAAAAAAACCAAAACAACAGAAAAAAACACAGATCAAAACTGGGCAAATGACCTGAGTAGATATTTCTGCAAAGAACACAGGAAACTGACCCAATGTTTACAAAAATGGGGTTAACATTACTACTCATGAGAAAAATGTAGATCAAAACCACACTCAGAATTTATCTCACTCCAACTAGAATGAACATTACAAAAAAATTAAAGTATTTAAAAAGACAATTCCTAGGCTGGGCGCAGTGGCTCATGCCTATAATCCTAGCACTTTGGGAGGCCGAGGCGGGTGGATCACGCGGGCAGGAGATCAAGACCATCCTGGCTCACACAGTGAAACCCCATCTTTACTAAAAATACAAAAAATTACCCTGGCGTGGTAGCGGCTGCCTGTAGTCCCAGCTACTCGGGAGGCTGAGGCAGGAAAATGGCATGAACCCGGGAGGTGGGGCTTGCACTGAGCCAAAATCGGCCACTCCACTCCAGCCTGGGTGACAGAGCTAGACTCTGTCTCAGAGAAAAAAAAAAAAAAAAAAAAAATCCTGGTATGAATTTCCAGAAAGGGGAACTGTTTGTGGAAACGTAAATTATTATTAATGCTATAAAAAACAGTTGAGGGGTCCTGCAAATAGGAAAAAAAAGAAACACCAAACCATCTAGCAGTCCCACTACTGGGTATCATTCAACCCACCTGTTCATCCACAGATACAGAGATCAAGAAACTCTCATATACATACACTAGGGAATATTCTTCAGCCATCAAAACAATGAAACACTGTCACTTAGAGCAAGCAGATGAACCTGGAAAACATTATGCTAAATGTAATGAGCTAGGCCTAGAAAGACAAACACTGCATGATACCACTCACGTGAAATCTTAAGATGTTTATCTTAAAGAAGTAGAAAGCACAATATTGATTACCACAGTCTGGGAGCTAGAGGGGGAATGGGGAAGGATTGGTTATGGAAACAAAGTTATCTTAACATTAAAGGAATACATCTGAATGTTCTCCTCAGCCCCGGTGACTGGAGTTAACAATATTATATTTTTCTAAAGAGCAAGAAGGGATAATTTTGAATGTTCTCTCCACACAAAAATATAACCTGTGTGAGGGAATAGAGCTCCCAAGTACCCTGATTTGATCATTACCCCATCTATATGTATGAAAATGTACCCCTAATTATAGACCTTTGTGTTGTGAAATAAAGTTAACAGCAATAAATACATATTGCTAAAAATCACAGAGAGCCACAAAGGCAATGAATATTTAAAGGAACCCTCAGAAATACAATCAAAGTGAGAACCCACAATCCTCAATATCAAATTACACTGCCAAGTTGTAGTCATGCAGCAGAAATATGGTACTTGCATAAATAAAAATACCTAGAACTGTGGAAAAAAACAGGGAGAGCAAAAACATGATCAACACAAATATGGACATAGTCAACTGACTTTCATAAAGAACACCACAATGTGGAAGGCAGAGTCTGCTCAATGAATACATTTGAGAAAAATGATATCCGGATGCAGAAGCAAGAAACAGGACCCTTATTTTACACGACCTATGAAAAACAAAACCCCCTCCCCCAAACTGAAGGCCAAAAGACCATAAACCACAAAAAGTTTTTAAAACACAGGATGAACATGTATTTTTGGTTACTTGAATCTCTGCTCATCTTTGCAAAGAGGAAAACAAACACCTTTGAAGAAAAACCTCACTGACAACTAAATGCTTTGTCACTGATATATATTTTCTTATATGGGTGACCAAAATTACATGCATGAAATGCAAAAACAAACATATGGGACTATACCAACCTGAAAAGTTTCTGCATCTCAAAACAAATTACTTTACAAATAATAAAAGCATCCTATAGATTAGCCAAAAATTTCAGGCAATCTTGTAATTCACGAGTTGTCATCTAATGTGTACACAGAAAACACTATAAAGCAGCAAAAGAATCCAATCAACTATTTCGCCAAGAACCTGAACAGACAATTCTGTAGAGTCATAAAAAAGAACAACAGATACGATATAAGGTCCTCAAAATTAACTATTCATCAGAAAACTGTAATTCAAAACCACATGCACATAATCTCACACTTATTGAATATTCCTAAAAAAAACTTTTAAAAATAGGAGGGGCAGGGAGCTGTGGCTCAGGCCTGTAATCCCAGTATTTTGGGAGGCTAAGGCGGGTGGATCACCTGAGGTCAGGAGGTTGAGACCAGCCTGCCCAATGTCGTGAGACCCCGACTCTACTAAAAATACAAAAATTAGCTGGGTGTGGTGGCTGGTGCCCAGAGTCCCAGCAACTCTGGAGGCTGAGCCAGGAGAATTGCTTGAACCCAGGAGACAACGGTTTCAGTGAGCCGCGATCACGCCACTGCACCCCAGCATGGGCAACAGAGCAAGACTGTGTCTCAGAAAACAAAACAAACGAAAAGAAAAACATAGGAATGCGAGTGTGGTTTTCGAGAAAGGGGAACTCATACACTGTAGGTGGAACTGAAAATTAGGATACACACCATGGAAAACAGCTAAATAGCCGGACACTCCTCAAAGAATTGAAAGTACACATGTCCCCTGCTCTGGCCAGGTCTCTTGCTAAAGGTCTTGAGGCATCAAAAATAACCCTAGACCCCAGCTCAGAAGCCCATGGGGCTCGCAGAGACCCTGGACCAGCGTGTCACCGCCGGGGCTCTGGGCCAAGGGGCGGCAGGAGGGCGGACGCTGCCAAGGCCAGGACCCCACAACCGCCTCCATGCGGACGACTTGGGCCCAGATGCCCAGAATAAGTCAGGGCCCGAAAGCAGGGAGTGACCGGGAAGGAGAAGGGAGGTCCAGAGGGTTCCCAGTGGGGTCCATGCCCCGGACACTTACCGAGACTCGCCTCCTCCTCCACTGTCACGCGAAACCCACCACGGCTTCTCGGAAGCTCTCTCCAACCACCAGGCTGCTCCGCCGCCGCTGCCGAGGCCTCACAGGAAGTGTAGTCTCAGCTTCCGTAGGGGCGGCACATGCACGCGGGCACGTGCACGCAGGCACATGCACGCTGGCAGCGTCCCTCCTGCCAGGTTGAAGCACCACCCCCTCTTAAAGGGCCCGCGGCTCGGACCGGCCAGACACAGCTCAGGGTTGTGGCACAGGAGCGCTCCCTGTGACCCCAGCCAAGAGATAGGCTCCCTTTGTTTGGTGAGCCCCCAGGACCTGCCCCTGCCCTCCTCTGAACCTCAGCTTCACCCCGCAAACGAAGCGGCCTGGCTGAAGCTCTGGGGTCCCTCAAGCTCGGCACCTCGGTATCCAGGGTGGATCCCCTGCCCCTCTGCAGAGGGTGCCCAGAGAATCACAGAAAGCTGGGGGCTGGAGGGACAGTCCCGAGGGTAGCAGGGCCTCCCCAGCCCCAATGTCCGCATCTGTCCTGTGGGAGCCCGGGGACCTCGCTAGGGCTGCCTGGGTCACCGGGCTTCCCAGGAGGCAGGCATGGGCCCTGGGGTCCAGCGCTGCCCCCACCTCAACTCCATCCTGCATCAGCGCCTGCGAGGCGCCCTGTGGACTGGACCCAGGCTCGCCCATTCCCGGGGAGAGGGACCCGCATCGGTCTCTGTGACACCCACAGCAAGGGCGGTGCTGAACTCTCCTGGGGATCTGGGGTTGAGACGGGGGAATCCCGGCAACTTCTTTTTTTTTTTTTTTTTTTTTTGAGACGGAGTCTTGCTCTGTCACCCAGGCTGGAGTGCAGTGGCCGGATCTCAGCTCACTGCAAGCTCCGCCTCCCGGGTTTACGCCATTCTCCTGCCTCAGCCTCCCGAGTAGCTGGGACTACAGGCGCCCGCCACCTCGCCCGGCTAGTTTTTTGTGTTTTTTAGTAGAGACGGGGTTTCACCGTGTTAGCCGGGATCGTCTCTCCATCTCCTGACCTCGTGATCCGCCTGTCTCGGCCTCCCAAAGTGCTGGGATTACAGGCTTGAGCCACCGCGCCCGGCCCCCGGCAACTTCTTGAAGCAAACTCAGTTAAGGAAGGACTCCTCCTGAACTATTTTGTGAAGCCAGTGTCAACCTGATATCAAAACCTAGCAAAGACACGCACACACACACCCCCCCACACACACACACACACAAAACCTATAGGCCAATATCCCTGATAAACATATACCCAAGATTCTCAACAAAATACTAGCAAACTTAGCGTAGCAGCGCATCCAAAAGTTAATTCATCATCACCCTGTAGATTTCTGTAATCAAGGTTGTTTCAACATGTGAAAATAAAAAAATGTGATTTACCCCATAAACATAATTAAAAACACAACTCAATAGATGTGGAAAAAAGCTTTTGATGGCATTCAACATCCCCTTGTGTTAAAAAAAAAAAAAAAAAACCATAAAGTAGGCATCAAAGGAACATACCTCACAATAATAAGAGCTATCTATGACAAACACACAGTTGACATTATACTGAATGGGCAAAAGCTGGAAGCAGTCCCCTTGAGAACTAGAACAAAAAATGATTCCCATTCTCACCACTCCTGTTGGATGTAGTACTGGAAGTTCTAGCCAGGGCAGTCAGGCAAGAGAAAGAAATGAAAGACATCCAGATCGAAAAAGAGAAAGTCAAACTATTTCTCTTCACTGATGATGTAATTCTATACCCAAACCCTGAAAGACTCCACCAAAGGGCTTCTAGAAGTAATAACTTCATTAACATTTCAGAATAGAAATCAATGTATGAAAATCGGTAGCATTTCTATACAGCAATAATGTTAGAGCTGAAAGCCCAATCAGGAATTCAATCTCATTAGCAGTAGCCACAAAAAGAATAAATCCCTAAGAATATATGTAACCAAGGAGGTGAAAGATCTCTACAAGGAGAACTACAAAACACTGCTGAAAGAAATCACAGACAGCAAACAAATGAAAAAAAAAAAAATTCCATGGCCATGGATTGGAAGAATCAAAATTATTAAAATAGTCATACTGCCCAAAGCAATCTAGAAATCTTATCCTACCAAACTACCCATGCTATTTTTCACGGAATTAGAAAACACTGTTCTAAAATGTGTGTGGAACCAAAAAAGAGCCCAAAGAGCCAAAGCAAACTTAAGTAAAAAGAGCCAAGCCGGGGTCATCGTATTACCCAACTTCGAACTACACGGCAAGGTTACTGTAGTAACCAACACAACAGCTACCGGTGTAAAAACGGACACAGAGTCCAATGGACCAGAATAGAGAACACAGAAATAAAGTCACATACTCACCAGTATCTAAACTTGACGAAGTTTAAAAAAAAACAAAAAGCAATGGAGAATGGCTCTTGAATCCCACCTGTTGGCTTAGAATGTAAAGAGGCCTGGCATAATTTGTGCAGTAGCAGAAAAGTCAAATGAACACTCAATTGGCCTTTTCCACTCCTGCAGTGATTTTAGGCAGCCTCAGGCCTGTATCAGAGCCAGCCTCCAGGTCTAACAGTCGTCCAGGTCACTGTCTGGGTTCAGCAGTTTAGAAATAGAACTTCAGTAACCTGGTAGTACTGACTTCACAAAGACAGTTCCTGCAGGGTCAGCATAGGGCACATTTTGTTTTAGCTGGGAATATTGTATTGTCAATAACAGAACACAGGTTAGTTTCAGCAGAGACAGGAACGGATCCACTGACCCAGCACTGCAGGGTCAGGGCTTCAACTCTGTCTCTTCTGCAAGTGGCTGCTTTCTTATTTCCTGGAAAACCAGCCCCTAGGAACCCATAGCCCTGGCCCAGTGCTATGGCTCCACCTTGAGCCTCCCGGTGTGGACTTCCGAAGTGGATGCACCCAGACCCACGTCCCAACCCCAATCCCTGGAAGAAGGGGCCTGGGAAGCAGGCAGGTGCCCCATTTGGAATTCGGACTTTCATTCAGAGTGTCTGGACAGGGGCACCCAGGAGAGCCTCGGTTCTGAATTTGTTTTGCTCTAAACACTCATGGGGGTTTTGACGTAAGGAGGAAGAGAAAGTTCTCAGATGCTGTGACCTTCAGTTATACGTCAGCTTGACTTGGCCACGGGGAGCCCGGTGTGGTCAGGCCTTACTCTCAATGGTATTTCTGGATGAGGTTAATGTTTAAATCAGCAGAGGGAATAAAGCAGTTTGCCCTTCCCAGCGTGGGGGCCTCACCCCATCAGGCTGAAGCCCACAGGGAACAAGAGGCCTGCCCTTCCCCAAACAGAGAGAATTCCTCCTGCCTGTGAGTCCTTGGAACAGAACCACACAGGGCTTTCCTGGGCCTCCAGCTGTCCCCTCATCCTGCAGATCTGGGGCTGGTCGGCATTGCGAATAACAAGTTCACTCCTTATAATAAATTTCCCTCTGCATCTACACTCACATCCTGTTGGTTTTGTTTCTCTGGCTAACCCTGACTAACGCAGATGCCGTGCACTGCTGGAGAAGAAAGAGCTGCAGGCAGAAGATGCTGACCAGATCCACGTGCCCATATGCCCAATGCCACAGGCCTCTGACTGGACCGTTCATCCTGCCCTTACAACAGGAACGCACACTGAGATCCCCCTGTGCTCAGGGTCTGCATCTCATGGGGTTATTATTAAATAACCATAAGAAGCTCACAACATCCACAAGACCATTTTCTATGAAGTCCCTCGACAGTATGTAATGGTAAATAGAGGGTTCCCTGGACTGATGGGCAGTGTGCTGTCTGGGACAGCAGTCTGGGACTGGTCATGTTGTCTGGGGTGATGGCCCTGGCACCGGCCTCTGTGGCTGACAGGATTGTGCCACGAGGCACTTTGGTCTTGTGAGACACTGCTTGTCCCAAGCCAGAGCAGCCACTGGACATTCCTCAAGGAGCACCTCGAGATTCAGACAGGATGTAACCTCTTGCTTCCCCTTTCAAAGTTGCGGGACAGAATGCAGTGCTGCTGTTTAGTGTGGGAAGTGTGAGGATCAAAATATCAGAAACTATATGTTTCACAACAACCGAGTTCTCCATCAGAAAAAGTGACAACGGACACCCCTGCAAGTGTAGCTGTGACAGATTTGAAAATTCCTCCTCTGAGAGGCAGGTGCCTGTAGTCACAGAATCACTGCATGGGAAGCACCGTGATCCCTCAGGCAGAGTCAGGAGTTCCAGCTCCTAGGATTCTGCCACCTGCAAGTTCCTATATAACCTGCAAGGTGAGACAGAGGAATTCACTGAGCCTGAAGACTGACATCATATGTTAATACCTGCGCTAGACCTTGTGACCAACTAAAAAGGACCGAAAGCAAAAAACAAAGCAAAAATGGTGTGTAAAGACCTTTTCATATTCAAGTTTTTTTTCTTTCATTTCATTTTCTTTCATTTTAACTTTCACAAAATTCACTATTTATTATTCTCCACATACATATACCTTCTCCGGACTCAAGCTGGCAACCTGTGGAGACTCCGGGCATTCACAATTCCAGGAAAACAGCAGCGCTTGGCAGAGCAGCTGGCTGTGAATGGAGCTGATGCTGTGGGAGTGCTGTGCTCAGATGAGCCAATGGAAGATTCTATCATCTTGAGCATTCACCTTGTGAACTGTGAAGTGCCTGGATCTGTGGGGACTGGGTTCTCACAGCCACCAGGTGAGTTAGGCCTAGAAGTCACCCTTGGTAAGAGGCAGAGTCCAGAGCTAGACCTGGGTAGGTGCCAAAGGCAGCACTCCCTACTCCACACATGGGTTTCTCTCAAGTAAATCACCACCCAGGTGAGGTGCATACAGCATCTAAGGAGACGGAACACGGTGTTGTCCCCTCCTTCAGCCAGGAGGCCCCACAGTGAGCGCCACTGTCTCCACTGTCTGATGCCACAGGAGAGACATCGCCTGCTGGTTAAGGAAGTAGAAACTGCAGATCATTTTTCATCTTCTTGGAAATCACTCTTTGACACTTTTGCTTCATCTTCACTGAGTGCACACTGACTCTACCAGCAATAGTGTAAAAATAAACACAGCCTAAAGAAATAGGAACCCTGTATTCCTGGGACTTAAAAGCTTGACTTTCTCCAGTAAGACAATTACCAGTGCCCACGGCGGGAAGAGCTCTGATGCCAGGGTTGACAGCACACTGGAAAACGGGAGGGGTGTGTACATTTCCAGGGCCTCAAGTAATGAGAGGTTCTTCCAAGTACACTGACAAGGGTATTTGTGGCCCTGTTTTAGAATTATTACTCTGAAGATCAGGGAATTTCAGTCGGTTAAACTCATGCCACAGCACCTGTGCTTTTCCAGTAGGGGAGGGATGGAGTCCAGTGCAGGAGTCCCCCGTCACGGGGGAAAGCTCCCTGATGGGATGTCTGTGGAGGAATTAGAACCCGACGGCAGACAGGATAGGTGGGGAGTCTGTATATTTTTATTTGGATGCTTTCATGGAGTAAAGTTCCCAACCAAGTATCAGGCTGAGTGCAATCCAGGCTGTGGTGCTGTGCTGTGAGGCAGGAAGTCTAGGCAGGTCCTGTGTTCACTGTTTCACTTCCACAGACTGAAGCCCCTTGAGGGGACATCTGCACAGAGGCTGGCAAGTGACTTCAGGATGCTGACGATGACCTCTAGGTGAGAGCCAGATGAAATCCCCTCAATTCTGCTAACCAAGGGCCTCAATGGCCACGCGTGTGGTTTTCTCCTGCAAAGAACAAACCAGTTTGCAAACCGTGCTTTTGAGGCTAGAAAAATGGCTGTATTCACCAGAGTGTCTGCTGAAGGCTGGGGCCCCTGAAAGTTGATTCAAATACTGTATTCTGGTAGAAAATATGGTAGCATATAAACCTGAAAAATGGCCTGGGGGTAATCTTATCAAACCTCTGCTGTGGTTATTTTGTAACTGAGTATATTGAAGGCTGGGGAACAAAGCCATCTGGTGCCAGCATCCTAGGTGCTCTCTCTCCTCCAGGGGCTTGCCTGGGTTGGGGGCCTTTCCAGCAAAATTAGGCTGGAGAAATGAGATTCTAGTTGAACAAGGCCCACTGTTGCTTTAAGACAAAATGTCAAAGCTTTAAAAAATGTATCAACTTGCTCTTTTGGCCAAGAAATCAATAGATGTGCTTCCTTTCCACTGTGCAGGCACTGAGCTGACAGAGGAGTAAGAGCTTGAATCATTTCCATGGCCTGAGTGACCACATGCTTCACTCGGAGCCCTGCTCCACAGCACACAATTCTGAGTCATCCCAGCTAACGGCCATGCACAGCATGCTGATGCTCTGGTCAGGCTGAGGGGCGTGTGGCATGGTGGCTAGGCTGTCTCAGAGAACACCTCAGGCTGGACGGACAAGGCTGACCCAGAAGAGGGCAACAGGCCATTGACAGGGACTAGCTGGCTACAATCTGCCTCTGCTGCAGTTTGGGACAGTTAGGGTCATGGGTGAAAGTGTTTTTCCACATATAGTGGCCCGAAAGGAAAGGAAACTCATGCAAGTGTTCAGAACGTGTGCGGGTTTCTCAGGGGACGCTACTGCAGCGGCTGATGTCTAATCCAAGGAGCTCTGAAGGCTTGCCATAGAGATCTGTAGTTTTAATACCAAAGCCCCAAACATTCTGAGTTCCTCATGAAGACTGACTTAACATGAGCTATGCAGCCAGCTAAGGTATCCACTGAAGGAAATTGCCGGTGTTTCCTTCTCATTTTCCTCTGAGGTCATCTGAAAACAATCGCTTTGAGGACAGAGTTTGTGCAGCCCTTATGGTGGTGTGTTCCCAGCTCTGAGCATGCACTAAATATTTAATTCATTTGAATATAAATAAGTTAATGAACATGAATACATTAATAAATTAATTGGCATATTTTTAGTCCTATTGCAGTTTCAAACACAAATTTATCCAACTTCTTTCCAATGAGTTCTCATTCAAGGGAAGTATTTCAGTCTTATGACTAGTACTTCTGACATAATAATAGTAACAACCAATATTTATTTAGAACTCTAGTTTACCAAGCACTCTAGATTTTATTTTTACATTCTGTCTTTACAAACCCCCATGAGGCAGGCATTCTCCTTACACGCAGTGTTAATTGGTGACACCGAGGCTCAGGGGTTTAAATGGTTTCACTGCAAGCAATGTAATCTAGTAGGATGTTGCTTTCCTATGTTTCCTAATACTCCCATATTTAGATATGGGTGGCTGAGTGGGAGTATATGATCTCCTGTATATGTGTAGATGTAACCCACACTCATAGACGGAAAGTTCTGCAGGTTGAAAAGTGAAGCCCTTTACTGAACAACCACCAACAACATTCTAGGACCCCCACACCCTTGGTTCTGCAGGCTACACCCCTCCCATCTGCTTAGAACCAGAAAGAAAACTCTGCGGTTACTTTTGCCTTTGACAATGACCTGCGGTTCTCTTCCACGTTCTCCTGGGGACTTGGGTCAATGTTCTCCCACGCAAATGTTAGCCAGGCCCAGGGTTATTGTTTTCCCTATCCCTGCCGATTGATCACAGCACACAGCTGCCCCACACTGGATTTCAGTCACCCCCATCAGCATCCCATCTGCTGCTTGTGCCTCTGGCCAGCTTCTTGCATGGTCCTGACACGGTGCTGTCACTCTCACATTATCTGCACACATTGTTTACCTATAGTTGGACACATTGTTCATAGGAGCCCAGCTGGAAAAGCAAAATATTCAAAGACTGTGCTGATAAGCTACTTCTTCCCTGCATCCTGGGCTGGTGAGAAGCTAGAGAGGAGTGAATGCTCTGCCTGTGAAGAGACCGCACTGCAGAGAGGAGGAGGCAGAGATGCAGTCATCACAGCCCCAAGACCCTGCCTGGACCTGGTTTTGCAGGTCAAGGGAAGAGTTTTGCACAAATGCTCACTGGGAGCATTGTCAGGGCTGCAGCGCATCACTCTTTTTTGACCTGCGTCCTTTTAATGTTAGCTATGATGTCGAAAAAGATGAAATTGAAGTTGCCAACATTGGGTGGAAGGCAAAAACCAGAGGAGTTTCTACCCAGGGAGAATTCCTCGGCAGGCCCCTTGCACCTGGTGGCCTGGAGTTGGGGAGGCCTCTGAAGCAACTCAGGGGATGGAATTCTGGACTTTTTTCCATTTTATTATTTTCCTATTCTGACATCTTTGAAAAAAACCCCTCAGTCTCATGGTGTATGGGTCTTCTGATTGCTTTTGTCTTGATTTTATTCTGACTGAGGGACAATGGCAACTGTGGGCTCCTCATCCAGGATGAAGAGGGCCCATCCGTGGCCTGGGTCCATCCATGCTGTTCATGGTGGCCTCATGGATCATCATACAGAGGATGATCTCAGTGACGAGCTTGAGCTTACACAAAATTAAATTATATGGGTTTACAAGATTCCTGCCTCAGGATCAGTGACATCAGGCCTGTCCCTGCTGCTAACAAGGGCGACTTTATTATGTGCTGTCATGCTGGCGAAGGCTCACCCACTTGATGGAGAGCTCAAAGACTAGCTCTACTCTTGAGAGATTTAAGCTAAGTTGCCTGGGAGTCCCTGGTGCTTTTTCAGGGTTCTACTGAAGACAATGCCATCATCCAAGTATCTCTGAATGCCTAAGTAGCTCTTGCCTCAGGAGCTCTGAGACCTTCTGTTATCTATTTTTGGATTGGCCAAGTCTCCCCCTCCCCCCAGCCAGAAAAGGGAGGCTCTTCCCATCCTTGTCAGCATTCGTGTCTTGTATTCCACTGCACAGCCTCCTGGCAAGCATCTCAGTGTCTGCAGGTGAGCGTGGCTGAGTTCAGTCTTGCTTACTGCAACTGTAGACATGAGGTCTGTGGAACTAAGAATCCTTCTATTTGCGAACTGGCATTTTGTTTAAGTCTCAGGTCACTAATCTCTGGCAAGACAATCCTCTTTGTGTTTTCTGGTGATGGACTTGAGTGATTTCAATTTAAACAGTGGCCCCACCTGGGAGTGTATCCCCTTCCCACGGTAAGGGTGTAAATAGCCCCTGACAGGTTTCTGCTGTCCTCTCATCCTGCCACTGGGCTTTTCCCCTGCAGAGGGCCTGGTGCCCACACTACCTGCAAATGGCCACTCTTCCTTGTTCCAACCCCAACTCCACTGCAGCTTCCCAGAGCCCTAGAAGTGCTGGGCCCTGGCTGAGCACTATTCCTAGGCCTTGGATGGCGGGTGTGGAACTATGTCCTTATCAAGGTTATTTCCTCTTCTATTTTCATCATGTTAAGTAAATCCCTTTCTCACCATAAAATGCCCTGGAGAGAACAGATGCATGGCTGTGGAGTCTTGTTCTGCGATATATCAGGTACAGGCTCAGGTATGTGGAGGCCACAGGGGGTGGACATGACTGGTCTTTCTCTGTGTGAATTGCATGTTTTGTGCCAGCCCAAGGGTTCTGTGGAGGAGAATCAGCTGTTCACCTGGCTGAGTCTAACTCTGGGATGGTGACAACCGAAACCCCAGCTCCATTCCCTGACCTTCCCTAGGCTGCTGCGTGGGTTCCCTGGCACCCTCACTTGGCTAATGCATTCTGTCTCCTCCTGGGGTGAGGCCAGCCTTTACTCATAGTTTCTGCCCATTCCACATCATTCTGTCTCCCACCCTTGGCTTTTTCAAAGATCTGAGCCAAGCATGTGCCAGGGGGTTAGAAACATGCTGTCCACAGGGAACAAAAATACACGGAGATTAGAAACCAGCAGCACATGCTTTGGAGCTGTCACACCTTCTGGGAACTGAGAATCAACTCTCAGAGATGCCTGGAAACCTTGGGAACACACAAGGCCTCTGCATATATTTCGGTTGCAGAAGAGTTTATAGCCAAAGTAAAAAGCACATGAAGGGCATTCACGTTTCCAGGAACAGAAGCATCCTGTCTGGTTTTTCAGAGGTGAAAGGAGCAGTCTGAAGGGGCCGTGGCATAAGTGTGTCTACAATCAAAGCTCACAGCCGAGGCCCTGGGGGAGGATCGGGTGTGCACCAGGGGGTGTGCCCCAGCCAGCACTGCACTGACAGGGGCCTTGTCTTTATTAAATTCTAGGCTTTTTCCTGGGTGCTAGTTACAAAATGTGGGTTCAATGAACCCTTTTTCTTGTGGCTGCCACCCATCTCAAGGTTGCACAGGTAATGATCACCACCCCCTCCACCTTCTGCTGAGGGTCCGGGTGACCGCCTGGTCGTGTAACCCAGGCCCTCACTCCTAAGGGGCCCTGAGCCTTGCTCACCACATAGTCCTTGGTCTAGAGCTCCCGCACTTGTCCACATGTCATCAAATGCTGTGTACCGAGAGGCACTTGCGTGGAGCCCCTCCTTCCCCAGGCAGCACAGTCCTGCTCCAGCTGACACCACGGTCCAGGTGGTACTCATTTTTCTGCCCGCAGGTCCCATGGAGGAGCAGCCTGAGGACAAAGCAGCACCCAGAGCTTGTTTTTTTTCAGAGAACCTGGACCTGCCCTGGCTAGAAGCCCCACAGCTGTGGAAACCAGGACCTCCTGCTTTTCAGAGCCCAGATGTGCAGGATATAGATGCGCCTCAGAGGTCCTGGGTGTGATGTGGAAGGTTGGGGGACACTGGACTTCCTACTGCTGTGCTCCCATTGCCATATCTTCCACCTGGTGAAACAAGGCAGCTAGCAAAGGTGATAGATTCACCCAGACACGGTGTCCTCCCACATCCTGACCTGGCACCTGAGCCACACTGCTGGGTCTGAAGCTCTCAGGAGCGTGTGTGTGCTGTGACCAGCAGACCACGTGCCCTCTTCCTCCCTCTGTGGCGTGAAATCAGTTCATCTGATGGTGTCATGTGAAGTCTTGTCCTGATGGGTAGAACTTTCTATAAGTCTTCCCATGGCCCCGGGGAAAGGCAAGTTCATCCCTGCAGGTTTAGCTCTTTCTGTTAAACACAACCCTGTCCTTCCCAGGGCATCAGGGCCTGGTGCAGTTGTCCCAGCCTGGCAGGAAGTCCCCTTGAGGGTAGCGTGAAGGGCACAGCCTGGGCCTGACTCGTGACCCTGGCAAAGGGCAGGTGAGCCCTGGGGCTGACCACCTGCACTTTCTGTTTGGTGGTGGGAGATGTGGGGCAATATTTATTGCCTTTCCTGTAGAGAGCATTTCCCAGCCTGCCCAGACCACTAGACCCCTACAAATGTGACTTGTAGGCAAGTCCTGGCTCTCTGTGGTGCTTTTCTCTCCTGTCCGAGCACCTGTGACTCTCAGGCTTCCAGCCCTGCCAGCTTCCCCCATCTAAGCTCCTGATGCAGGGTGAGGACTGTATTGTGGCAGACAGCAGGTCGGTTTACACAGTTCTGGGACAAAATTAGAGGTATACATTATTTTATATCCCAAGTAAACGAATCCCATTTATGGATACATTTTTTGACACAGAGGGAAGAAATGCATTGGTGAGATCCACGGGCCAGAGCTCAGGCCTGTGCTCAGGCTCTGGCAGCAGCTGTGTGGCTCTGGAGCTGTTGTGGGGGTGGGGAGGTGCTGTGTCTTTGCTCACTGAGTTAAAGGCTTCATTTGTGTCTTTGTTCAGTTTGTTTTCTATGACCCCTGTTCAGCAACATTGAAAATCAAGCCTAGGAGGTGGAGACCTTGCTTTGGAGCAGGGGCGGGGCATTGGGTGGAAATGGGGAATAGGTAGACAGTGGGAATTTCATTTTCTGGAGCTCACGTGCAGCCTCTCGATGGCCTCGTCACAAGTTCACCTGATGACCTGAGTGGCCACTGTCCTTCTCCTGAGTGGGTTACGAGCTTGCCAGGCACATGAACAGGGCACGCTGACATTTTTCAAGTGAAGGAACTAAGAAGGGGTTGTCAGCAGATTGTCAGCCTGAAGTATGCCAGTGTTTGGTCCACAGTAAACCACACGTGGAGAGCTTAAAAAATTGCCCTCAAATCTGGCAAAAAAATGACGTAATAAATTATTACTGTGATACACATTTCTTTAGTTACAATTATATATATATTATATATATAACTAACAATTTTTCAAAAGTTTCTCATCTACCAGTATTTTTTTGTTTTTGCATACGTTTCCAAGGAACCCTAATGATGGGAACTGTCTCTTTTAAAATTAAATTTTATAAATAACTCCCAGAGCCATGATGGTAAGAAACAAAACAAAACAAAAAGAACTGGAAACTTGAACAAACATTGGATTTCTGCTGGAAAAAAGGTGCAAAGCGGGCCTGCCTGCTGCACTTCCCCAGAGCTAATCCTTGAGCTGAAAGGGCTTCCTGGTGAAGCCTCACATGCTCTGTACCAGGGCATGGGGGGACCCAGACACACGGGCTCCAGATATGACCATCTTTACCTAGTTATGGGGTTTCAATCATGTGTTTTAAATTCTTTGAGCTGCAGTTTTCACATATGTAAAGTGAACATATTTTTAAATTTTTAATTTGTGTTATAACCTTGTATAAAGATAAAATAGTACATTTGAAAGCGTTTTAGCTGAAGTTAAACATTCATGTGTGTGCATGCAATGGCTTCTTAATTATTTTTAGGGCTTAACCTGGTTTTGCTAGTACTGCTACTAGCACTGCTACTTCTCCATGTCTCTGAAGACTATGAAATGTTAGAACTTAAGCAACAAGAAGCACCTGTCAAAGGGTTCTATGACCCATGATGGATTTGACACAACTGGCTATGATAATGTGTTAGATGGTGCCTAGAGCACCGCTGAGCAGAGACTTCATGCTGTTCAAAGTCGAAAGTGTCCCTAGAATTATGAACCTGCTGAAGCAGCCTTCAGAACTGAAGTTGAGAAAAGTACATTTTCAGTTAAAGAAAGTCTGAGAGACTATGTTGCCATCATACCCAAATCATAATAAATGCAAAAGAAACTTGTTCAGGGTGAAGAGAAATGACAATAATTGGAAATTATAGTTCACAGAAAAGATCAAAGTGTGCCAAAAATAGTAAATATGTGAAGGGGAAATTACTATTTTAATGACATCCTCCAGGAATTACAACATGTGCAGATGAAAAATCCAAGACAACATGGCACAAAAGATGAGAGGAGGGTAAAGTAAGGTTTTTGTGTTTTATATAAGTGTTATGGTATTTAATATATGTTAAGTATTTATATTTTAATTTCTAAAGAACTCACCAAACATAAATAAATGAAACAAGGAGTGATAGTTTAAAAAAAAAATCAAAGTACAAAATCCATACAAAAAAAAAAAAAGAAAGAAAGAAACCCCATAAAACAAACAAACAAACAAACAAACCAAAACTACAATAATCCAGAAGAAGACCAGGAAGGTGGAACAGAGACTGTCAAAGTAGGTAAAAAGGAAACCTCAATATCTGCTTTTAAAAAGAAATACACTTATGATATAAAGATACAAATAGATTCGAACTGAAAAGATGGACAAATATACAGCATGCAAATCTTTGTTATCAAAAACTGCAGCCAGTGTGTTAATGGCAGATATGACAGACTACAAGAAAGACAAGCATCACCAGGGATAAAGAAGGATGTTTTATACTAATGAGTCCGTTTGCTTAGAACACCTAATAATCATAAGCATGCACGCACCCAAGAAAAATAACAAGATACATTAAGCAAAAGTTATTGAATTAAAAGGATAAATGCATAAATCCACAATATGACAATTCTAATTCTTATATCTCAGAAATTAATAGAAAAAAATACAACAATAAGACTACAAGGTATTAATAGGGGAGATTATAACCAGAGCACCGGGAGATAAACAGCAATATCCAATATACTTACAACTACTGGGTGACAACTCAAAAGTGCCCAAAAGAATTTTTGACACTAGATAAAGGTAAATAGCCTGGAAAACCTACACGCCAGCATAGGAAGGAAGTGGAAAATGAAACGTTGATTGAAAATAAATCTGAAAGTCCGGGCACAGTGACTCATGCCTGTAATCCCAGCACTTTGGGAGACCAAAGTGGGTGGATCACCTGAGGTCGGGAGATTGAGACCAGCCTGACCAACATGGAGAAACTCTGTCTGTACTAAAAATACAAAATTAGCTGGGTGTGGTGGCGCATGCCTGCAATCCCAGGTGCTCAGAGGCTGTGGCAGAAGAATCACTTGAATCCGAGAGGTGGAGGTTGTAGTGAGCCGAGATCTCCCCACTGCACTCCAGCCTGGCCAACAAGAGCAAAATTCTGTCCCCTCAAAAAATAAGAAAAGAAAAGAAATCTGAAGGAAGGAAAAGAGAATTGAGGATAAAACTTTGCAAATACAAAATTCAAAAATCAAATGATAGAAATAAGTTCAAATATATCACTGTTTCCTACCAAACATAGAGGGATTAACCTCATATATTAAAATACAAAAGTATCAATAATAAAGCAGCACTTTCAAATTAAAGAAAGAAAAAATAAAATAAATACTGTATAAAAATTTAAGTAAATATTCACAGAAAGCAAGCTGCTATCACAAAATCAATTTTAGTTCAAATAAAATGTAAGGAAGAAATCATAAACAACAGGAGAGACACTGCACATGGACGGACAATAGAACCGTGTAGGTGAAGCAACGTCAAGTCCAATGCTGGCCTCACCTCCAGGCATACAAAGAAACTAACAGGATAGAGCAGGTCTAGAGAGGGACGCTGGAACCCATACTTCTGAATTTAAATGGGAAATAGACAAAGATGCTATGTGTTTATAAAAGGTTTTAAAATCACAACAAATGCTGAACATACATCATTTTCTAGTATATGTAATACTTACCAAATGAGACCCATATTCGGTTGCAAAAGAAATTACAAAAAACCAGAGCAGGAAACCAAAGGACTAACAGAAGTCAGAACAAAAAACACACCCCAGATATTTTAGGAAAAAATGGCACAGTGATTTAATGATAAATCACTATAAACATAAAGGGATTCACCCAGAATAGAGATGAGATGCCAGAGTTCAAGATGACAACATGTGTCAGCCTGACTTTCTGAATGACTGCACAGGAAAGGCTGCCATCCAAAGAAGTGCAGAAAAGGACACCCTTTAAGTCCTGGATGGAGGAGGAAGACCCCCAATGCTGGATGGAGAAGGGTGCCCCCCAGTCCTAGATGGAGAAGGATGCCCACCTCAGTCATGGATGGAGAAGGATGCCCCCTAGTTACTGGATGATAAAGGATGTCCCCCAAGTCCTGGATGGAGAAGGATGCCCCCCAATTCCGGGATGGAGAAGAATATCCCCCAATTCTGGGATGGAGAAGGATGCCCCCCAGTCCTGGATGGAGAAGGATGCCCCCCAGTCCTGGATGGAAAAGGATGCCCCCTAGTTTACTGGATGATAAAGGATGTTCCAAAGTCCTGAAGGGAGAAGGCTGTCCCCCAGTTCCAGGATGGAGACGGATGCCCCCCATTTTTGGGTTGGAGAAGGATGCCCCCTAGTCCCAGATGGAGAAGGATGCCCCCTAGTTACTGGATGGAAAATGATGTCTCCTGAGTTCTGGATGGAGAAAGATGGTCCCCTAAGTCCTGGATGGAGAAAGACAGTTCTCCAAGTCCTGGATGGAGAAGGATGCCCCCCAGTTCCTGAGTGGAAAAGGATGCCCCCCAAGTCCTGGATAGAGAAGGATGTCCCCTAGTTACTGGATGGAGAAAGATGTCCCCAAAGTCATGGATGGAGAAGGATGCTCCCCAATTCCTGAATGGAAAAAGATGTCCCCTAGTTCTACATGGAGAAGGACAACCTCCAGTCCTGGATGGAGAAAGATAACCTCCAGTACTGGATGAAGCAGGATGTCCCCCAAGTCCTATATGGAGAAGGACAAACCCCAGTCCTGGATGGAGAAGGATGACCCCCTGTCCAGATGAAGAAGAATTTCCCCCACTCCTGAATGGAATCGGATCCCCTTCAAGTCCTGGGTGGATAAGACACCTCCCAAGTCCAGGGTGGAGAAGGACATCCCTCAGGTCCTGGATGGAGAAAGGATGCCCCCTAGGTCCTGGATGGAGAAAGATGTTCCCCAAGTCCCGATTGGAGAAGATGGCTCTGGGGACCACATGGGCAAGGATACCCCTTTTTCAGCCTCCCCATTCATACTTATCCTGACCTGTTAATGTAGAACAAAGAGATTTGGAGGAAGAAACATGGGACTAAACTTTACTCAGAATGTTTTCCTTTTCATCAACATTTTATAAATTCTAATTTTTATTTGATAAAAATAAGTGAAATGTATGATATAAACACAGTATAACAACCGATTAGACCTATTTTTCCAGATCTGAGTCCTGGCTTTGGGCACTATTGGTCATTCTACTTTTCTGTATTTGTAAAGCTTCTCAAAATTAAAGATAAAAGAGTTTATTGCTAATAACATGTATAAATAGACATTGAATAAAATGTGACTCTTTAAAAATTAGTTTATTCTATGGGCTTCTTTTGAAGGGTTATGGTGTACTAAAATTACTAGTGGATCTTTAGTACAAACTCACTGGTAAAAATAGACAATGGGAAAATATTTGAATTTGTTATAAATTAGTGTTGCGTGAGTATTAATCAAAACTTTAAAACCAAAATATATGGACATAAGAATAAATTATTTGACTTAATTATCCATTGACTTTAAAATCTAATTGCTAAATTTACTTTTTGCCCATTTCACCTCCTTCAAATCTCCAAGTAACTCTTCTTTTTCTCTCCTGTCAGTACTTTATTCTCCCTTATTTTTTTTTCAATTTCCTGATTTTTTGAACAACTCTAAGAGAGTTGTGTTTTGCTTGTGTTAGAATGACGTCATTATGCCAACCCATTAGGCAACTAGACCCTCACCAAGGTGAGCACTAGGTGACTTCAGACCACAGAGCCTCTCCTGATTTTTGACTCAGGCTACCTGGCAACTGTGTTTAAATGATGAATTGTTTAATTTTTTAGATCCCCTAGAGATAAAGAAGAATTTTAATAACCATCCATTTAAAATGCACTGGGACACTTTATGACTGACATTTCTTGCAGTTTCTGTGCTGCGGCCTTATGAGTAACTGTCTGTAAGGAACAGCATGTTCCTCATTCTGTCGTTGCTCCTTGGGCTCCAAAAGGAAAAACCAGAAATTCTGTGGCTTTAAACACGGAAACATACATTCTTTAAAGAAAAAGGCTGTAAAGTAGAGATAAGAACAGAGAAAGGATGTTATCAAATACATGTAAATGGACAAAATATGAATGATTATGTTCTCATATTCAACCCAACTTTTAAAAGTGGATGTATGAGCAGTGCCAGCATTTAGTCAGGCCATGGCGAGCCCATGGGCTAGAACAAGAGGCCACACTCAAGGTCAGATGGCACTCACGACACAGGGCCTCTGCTCCTTTATGACTCCCTCTCTTCAGTGACCCAGAGCACCCTCCTATCACAACTTGCAGGGGAGAGGAAGGTGTTAGGGCACTTTGAATGACAGCGGAGCGTGGGTCTACATGCTCTCCTCACATGCCACAAATCCGCATCGCTTTCCAATATTCCAAAGGATTCTGAGTAAGGAACGTTGCTGCAGAACCAGTAAAAGCTGCCCTCACAGATGATGCTAAATTGGGTTTTACAAAGTATTGTGAGAGATCTCGGGAGAGGGGGAGCAACCTGCTCATAGATTTTTTCATAATCAACATTTAAACACCTCCGTTAGGCAGAAAAGCAGCGCTACCGGAATTAGTTAGCAGCTCTTTCCTGCTGGACATCTCTCGGCCTCCAGACCCTACAGAGAAGAGGCCACGACCTAAAAGCAGCTTAAAAGCTTGAAAAAATAGAAGCTAAGGATTCAGCGAATATCAAAATTTGGAAAAGGAGAGAAGACTTTTTACCTTCTAGAGGGTTACAGACTGCAAGGTGGCCACCCCATGGGCTGGGAAGAACAGCCTCCTGCCGAGACCAGAGATGGGCACTTCCAGGAGGAGGGGTTGGGGCAGGAGCTTTGGGGTGAAGATACACATTCATCAAGTGACAGGCATAGCAACATAAAATCAGCTGTAGGTAACACAGAATGATTCTGATATTGATGTTCAATTCCACACACTAACAGATGTGAGAACATCATTCACTGCACCTGGAGAAGGCGCTGTATCTGCTCTGTGCTGGTCCAGATGACTTATGTTTATCGTTGCCTGGGTCTGCATTTTCTCTTCTCTAAATTTTGCTTCTCCTGTAAAGCTTGTGCTGGGACATCATTTCTAGGGTCAAGGTTAAGCTGAGCCTCAGAGGTTTCACTGCAGCTATGGTGGATATGGCTTGGTCCCCTGCAGTACTCTCTGGAAAGTACCTTCCTCCATTTGAAATCCCTGAAGTTGTACCTCCTACAACCTGCACAGCTCTGGCCTCTGCTGCCAAAACTAGACAGGAGGTTCATCCCCTGCTTCTTTGTAGAGAAGAGCCACCTGCTGACTGAGCTGAAAAGGGACTCCCCACAGACCAGGCTCACAAGTGTCCTGACAGCTGGGCAGAGCATGGGGACAGGGAATTCTGGGCAGACCCTCTTCAGAAATTGTGTCTCAAGGGGCCTTGGGGAACTTGGTCAACAGATGGCAAGACTTCATCTGTGGGCTGGCAGGTCAGCTCAGCGGGACTCCTGGCTTTGGAGCCGAGACTCAAGTCTCTACTCTGTACCAAGACAGAGACGGGGGCCGGGAAACAAGACACAACCATTTTCCATCATCGAGGGGCAAGGCGGTGCTTGGCATGAGGCAGAACCGGGCTCCGTCAATGCCACACGTCAGGAGGAACCTCTTTTCTGTTTCAACCCCTCCTGCTCATTTGTGGTAGACATTAGAGCGGCCTGACATAGTGTTGTTCTCCACGATCTGAGGACGTGATAGGATTTCATTCCTGCTCCACCTTGTGGATGGATGGAATCATGCGCCCAGCTCTGGTCAAGACCAAGAAACTGAGGTATCATTTTTGTTTCTGTGGGACCAGGAAAGGGGCTCTAATTTGGCTTGAAGTGTGTGTGTTTGTGCATGTGTGTGAGAGCGGACAGGTGAATGTGTGTAATGGAGAGTGTGTAGGTGAGTGTGTACATGTGTGAGAGTGTGTATGTGAGTTATTGAGTGAATGTTTGTGGAGAAATGTGTGTTTGAACATGGGAGTATGAGGGTGTATGTGGAATATAACTGTGTGTGAAAGTGTGAATATGAGTGTGTGTGTGTGTATTAGTGCGTGTGTGTGTGTGAATAAGCCATGTGAGTGTGGTGTGTGAGCTTGAGGCTATGAGTGTGTGTGTGCTTGTGTGTGAGCATGACAGAATATGTGAGTTTGGGGTGAGTGCAGGCCACAGCCAGTCCCGCCTGGGGCACTAGAACTCTCCAACCCAAGCACCTCAAGTCGTTCTCTTTCCTCACTCCATCCTGAGTTTCTCAGCCCACCACCTTTCCTCTAAACTCCCACAGGGAAACAGAGTCCCCGGGACGAGGGGCTCTGAGCATGGCACACTGCCATGCCTCCTCCCTCACCGCCTCCTGAGAACCTGGGTGGAGCACAAAACAGTCAAATATATTCGTCTTCTGTCATCACTAACTAGAGCTCCACAAGTTCCCAGATCGTCCCGTTAGCTCTTTGCCATAATTATCTAATTTTTGATATCATACTAACACTCCATAATTATTCCCTCAGAAACAAAGCAAATCCGTGGGATGCAGAGGGTACGCAGATGACTTCTGCTCGGGAGAGAAGCCCCAACACAAGTCCTAGGCAGAGCCCAGAGACCTGGACTGTGGCCGCCAGTGGGCATCCAGCTGAGGAACAAGCAGGTGGGCCTCAGTGGTGGCTTCCAGGTCCCTGGATGCCTATGGCCACCGGCCTTGCCTCTCCTCTGCCTCAGAAGCACTGGGGGCTTTGGGGATTTGGTGGTCCTCCAGCCCTAAACGTGGACCTGGTGTGACAAAGTGAAGTTTGCCATCTCCATCCTCCTCAAGCTGCCTGTGCACCCCAGTAGCAGCCACCCTCTCTGTGCTCCCGTCTGCACCCCATGTCCTGGGGTCCTTCTTTGTGCTGTACCTGATGATAGCAATCAGTGTCTCGACTGTGACTTCCTTTCCCCTCAGGGACACACAAGCACTTTCACATCGAGGCTACTTTTCATCCCTTCTGCCTCCTGCAGGGATGCTGGATGCAGAGGCAGGAGGAGGACAGAGGGGCTGGTCTCAGGTGCGGCTTCTCTCACACCTGGGCAGGTGGCCACTCACCTCCCCGCCTCGCACCCATCCACCTCAGCTCCCGGGTGTGAATGAGAAAGGAGAACCAAGAGATCATCCTTACGTGGGACACGCCACAAACCCCAAAAAGACCCATTTGGTAAAAAGAAGTAAAACAACCACAAGGCTACTTTCGCCTGAGGTGGTCTCATGGCTGGAGCAGACCACGGGTCTCCTGCCTGGGCTAGTCAAATACTAACCGGTGTGTCCTTCCATGGCAATTTTCCTTCGGGGTGAGCAAAAACACTTTGTCATCCTCCCACCCCTCAATAGAGCAGAAGGGAATCAAAGGCAACTACAGGGCCTTACAGAGCTGCTCTGAGGCCGCGGGAAACTTATCAGCATCCTGGAAAAGACAAAACCAGTGGGTTGCATGTGGCCTCTGACACCTGCCACCCTGACTGCAGGATGTGGCCGCCCCCACCTTTCACCTTCCCATCCTTAACAAGCGAAGTGACCCCCTACGCCTGGACAAAGCGCTGGAAAGCCCGGGCCCACAGGTCAGCTCCAGTCACTCGGCCTGACAGGGGTCAGGGAGGCGGGCCAGCCCCACAGCCAAGTCACAGCTCCAGGACCTGGTCTCACTTGAGCAGTGTGGCCTGGTGCTGCTGCTGGGCTGCAGGCTCCACGCCTGACCCTCCAGCCTGCACAGCGGGCACTAGGCCAGGAAGCACCTCCCCAGCAGGCGGCTCAGCACCAGGTTCACGCGCGGCGCCTGTGGCTGGGCGGGCCCCAGTTCCACTCAGTGTTTGCAGACCATCAGCCCCGCAGGGCAGCATCACCGGCTTGTGCAGCAGCCTTGGGCAGCAGAGCCGGTGGCGGGGCGCGCTGGGCGCCGGGGCGGGCCCTGCCTAGCCTGGCATCTCCAGCTCGCCGCCGGCTTCCCAGGGAACAGTGACCGCTGGCTCAGGCCAGGGCGCTCCAGGCCGCCCGCCAGCTCCCCCAGCTCCTCCGGCCGCAGCGCCTCCAGCCGCACGGCGACAGCAAACACTCCCAGGGCCACCGGGAGGCGGCCGGCGCGGGCCAGTGCGTCTCCCAGCCTCAGGCACCGGCCGCGGTCGGGCTGCGCCAGCGGGGCCAGCCTGGAGAGGAAGAGCCCGGCTGCTATGTGGCACTCCCCGCGCGGTAGGCCTCGTCGCCCTCCTCCAAGCGCTGGGCTATCGGCTCCCCGCAGTCGCAGCCTGAACACTGGGGCTGCGGCGAGACCGGCTCAGTGCTAATCCCCGCGCGGCTGTGACCTTGCGGACCTGGAGCCAAGGCGCGGAGCAGGGGCGATGCGCTGCTGCTGGGAACTGGCCGGCGGGAGCTCAGCCACAGCCTTCGTCTCAAGAACGAAAAAAACGGTTTTAAAAATATTTTTAACATCGCAGAACGATCTTTAAAATCTATTTTAACATCTGTGAAGAATTACATTGGAAATTTGTTAGAGATTGTATTGGACCTATAGATTGAGTATGATGGTCTTTTTAACAGTATTAATACTCCTAATTCATAGAAATGGAATAACTTTCTGTATGTCTATGTTTAATTGATTTTTATGAATGTTTTATAGTTTTCATTTTGGACATCTTTCTTTGCTTAGTTTATTCCCAGCCATTTTTTTTATAGCTGTTTTAAATGCGATTGGTTTCTTGATTCCTTTTTCAGATAGTTTGCTGTTGGGTGTAGAAATGCGACTGATTTTTCTATGCTGATTTTGTTTTCTAAAACTTTACTGTATTCATTTACTGTTTCTGTTTTAGGGTTTTTTTTATACATAAGATCATGTCATCTGCAGACAGGGACAATTTGGCTTTCGTTTTGTTTTTCAATTTGGATGTCTTTTCTTTCTCTTGCCTAATTGTTCTGGCTAGGACTTCCAGTACTGTGTTGAAGAGAAGTTAGTAAAGTGAACATCCGTGTCTCCTTCCAGATCTTAGAGACACGGTTTTCAACTTTTCCTTATTCAGTATCATGTTGGCTGTGGGTTATCATATATGGCCTTTATTTTATTGAGTTATGTTCTTTTTATGACTAATTTGTTAAGAGATCTCATGTTTACAAAAAGCATTGAATATTGTCAAAGGCTTCTTCTGTATCTATTTAAATGATTATATTATTTTTATCTTCCCTTATCAAATGTGGTGTATCACATTTATTGACTGACATATCATAAGCCCTCCTTGCCTCTTTGGAACAAATACAACCTGATTATGGTGAGTGATCTTTTTAATGTGCTTTCAAATTACGGTTGCTAGCATTGCTGGTTTTGAATTTTTGCATTCATGTTCATCAGTGACATTGTCCTGTGGTTTAGTTTTTCACTGTTCATGTCTTATTTTGGAATAAGGTAATTGTATCTTCATAGAATGAGTTTGGAAGAGTTTCCTCCTTTTCACTTTTTTTTGGAAGAGTTTATAAATAATTAGTATAAGTTCCTCTTTAAATGTGTTGAAGAATTCAGCAGTATAAGCTTCGGGTCCTGAACTTTTATTTTTTCTTTCTTTCTTTCTTTCTTTCTTTCTTTCTTTCTTTCTTTCTTTCTTTCTTTCTTTCTTTCTCTCTCTCTCTCTCTCTCCTTCCTTCCTTCCTTCCTTCCTTCCTTCCTTCCTTCCTTCCTTCCTTCGTTCTTTCTTATTATTATTATTAAATATTTTTGTTTAGAGACAGGGTCTTTCTCTGTCACTCAGGCTGGAGTACAGTGGTGCAGTCATATCTCACTGCAGCCTCAAATTCCTGGTCTTAAGTGGTCCTCCTGCCCCAGCCTCCCAAGTTGTTAGGACTACAAGTACACACAACTACACCTGGCTAATTTTAATTTTTATTTTTGTAAAGACTGGGTCTCACTATGTTCCCCAGGCTAATCTGGAACTTCTGGCTTCAAGTAATCCTCCTGCCTTGGCCTCCAAAGTGTGAGTTTACATGTGTCAGATACTGTGCCAAGCCCTCCTAATTTTCTTGTATTGACAAATAATGCTTCTATCTCACCGTTTGTTACTTGTTTTCATGTTTTTCTTAAAATTTATACTTTCATTGATTGATTGATTGATTGATTGATTTCACTATCTTCCTTTGTAGTTAAGTTTTCTTTATCAGTGTGTTTTGGTTTCTTGTTTTATTTTTTTAATTTTTAGAGTATCTACTAAAAGTTTTTGCTTTGTGGTTACCACAAGGCATGCAAAGAACATCTTATGCTTACAATAAGTTATTTTAAAGAGATAGCAACTTAATTTTGATTCAAACAAGGGGAAAATAAACCACTCTACTCTTCAACTCCATCAATCCCTCACATTTTGCATTTCTGATGTCTTAATTTACATCTTTGTGTATTGCTTATTCCTTAACAAATTATTGTAATTGTTATTATTTGTATTGTATTTTAACCTTCCTACTAAGGATATATAAGTGGTTTACATCCAATTATTACCATATTAGTGCATTCCAAATTTGTCTGAATCCTCACTCTACCTGTGGGTTTATACCTTCAGATATTTTATGTTACATATTGCTGCCGTTTTCTTTCAGTTTGAAGAACAATATTTAGCATTTCTTGTAAGGCTGGTTTGATTACAATGAATTCATTCACTTTTTGTTTGTCTGAGAATGTTTCAATCTCTCCTTTATTTCTAAATGATAGCTATGCTGGATACTGTATTCATAGTTGACAGTTTTTTTTATTCAGCACTTGAATCTATTATCCTACTCTCTCCTGGCCTGTAGTGTTTCTGATGATAAGTCTGCTGCCAGGCATATGGGAATTCTCTTATGTGTTATTTGTTTCCCTTTTCTTAGTCCTTTCAGGGTCTTCTCTTTGTCTTTTACCTTTGAGAGTTTAATTGTAATATGTCCTTGGTTGCCTTATTCAGATTAAATACGATTGGTGACTTTGACCATCCTAAACATTTTAATCTTTCACCAGGTTTAAAAAGTTTTCTGTTATCTATTTGAATAAACTATCACTTTTTCATTCTTAGTTCCCCTTTAACGTCAATGATATGTAGATTTGCTCTTTTGTTGTTGTCCCACAAATCTCATAAACTTTCTTTGTTTCTTCTCATTCTCTTTTATTTTCATTCTACTCTGACTATGTATTTTCAAAGAGCCTGTCTTTGAGCTCACTGTTTCTTCTGCTTGATCAGTTCTACTATTAATGCTTTCCATTGGATTTTCAATGTGTTCAATGAACTTTCCAGCTCCATGATTTCCATTTGATTTTTTCCCATTATTTTGATTTATTTGTTGAATTTCTCTGGTAGATTTCTGAATTGTGTTTCTACTTTCTCAGTGTTCACAGGTTCTTCTTAAAACAGCCATTTTGAATTCTTTGCCTGCCAGATCATTCATCTGTATGTCTTTAAGTTCGGTTGCTGGCACCTTGCTTTTTCCATTTGGTGAGGCAACTTTCCTAAGCTATTATTAATATTTTTAGATATACATCTCCGTCTACACGTTGATGGATTAGATATTTGAGTCTTCTCAGTCTGGGTTTCTTTGTGACTACTTTTCAGTGGACTTATTAAGAAATTTTGAGTGGACTCACAATTGTATTCCATTGCAGCATTAGAGATAGCCCAGATCCCGCATTAGACGTAAGTCTTGCGATGGCTCCACCACTGATGCACCATTTGCTGAATGGGCCCACGGGTGATCCACAGAGTCCCCTGGCTATGGGGTGAACATGTAAGGCCATCAAGCCTGTAGAGTCTGTGTGTTGTTTCACATGAGGCTGTTGCTAGCCTCACCTCCTCTTATGTCCTTAGCATCCTCACATGGTTCATCCCTTTTGGCACTCATGATGCCACTTGTGGGCTGATACAGGAGTGAGTCTACTGTGAAGGCACTCAGTATAGTGAAAAAACCAAATATCAACCTCTTGCTGACTTTTTTCAATGTAAAACTATAAGCCCTGTGGGAGTTTCTGCAGATGGTACCATAATGGCCTGAGGGAGGAGTATCACAGTCACAGAGTTGGTTCACTCACTGTCTAAGCCATGGTTTTACTCATCTTCACAGTCCAAATGTGCTTCATAACCTTGTTCATGCATTGAGGTTCTGTTCTCGTAATGATAATTTCACATGTAGACAGTTGCTCATATTGATGTTTCTATAGGGGTGTGATAGCAGGAGAGGTCTGCACCACTGTCTTGCTCGGCCTCGATCATTTTTTTCTTACAAGAATTTGTCTCCTCCTCGTTTTTCTTTTTCTCTTAACTGACCTAGGTTTAATCTTTTAATCCTTCTCCCTCCTCTGCTTCTAATGTCATTGTTTCTTTGTACACCTATCATATCTACTATGCTACATGACCTTCAGTTCATTAGATATGATATATAATACTTAATGTCCTATAAAATAGAGGTAATAATAGTGTCTAGTTGATAGGAAGGTTAAGAATATTAAATGACACCATTGATGTTAAATGGAAGTAACTTTCTGAAATGTATTAATGAGATGTGATTCTTTGTTCTAGTCTCTTTATAGACTAGACTGCTTTGTTCGAGTTTTCTCTTTCCAGTCACAGAAAGCAAAACCATTGTAATAGTAAAAATGAAATAAAATTTAATTTAAAATTGTGTTCTACTCTTCTCCTTGTTCAGCCATGGAAAGCAATAAAATTGTGATAGCGGAAATTAAAAGCGAGCAGAGATTTATTTAAAAATTGGCATTCTCCTTTTCAATGCCAAAATAAGACCTAGACAGTTTTAATAAGGCAATAGTCTCCAGAAACAATTTATTGAAGAGAATGTGGGTTTCTAAATCCTAAAGAGATTTTTTACGTATGTGAGTCAAGTTTGGCTGCCTTGAATCCTACTATGACTTTAATGGAAGTTCTAGTTAGGGTAGAAATTGTCAAAGAAAAAAATTGCACCAGACAAAGTTAATCACATAAAAACGCTATTATTGAAGGTTATCGCAAAAGGGTAAAGAGGCCAGTACTTAGTCTGAACTCAGCTCCACTGAAACAAACAGCAGTAGAGATTTTAAGAGTTGGAATGAGGGGGAGATCATAGACCACCTTTCTTTGCTAGTTGTCTTTTTCCAAAGGAATGCTAAACTGTCTTTTTATCTTTATGACAGAAGGTAATTTTACAAATTAGATCAATATGCCCACCAAAATTTTGCTCTTACTCTCTCATGGAGTCTGGGAGATAATGGTGTTATCTTTCTTGAGAATTATATTTCAAAGGGATGGCACTGAGGTTCTTGAAATGGACATTTCTGAAGTGTAAAACTGGCAAGTGAGCTCTTACAAAGATGTCTATGTCAAAGAGGCAGAGAAAGAATTTACAATGATAACATTTCTAGAATATTAGAAAGAAAAGAAAAGAAAAGGAGCCTAGAATCAGAAATAATCCTGTCTAAAATTTTATCAAGCTGAAGGGATTGTTTTAGTCAAAGGTTTAATGTAAGAGGAATTTCTATGAACAAGAGGAAGAGAAGAGCTTTGAACTACACAGGAAGGAGAAAGTTCCCAGGAGATGTGAAATTTCTCAGTGACTATGGCTCTGCCTGTGTCTCTGATCAGGTATTCAGCCCCAGCATCCTCCTGGGACTCGCTCAAAGAGATAGATAAGAAAAAATAGACCAAGAAAGATGAGAAAATATGGAGGCTGGTGTCTTCTCTAGTGCACATAGGGTGGCCCAGGAATGACAGAGTGGCAGGACAGCGGGAGGTGCCTTAGAGATCAATTCCCTTACTCTCAGCTTGTGAGTGCTGCCTGAAAATCCAGTCTCTCCAAGCTTAGTGGGAGGGGGACTCATAAATGGGTTGACTGGACCAGTGGAGGCCCCCGGTGGGACATGCTGGCCTCAGAATGTGAGGTCTAGGAGGCTAGAGGGAAATGGCATTGGGTGACCAGAAACTGCATCAGTGGGTGCCAATACATGCAAAATCAAAGAGAAGATGAGCCACGTCAGCAGATATCAGTGAAGAATGTCCAGAGAAGACTCCACTGACCATACACAGCACAGACCAGCCTGTTCCGGAGGACAGTGCAAATGGTGCCCAGCAGCAAGGGAGGCTACTTTGACCCTGCCCATGCCACCAGCAGCTTGGACCCTAGAGTCAGATGCCACCACAAGGCCTAATTCCAGTAGTCGGTTCACTTCTCAGGAAGACGGGAGCCTGCACTCAGCACCATCCCTGTGGCTGCACAGGGCCAAGTACCCATGACCGGGCGCTCTGGGTGCAAGCCAAGAAACAGCAGAACCTAGGGTGGCCTGTCGGTGAACTCGGCGACACTCTGACCATCTAGGAAGAGCCTCAACAGCCTCAGCTGTGGGGTCAGCTGCAACTGCTACCTGCTGACAGCGCATGGGAGCAGTAGTGGCAACCCTTGACCCTGTCCCCGCCACCAGCAGCATGGACAGCAGGGCCAGAGTATGCCTTGGCACCTAAGACCTTAGGCCACGCAGCTGCAGGAGGACGTGAAACTGCCGCTGACACAGCTCCCAGAGGCTATGCAATGCCCAGCGAGGCGACCCTGCACTCTGGGCGCGGGCCAAAGATCAGATACTACCATGAAAGGACGGTGAACTTGGTGACCCTAAGGCTCGCAATGGGTTTAGCAGCAGCTGCCACCTGGAACCAACCCTGACCCTGACCGCATCACCAGCAGCAGGAACCCCAGGGCCAGATGCCGCCTCAGCGGCTAATTCAGGTGTTCCTCCTCCAGCTGCAGCAGGGAGGAAATCCGATGCTGAGCCCTATCTTGGCGGCTGCACAGAGGCCAGAGCCCACACAACGTGCTCTGGATAAGAGCAAAGGAAGAGCAGACCTAGGGTGGGAAGATCCTGCACTCTCAGATCCTCAGGCCATCTGGGGTCAGCCCTGCCAGCCTCGGTCTAATGCTCCGCTGCAGCTGCTACCTGCTCGTGGCGCCCAGCAGTGGCAAACCCGGCCTCTGCCTGCCACACCAGCGGCCCCGAAACCTTAGAGCCAGATGCCACGTAGTGGCAAAGTCAGGCAGTCAGCCCACAGCTGCAGGAGAGCGGGAACCTGCCCTTTGGCGCATTCTTGGAGGCTGCACAGTGCCCAGCGCCCGCCACCCAGTGCTCTGGGTGCGGGCAAATGACCCTCAGGCCATCTGGGACCGGACCAGCCCTGCAGCCTCAGCGGTGGGGTCAGGGGCGGCTGCCAAGTGCACACAGTGAACTATAGCAGCTGTGGCAGCCGCGGACCCTGTGCAAGCCACTGACAGTGCAGACCCCATGACCAAAAGCCTCTGAGGTACCTGACTCAGGCGGTCGGCCCCCCAGCAGCGGAAACCTTCCCCCAGAGGGCAGAAACCTGCAGCTCAGCCCCATCCCAGCGCCTGCACTGTACTCAGTGCCTGCCAACAGCAGTGAGGATTCCATGGCTGGAGGCCTTTCCAGGGCAGGAACCTGCCGCTCTGCCTATTCTAGGCAGCCGCACAGGGCCCAGCGCCTGAAACCCCGAGCTCTGGGCGCGGGCCAAGGAAGAATGGACCCTAGGCTGGGACAGCGGTGCACTGGGCGATCCTCACGCTTTATGGGACCAACCCTGCCGGCCTCTCCTGAGAGCTCAGCTGCAGCTGCCACCTGTACAAAGGCACGGCAGCAGCAGAGCAACCGGGCACTTTGCCTGCACCACCAAGAGCCCAGACACCGGGGCCAACGCCATCTCAGCACCGAATTCAGGAAGTCAGCCCTGCAGCAGCCGCAGGGCAGAAACCTTTGCCCTCGGCCCAGTCCCCCTGGCTGCACAGTTCCCAGTGCCTGCGACCCGGAACTCTGGGCGCAGGCAAAGGAACCGCAGACCCTAGGCTGGGATAGTGGTCCACTCCATGACCCTGAGGCTTTCTGGGAAACGCCTTGCCAGCCTCCATCATGGGCTCAGCTGCAGCAGCCACTGCACTTGGGTGCAGCAGCCTTGGTGGCGACCCAAGACCATGCTCTTACAGCAGCCAGGCGGACCCCAGGGCCAGAAGCCGCCCAGCGGCTAATTCGGGTGGTCAGGCCTAGCTGCAGGAGGATGGGAACCGGCTACTCAACCATTTCCTGGAGGCTGCCCTATGCCCAGCGCATGAACACCCTGCTCTGGGTGCCTGCAAGAAAGAGCTGACTCTATGGTGAAAGGGCCGTGCCCTCAGCGATCCCCAGGCGGTCTGGGAACACCCTGCGTGCCTCTGCTGTAGGTTCAGCTGCAGTGGCAACCTGCAGCAGCTGTGGCAAACTCCGACCCTGCCAGCGCCACCAGCAGTGCGGTCCCTTGGGCCAGAAGCCTCCAGGGCACCGAAGTCAGGGTGTTGGTCCTCAGCTGCAGGAGGACGGGAACTGGCGCTCAGCCCCACCTCAGAGGCTGCATGGTTCCCAGAGCCAGGGCCCAGCTCTTCTAGCACAGGTTGTGGAGGGGCCAGGGGCAACCCAGGCTTTAGGGCAGTGTCATGATCACAGCTCACTGAAGCCTCAACCTCCTAGATTCAAGCTATGCTCTCACCTCAGCCTCCTGATTAGCTGGTAGCTGGACTACAGGCGGGTGCCATAAAGCCTGGTTATTATATTTTATACATATTTTGGAAAGACAGGGTCTCACCATGTTGCCCGGGCAGGTCTTGAACGCCTGCAGTTCAAGCGATCCTCCCAACTGGACCTTCCTCAGTGCTGGGATTGTATGTGTGAGCCACTGGGCCCTACCTGCCGCTTTTATTATAAGGATACTTGTCATTGGATTTCGGGCCCATCCTAATCCAAGATGAGATGCCCTCATCTGCAGGTGCTGGATTTAATTACATCTGCAGAGTGTTTCCCAAATAAAGGCACATTCACAAGTTCCAGTTAGACGTATCTTTTAATCGACCACCATGCAATCCACTCGAGGAGTATTAAAATGCCAGTGTGGACTGAGGCTCCAAAGAATGACATTATTATATCAAACACATTGCCTTCTTTGTAGTGACCTGTGGGCTTGGAAACAGAACCATTTGCAGCTGTCAGGGAAGTGCACAGAGCCTGGCCTTTCCCGCAGCCTCTTCCCCACTGGCCTTCCATGAGAGGATCGCCCCTTGAGAGTGTGAGAGATTCCTCTTAAATGCTAAAGACCACAGGAGCATTTGGGAGGGGGAAGATGTTTAGGGAGCAACTTAGTTGCCCTGAGGTGCCCATCACCCTTCACTGTTTCAGCAAGGATCTGGGAATGGGAACCAGGCATAAGACAGATACATGTGGATGAGAAGAGGCCAGAGTCTTTCTCTGTGTAGGCACCACCCAGCCCAAGAGGAGCATTGCTCCAGAAACACATGCACTCACGATGTTAAACCCAATCTATTGAGTACTTAATGCGAACTGGGAATTTTTTTAAGCACTTAAGCTGTCATTTATATCTCCCCTACCAGTGTTGCACATGGTATTAAGCATTTGACAAAGTATATTGTATTAACTCCTGCAGAAAACCTAAAAAGGGGAAGGGCAGTATAATTAATAGAATTTTCCATATGAAAAGACGGGGACTTGAGTTGAGGTCACAATTTATATATGGCATTATATTGTACTTCACACACGTAACATAGTAAGTGTCCTGGAGAATCTTGGTCTCTTAGTCTATATAATAACATAAGCAACTTTTGTGAGATTAATTGTTTTTCTGAACCATGCCTGGAATATTTGCATAACATTCCAGTGTTTAAATATGTTGTTTACTGCCAGGTGTGGTGGCTCACGCCTGTAATCCCAGCATTTTGGGACTCCAAGGCAGGTGGATTGCCTGAGCTTAGGAGTTCAAGACCAGCCTTAGCAACACAGGGAAACCCCATCTCTACTAAAACACAAAAACATAGCCAGGTGTGGTGGGGTGTGCCTGTATTCCCAGCTACTTGGGAGACTGGACAGGAGAATTTCTTGAACCTGGGGAATGGATGTTGCAGTGAGCTGTGATCGTGCCACTGCACCACAGCCTGGGCAACAGAGCGAGACCTCGTCTCAAAAAAAAAAAAAAAAAAGTTGTTTATCAAACCATTTTCATCTTCGAAACATTTCAGGCCTCCTCCAACTAACCAGCTTATGTTAAATATTGTTTTATTTGAATTACATTTAATTTTAATAGTCACCTGTGGCTATTGGCTACTGCAGTGGATAGCACAGAGATGAGAAATAATAGAAACTTTTTGTTTCAATGGCTGACATTGTCAAAAGTTCAGTTCCTGTTTTATGTAAGATTTTGGTTTATATTTTCTCAAAGAGGTGACATACAAAAAAAAGAAAACAAAATGATGTTCAAGCAGAACTTTGGTAAGGAAGGGTGAAGCACACTTAACTCAGGGTGGACACAACAGCAATGACCTTGTTTGAAATGCAGCTCCTGTCTGTGTGGCTCTCTGTGCTCTGTTGGGGCATCAGTTCCTTTACTTCTTAGTTAAAGCAGTTATTTCGATGGTGCAATGCTTTTTTGTTCAATAAGTGCGATATTTTGCACAGCTGGTTTATTTCCAGTATGGAAGCTCTCTGCTCAATCGTCTTGATTTCTCTGGGCTTGTTCCCATTCTGCAGGTGTAAGCATGGCACCTGTATATCTCTCTCCAGGTTCTGATCTAGTGTGACAGTGTCTATGACGTGCCCACCTAGAGAAATATACATATTGCAACTTGAGGAAGAGAAAAAGAGGGCCCTGCAAAAAGCATCTACAGGCACCACGTGCTGTTTACCCTTCTTATTTATTGGTGAAGTGAGTCCTCATCCACTTATTGGGCAGTTGTAAGCAAAGGAATTAACTGACTATGACAATTCATCTTGATGTACAAAACTTTAGTCTATTTTGAGTTTCCACTGTTGAGAAATACCTAGTTATACTAATAGTTGTACTAATTAAGAACAGTTACAGATAGTACAGTGATAGTGGTTTTTTTGTTTGTTTGTTTGTTTGTTTTTGAGGCAGGCTCTTGCTCTGTCACCCAGATTAGAGTGGAGTGGCATGATGACGGCTCACTGCAGCCTCAACCTCCCCAGGCTCAGTGATTCTCTGACCTCAGTCTCCTGAGTAAGGGGGAATACAAGCACGTGCCTCCGTGCCTACATATTTTTTGTATTTTGTTTTGTTTTGTTTTGTAGAGATGAGATTTGGCCATGTCACCTAGGCTGGTATTGAATTTCTGGTCCCAACTGATCCTTTCTCCTCAGCCTCCCAAAGTACTGGGATTACAGGTGTGGACCAGCATGCCATGCCTATGGTGATATCTTTAAGTAAGCCTCTCCTTGCTTCTTTTGAGCAATTTTTCAAAGCAACAGACACCTTATTAAATGAGAAAGTTGATTGGTTTCCTAATGCCTGCTAATAAAGTAAAGAACTGAGGAACCTCTTTGATTTCAATGAAGTCCCTACAGATGTTCTGGGCTACTTGCTACTGACAAGTATGGTAGGAACTACAGGTCAAGCTGTGATAGGCAAATAGATCTTGCTGAAGAGGAAGAACGATTGGCTAAGATAATCCCCCAGGACAGCTGGCATATGTTTAGACATAGCTGAATTGAATGCTTTCTGAGGAGGAGTGTGTTAGTCTGTTCTCACAGTGCTATAAAGACATACCTGAGACTGGGTAATTGAAAAAGAAAAGAGATTGAATTGGCTCACAGTTCTGTGGGCTGTACAGAATTATGTTTATAGGGAGGCCTCAGGAAACTTATAATCATGGCAGAAGGCGAAAAGGAAGCAAGCACATATTCACATGGCTGAAAGGAGTCAGGGGAGGTGCTGCACACTTTTAAACAAGCAGATCTCAGGAGAACTTTGTCTTCAGACAGCACTAGGGGGATGAGGATAAACCACTAGAAACCACGTCCATGATCTAATCACTTTACACCAAGCCCCTCCTCCAACACTGGCCATTACAATTCCACATGAGATTGGAAGTGGAGGGTGCACAAATCCAAACCATATCAAGAAGCATTTTAAAAATTGAGGGAAGTTCTAATAGATGGCAAGTCAGGATAGGGCATTCCATCAGCATAATACTCCTCTCAATCCACACCAAAGTGGGAGAAAGGAAAAAGTGCAAAGATGAAGATGGGACACAGCAAAATGACAGGATGACTCACAAGATGACCCCGGTGGAAAGCATTTACTGACTCAAAATCCAAACCATGAAGACAGTAAGAGCAAATTTGCTGAGTTTCTATGCTCTTTATGTTTATTAGGGAAGGGCAAAAGCCAGCCCCTTGACATTGTTATTGTTAATTAACATCATCACCACCTGCTCTTAAGTGTCTAGATACTTTCTGGAATCTAGTATTATTTTCACTCAAATGTTTTTTGGATATGCCCTGTCACGCACGTGATATTGCAGAAACATTCTACGTTAACCACAGCAAGATGGCTATGTAATATATGGGATCACTTTAGGGGAGTGTATTTCTACCCTATTTTGAGATGGAAAATGAAGTAGAGATGTCCAATTGTCAATTTCTTTTGCATGTCAAATATTCAAAGAGATTATTTTATTTATTTCAAAGATGCATTCATGTTGAAATTAAAATTTAAATTAAGAAAATTTATAAACTGAGTCAAAAGAAAAGTAAGTGAGGCAGTTGGTTAAGGTGTCGGTGAATGCCACCATACTTCTGTATGCCCTGGAAGCGTCAGGCATAAGTGACTTTAAAGTATTCGGCATGTGGCCAGGTGTGGTAGCTCATGCTGTCATTCCAGGTTGTGGAGAGGCTGAGGCAGGTGGATTGCTTGAGACCAAGCAAGGCAACATGGTGAAACCCCATCTCTATGAAAAATACAAAAATTAGCCAAGCATGGGGGTGCCTGCCTTTTAGTACTAGCTACTGGAAAGGCTAAGGTGAGAGGATCATTTGAGCCCAGGAGGTTGAAGCTGCAGTAAGCTCTGGTTGCACCACTGCACTCCAGCCTGGGTGAAAGAGGGAGACCCTCTGCCCAGGACTCTTGGGATAGGACTATACCCATAAGGATTGTCCGCAATAACTTCACATTTGAGTGGAAGTGGAGATCATATGTACCGATGCCAATATGTAGCAAAAAAGGAAAACATAAGAAATCATGGCAGAAATGGCCCAAAGAATGAAAGAGGGTGGAGGTAATTGAGAGAGGCTTTCTGGTGATACAATTTGAACTGATTTCTGGAGAATGGGTTGAATTCCAATAGGGGGAGATGGACCAAGTTAATTTTGACGAGGGAAATGTCTTGAGCGAAATCTCAAAAAGGAAAACAGACCAATGTAAAGTGTTAATGAGCGGTCTGGTTGGTGTGCGGTGTAGGAGGAGAGTTCCAAGTGAAAAGGTAGTTGGTCTGATAGGTCAGGGTCTTGCAGGCAGAGGCAGATACTATCATTATTCCATTTTTCAGATTGGAAAACAGACACAGAGAGTCCAAGGTCACAAAGCTGGGAAGCGAATCTGGGCAGTCTAGGGGTAGCACCCTCTTCTTAAATGATCCATTAAAGGTTCTCTTCTGCAGGCATTCCAAAACTCTTCTCCATCTTTAGCTTCCACAGAGTACCATGAGGCCCCCTGTCTACCTCACAGGACGGGGCCTTAGAAAAGCAACAGATCCCAACTCATACTAGCTTTTAAATAAAAAAATGTATAATCTTGCAAAACAAGAAGTGCAGAGGTTGGGCAAGAGCCAACATTGCTTAGTTCAGCAGCTCAACAATAAATCCAAGGACCTGGGTATTGGTGCACCTCTCCACACCACCATCCTCATGGGCCAGCTTCTACTTCCTCCTGAATGCTGTGTCTTTCCCTAGTTTTCTCCCTGATTTTAGCTCAAGTGCTGCTTCCTTCCTGGGGCCAGCCTTTCCTGCCTCCCTCTTGGGGTCGGTCCATCTTCCCAGGCTCTTGCAGCACACCTGGGTCTGCTGCACTTCCCCTTATTACATAATTCCGTGAATAACATCACCTCTTTCTGTTGGACTAAAAGTTCCACTAGGGAAGAAATTCTGTGCATATTGCTCACTATTGAACCCTGGAGTCGACCACCCAAATATTTGTCAAATGAATAAATGGTAGCTCTACAGGCCAAAGGAACCCAAGAAACATGCAAACTACCAAAATACTCTTTACAACTCACTCCCCTCTGGAGAGTTTTCCCTGAGGCACATTCCTGTTGGTTTCTTCCCCTCAAGAAGCATTCTCCTTTCTCCTTCCTATAAAAGCCAGTTTTTTTCTCAGATAGCCACAGCATGCCACAAGCAAAGAGATTTGGATTATTCTATCATTTGGACATATTCTGTGCACCCTATGCAGGTCCACAGGGTGCTGGTTGCCCCAGCTGCTGCTGGTGGTCTTCATGTAGCCAAGGTATCGCTAGTGCATATGGAGAAAACAGAGCAACTGGAGAGAAACCGAGGAGGTAAAAGTGGGCAGGGCTTGGTGATGTTTGGGGATATGAGGGATAAGACAGAGAATGGTCTTAGGAAAATCTCCTGTTTTTTCCTTTTGGATAATGATATAGATGAATAAAAGTTCCAATCACGGGGATAGAAAACACTGGAAAATATGAGATTCATTCAGGCAAGTCTTTCATACACTATTCCATCATCAGTTTCATAAGGGAAAGGGAGTCAGATCTCATCTCCACCTTGTTTGCTTCTATCATACTGTGTTCTACCTTGTTGGATCTAGTTGATAACTAGATGATAGCTTCGTACTGGTAGTGGACTTACCTACTAGTGTTTGCACCTCCTCCTTGCCAGCCTAGAAGCTCTGAGACAGCAGGAGCAGTGTGTGTGCATGCATGTGTGTGTGTAACTGGATTCCCCACAGCACATTATTATTTCATCCATAGTAAATGGTGGAGGAAAATTTGCAGGCCTTAGCTGGACTACAGCATTGTGAAGGTCAGATAACCACATTTGATAGACAGGTTGGATTCTAACCTTGAAGCAGACAGAATGCCCATCTTATCAGCCTCACTTACACCGGCTGTGCCTTTCCTTTGTGGTTGTACGTTTGAAGAGCTCATTCCAAAAGCTTCTTAAAAAGGGGATTGGACGTTCACCAGCCTCAGGCTGCATGGCAGGGTGACTGTGTCTTTGAATATCCCAGCTGGAGGCTGGTCATCCTTTAGTCTTTGAGTGAATAGACTACTCAGGAAGGCAGCGATGCGTGCAACCTCCTTTCTTGTTAATGAGTTTGCATTTTATTTTGGCAGATCTAAAATAATATTTCAAAGGCAGTGTAGAAGCAGATAGGGACATTACCTGTAATTGTTTAATATTGCTTGACATGACATTTGCCTACAGAAAGAGAGACAAGCCACCATCTTCAAGGGAGGGCCAGAAGTGTTAAGTGCATCATGTTGAATACAATTTTGTTTGGTGATCAGGCAGCCCTGGGGTCAAATCCTGTCTCTATTGCTACCAATTAAGCCACTTAACTCCATCTGAGCCTCAGGCTGCCCATCTGTGTAATAAGCAGTAATAGCAGCTCTCCTGCAGGACTATGGTGAGAATTACAGCTCAGGCAACGATCATCATACTTTTTGGCACAGAGGTGTTCACTACCCAGGCAGTATTATTATTATGTCTAAAGTCACAAAGGGAGTTTTTAAGAAAGATGGAAAGAAAACTTGTTTCTCTCAGTTCTGAGCTTATTAGAGCACACTGTTTTGCTTGAATAAAGCAGCCCTGGAGTCTCTCAGGGGAGGGTGTTTGTAACATCTGCTCAGGCACGGTTTCATTTACCATGAAATTCATTACCCAGAGACTAGCCCAGTACAAGTTGTGGGGAGATACTCATGTGAGTTGGCGAACTTTTGGTCAAATATTTTCCCTAAGCGCAGGTCTCTATGGCATTCTACAGAACACTCTGCATCCTTCTAAGGGACACTGGAAGAGCAAATGGATTGTACAGTGAGTTACAAATAAAATGGCCAATCTCAGCATGAAAGACTGAGGGTGTCACCTAATGAGGACGCAGACCACTCCATCTACATACAAGCCCATCTACATACAAGCAAACCACGAGCCTGCCAGAAAGAAAGAACATGCTATATAAAGGTTTAATAACAGTGATGAATATTTGAACTTCAGCTGCTGAGCAGTTCATTGGCCTCCCTTCCAGGAACAGAAGCCAAAGCACATCAGGATTCTTGAAAGCCCTGAAAGGTAAATGAGAATCCTAGTGTATGGCAAAACATTCCCACAAAAGAAGGGCTCCGTGTGTAGAGACTTAGAAAGGATTCCCAACTTCAGTCCCTTCAGAACCAGAAGCAAAGGTGGGGGACAGCGCAATTAAGTGGCCCTAGAGATTTGCCAGGAACTAGAGCCTTCCGGAGAAGTCCAGTTTTCCTATGCAGGGAGAGGACTGGGAGTTCTCTGGTCACAAGCATTGTGCCTTTGTTTTCAGGAAGACTTCTGGAGTCCCCCAGCATTGGAGGAACATTGCCTTACTGCGGACTCAAGCACAGTCTCTTTCCTGGTAAGAAAAATGGAGCTGCATGCAGCTGCTGAAAACTTTAACTGGAAACCCAATGATGTTGGCACAAAGAAAGGAGGGCTGAAGAAAAGTGACCATGGAAACACATTGAGCTCTTAATCTGACCCATTTCTTCTGGGCCAGGCCTGGAGCCAGGAATGGGGTGATGAATGAGGCCTGAGCTGAGATCGTGAGGATGAGAGGGAGTCCACCCTGTGGGGATCTGGGATGATGAAAGGGCTCCGCAGATGGGGGACGCCCTGGCGAGTTCTGCTGAGTGGAAAAGGGCTTGGAGTAACTGAGGTCAGCTGGATTCCTTAAACACTGCTCAGAGCCCTTGAAGCCATCTAAGGGCACACTTCTCAGGCCTGCTCCAAGCCACGCTCAACTGGGAATCTTTTAAGGACAGCTGCTCTGTTAGGCTTGCCTGAGATGGTGTAGTTTTCCCCCGCCGCGGTAGTGGCACAGACAGTAAGTGTTCAGGAGCCGGGCCTCACAATGCCGTGGACTAGGGCAAAGGAGGACCCTGTCCTCTCCCAGCCCTAGGCTAAAACACGGGAGGAACCCGACCGGTGGCTCCATGGACCCCTGCAATGCCAACAGCTAGGTTATGCTGCTGAAGGACCTCTCCGCCCTGGACTAAGGCACCGGAGGATCCCCGCCCTGCCCCGCCCTGCCCCGCGGTGTCCTGGACTGTGCCACTGCAGAACCCCCGCCCCTCCACACCCTGGACTCTGGCTCTGGAGGACTCTGGCCCTGGCTCGTCCTGAACTACTCCTGCCCCTCAGGGCGCTGGACTGTGTTTCCAGAGGACCTGGTCCTGTGGCAACTTGGGCTACCTCGTGGACTCCAGGACCCCAGTCCTGCCGGGCCCTAGACCAAGACCCAGGAAGACCCGACACCCCCTGTACTAGGGCACCAGAGGACCCATACCTTGCCGTGCCCTGGATTACAGCTCGGAAGGACCCCCAATTCGCTGAGCACTGGACTCCAGCACAGAGGGATCCCCGCCACGGAGATATGGACCACTCCTGCCCCACCGCACCCTGGACTACGGCACGCCAAGACCCTCGCCTGAACGCCTCCTACACTCTGGCATGGGAAATCTGGCCTCGCAGAGCCCTGGACTCTGGCATTGGTGGACTCCCACTCGGCTACGTCCTGGACTCCTGCACCAGAGGACTCCTGTCCCCCCGCACCCTGGACACCTACACTAGAAAACCCTGTCCTGTCTCCCCCTAGACTATGGCAGGGGAGGACCCTGCAAACCGACTCCGGCACAGTAACATCCCTGACCCATCATGGGCTGTATTCCAGCACTGGAGGACCCCCTGCCAGGGCGCTCTCTGGACTACCCCTGCTCCACTGCGTCCTGCCCTACAGCACAGCAGGACAGCCGTCCCCCGGCGCACTGGACTGAGGCACAGCAGGACTGGGGCCTCGTGTGTGGCCAACTATAGGACGAGGTGACCCCCGCCCCTCCGCACCTCGGACTATGGCACAGGAGGACCGCCACTCGCGCATGCCCTGCACCACCTCAGGACAGGTCCCCCACTCCGCCACGCCCGGAATACAGCACTGGAGGACCCCAATCCCGTCGCTCCACGGACTGCACCACCGAAGACCGTCGCCCCCCTGCGCCCTGGACAAAGGCACGGGAGGACCCAGCCTCACCGCCCCGAGGGCTATCGCATAGGAAAACCCCCAGCCCCACCGTGCCAGAGACTCTGACAAGAGAGGACTCCTGCCCCCTGCTCCCCCGACTACAGCAAGGCAGGAACCACACTCCTCGGAGGTCCTCACTGTGGCAACTGTGGACCCCCGCCCTGGTATGCCCTGAACTAAGTCAGGCAATGACCCCGACCCCACCACGCCGTAAACTCCAGTATTGGAAGGCCATTGCATTACTGTGGACTCAAGCACTGGACTATCTCAGGGCAGGATCCCTGTCCCACCAAGCCCTACTCTATGGCACGAGAGTACCCAGCCTCACTGCGCTCTGGACTCCAGCACCCCAGGACTCCTACACGGAGGACTCCCGCTCCTTCACAGTCCCGTCCTGGACTCCTGTACAAGAGAACCCCCGCCCGACTGCACCCTGGATATAGTAAGGCAGGAATTCCGCCCTGTGGCGCTCTGCACTGTGGCACCTGAGGATCCACAGTCCAGTGCGCCCTGGACTACTGCACCACAGGACTCCTGTTCCACCGCGCCCTGGACTATGGCATCAGAGAACCCAGCTCCCCGCGCCCGGGACAAGGGCACCGGAGGACCCAGCACCCGGCGTCCTGGACTAAGGCACAGTAGGACTCCGGCCACATTGTGTACTCCTGCACAGGAAGACCCTTGCAGGGCAGCGCACTGGACTGAGCTACTGAAGGAGCCCCACCCCTGCCTCACCCTGGACTAAGGCACTGGAGAACTCTTCCTCCACAGAGCCACGGACCGCGGACTCTTGCAGGAGAGAACTTCCACCCAGCCTGCCCTGGACTGTGGCCCAGTAGGGCTCACACCACGTCATGGACTCCTGTACTGGGGGAAGAGTAGTGATAAATGTCCAGGTTTACAAGTTGAAAAGTAGCAATCAATGTGTTACAATGAATGGATTTGATGTAAAATTACAAATGCTGAAAACATTATGTGTAATTGCCTAGCCAGAACAATTACACAAGACAAAGAAATAAAATAAATGCATATAGGGAAGGAAGAGGTAAGATTGTTTCTGTTTTCTGAAAATATAATCTTAAGATAGAGAACATCTTAAAGACTCCACCAAAATAAATGGTTAAAGCCGATAAAGAAATTCAATGAAGTTAATAGTTACAAAATCAATATGCAAATACCATTATTGTTTCTACACAATAATGACAAACTATAACCTGAAAAATAAATTGATAAGGCAATTTCATTTATAATAGAATCAAGACAGATATATAAATATATAAAAGACAGGAGTAAATTTAATCAAGAACGTGAAAGATTTGCACACTGAAAACTATAGCACATTGATGACAAAATTAAAATAGCATAAATAAATGGAGAGACATCCTTTATTGATGAATTCAAAAATTAGTATTTTAAAAGTGTCAATGCTACCCAAAGCAATCTACAGATTAAATGTAAGCACTATGAAATTCCAATGTCATTCTTCACAGAAATAGAAAAATTACTCCTGAAATTTGTATGGAACCACAAAAGACCCCAACTAACCAAAGCAATCTTGAACAAAAAGAATAAAGCTGGAGGCATCAGACGACCCAATTACAAACTATATGACCAAGCTGTAGTAATTGAAACAGCATAGCAGTGGCATAAAAAGAGACACGTAGAACAGTGAAAAGGGATATAGAACCCATAAATAAATCCACATGTCTGTGGTCAATCGGTTTTTTGATAAAATAACTAAAAAATACACAAAGAAGAAAGAAAATTATTTTCAATAAATGGTGTAGAAAAAACTGACTATCCACATACAGAAGAATAAAATTTGACTTTTATTTTTCTCTTTATACAAGCATCAAATCAAAATTAAAAATTGAAATATAAAACTACCACAAGGAGATAGAGAAGAAGACTACATCAGATAAGGGGGCTCATATAATAATATATAAGTAACTCAACCTACTCAAAAATAAGAAAAAAATTATGCTTATTAAAAAAAATAAGCAAAGAACCTGAATAGACATTTCCTAAGGCATACAAAAAAGCTAACAGGTACATGAAAAAATCACAAACATTCCTAATTATCAGAGAAATGCAAATCAAAGCCACACTGAGATATCACCTCACACATTTTACTAGGGCTATCATAAAAAGAGATGGAAGATAAGTGTTGATGAGGACGTAGAGAAAAAGAAACCCTGTACGCTGCTGGTCGGAATGGAAATTAGTACAACCATCTTGGAAAACAGTATGAAGCTTCCTCAAGAAATTATAAATATATTTACCCTATGATCCATCAATCCCACTTCTGGATATATGTCCAAAGGAATTTCAATCAGGATGTCAAAAAGAGACATCTGCAATTTCATGTTCATTGCAGCATTATTCATAATAGCCATGAATTAGAAACAACCTAAGTGCTTATCAACTGAAGAATGGATAAAAATAGGTGGAAAAATTGGAACCCTTCTACACCACTGGTGAGATTTCAAAATGTAAAACAGTCTGGCAGTTCTTCAAAATGTTACACATAGACTTAGCACATGACGCAGCAATTCCACTCCTGTGTATTTACCAAAAAGAAAACAAAACAAATGCTACACACAGTAGTACACAAATGTTTATAGCAACAAAAAGTAGAAAACAACAGAAATGTTCATCAACTGAGGAGTGGATAAATCAAATGAATCCATAAAATAGAATCTTATTTAGCAATTAAAGGGAAAAAAGTGTTAATGCATGCTCCAGAATGGATGAACATTAAAAATATGTGAAGTGAAAGAAGTGAGTAAAAAATGACTATGTGTTATAATGATTCCATTTATGTGAAATGTCCAGAATAGGCAAATTCATATTCAGAAAGTAGACGAGTGGTCGCCTAGACTAGGAGGGCTTTAGGAAAGGCTGGAGAAAATGGGGAAAGTTTGCTAATGGGCGCAAGTCTCTTTAAGGCACATTAAAATGTTCTAAAATTATACTATGATGATTATTTCTCCACCCAGTTAATATACTAAAAGAATTTGAAGTTTGTACTTTAAATGAGTGAATTACACAAAGTATGAATAATATCTCAATAAAGCTGTGGGAAGTTAAAAGTATATGTAGGATGCATACAAAAATCCTACTTATCTTTATACATGAATGAAATTCTGTCATTTGTAAAAACATGGATGAATTTAGAGGATATTATACGAAGTAAAATAAGCTAGACGCAGAAAGACAAATATCTCATAATATCACTTATATGTGAAATCCACAAATGTGCACTCACAGATGTTAGGAGTAGAATGGTGGTTTATCAGAGGCTGAGCCGGGCTTGTGGGGGGGAAGTTGGGAGTAGAATGATGGTTTATCAGAGGCTGAGCAGGGCTTTGGAGGGGGAAGTTGGGAGTAGAATGGTGGTTTATCAGAGGCTGAGCGGGGCGGGGGGGGGAAGTTGGGAGTAGAATGGTGGTTTATCAGAGGCTAAGCAGGGCCGGGGTGCAGGTAAGTTGGGAGTAGAATGGTGCTTTATCAGAGGCTGAGCAGGGCGGGGGTGAAGTTAGGATTAGAATGGCGGTTTATCACAGGCTGATCAGGGCGGAGTGGGGGGTGGGAAAAGGGGAACTATTCAATGGGATAATGCTTCAGCAAGGAGAGATACATTCTGGTGATATGGTGCACAGCAAAGTGACAGCAGTTACTCATAATGAAGTGCGTATCTTAAAACTGCTAAAATACTACAACTCAAATGTTTCACCATAATGTAATAAATATATGAGGTGGAGGATATGTTATTTAACGTAATTTGTCCATTTCACAATATTTACATGTATTGTACCACATTGTATCCATATATATTTATTTATCAATAAAAACAAAATTTTAAAAAGAGAGCAAAACAGTTGTGGCAGATCTTCATCTAAAGACATTTCTGAGAAAAATGTATCTGTTTTCTTTCAGAATAAATTTACAGTTAATAGATATCATGTTACCTAAAGTAAAGCGGATAATTTTGGCCATCAGCTTATACTGTGGGATAATCTCTTTTTGCTGACCTTGTAAAAGCTGCGGCGGATTAACAAGTAGGAAAGATTTTTATCATGATCAGGTAAAGGTTCTGCATGCTTCTATTTTGAATAATATTGTCCCCCTAGAATCGCAAAGTGTGAATGCCTTTTGTTTCAGAGGTCTAGCCCTAAATGGTTTAGTCAATTACATCTTGCATTCTAAAACAAGTCCTGGTGCGTTTGTGATGGTACTACATATAATTGTGTTTTTAATTTAACTATCATATATGTCTACTTTTCTGTTAAAAGTCTATATTTTACAGAGGCCCTCCATACATATAAGTGCTTTTATGATAGGCTATCCACTAAATTTCAAACATAAGTTAAGGAACCGTTTTGCTTTTATTTTTTATTATTGTTATTATATTTTAAGGCTAGTCAAGTGAAGCAGTGGGAGTGGAGAAGGAACTGCTTTAATTTTTATATGTTGGTGTTACAGGCTCTATGTGACAGGCTATATGTTTGTTGGCTGAATTTTAGAAACAAAGTGAAATATTTATTTCGTATTTCATTAGATATAGGGATGATGATTACTTCAAGGGATTGTCACTAGACTGAAAGCATCACATCATCAATCACTTGGAAACAATATTTTGCCTATGTGTTCTGTTATGTTGACAAAAACTTTTATTGTGGCAATATACCTCACAACTGAAATATGTGAAAAATATACAGAAAAAAAGACAATATTTGTTATTAAGGGATATTTAGGCCTGAGCTGCAAGATGCAAATATTTAAAACATACACTTTTTAAAAATTACATTTAAAATGTAAATTGAAGCAAGGCATTTAGAAAAAGACATAATATCTACTATAAAAGTCCTAGGTTAGAAAAGTTAAAATACTAAATGAGAAAATAATGCTTCTTGGGTAGCTTAAAATCAAATATGAGGCAAAAAATTACTCAGAACTTTTTGTAAGATTAAGAACATCTCTACAGTTTCTTTGATATAAAATGAAATACATGTCTGAATATAACTCTAATAGAATAGGCAAACAAGGGCAAAGGAGAGGTGTATGCAGAATAAAGTGAACATATTATTCTAACAATGAGAGGGACAGAATTGAATGATTGCTCTTGGAGACAAGGGATTTTAATGTCTGAGTCAATGACAAAACTTTTGTTTGCAAGTTAAAAAATGTACCTTAAACCTGGTGAAGGAAGAAAGGGTGGTGGAGGGGATGATTCTTTGTACACTAAACTGGTTTTAATGACTATTGAATTAATCATAAGTTCAAATGATTTTATGGAGGCTGTTTCTTTTTTATTTGATACTTCTGGACTGCTTTTCTCTTTGTATTTACTCCATTTTTACCCACTTGAACAATTTTTCCCCGCAAAGTTTAGGAAACACTGTAACCACATGCTCCAGCATGATGTGATCCCTGAAAGCATTTGCAGCTGGGAGAGGAGGCAAAGGGGCTTCTCTTTCAACAAATGCATATTAATCTCGGTGAAAACTCAGAAGTTTAAACATGGTCCTCTTTGGGTCATGTGGCTACCCCAGGATCAGTCATTGCACCAGACATAGGAGATAGTCTCAAAAGCCAGGCTGGAGTCAAGGTTCTCTGGTGGAGTTTCCACTTTAGAAATGGGTTTTGTCAGGCTTTGTGTTTTTGTGTTACAGACATGATAGCCATATATCTATCTATTCCACTTCCAGTGGAGATGAAAACCTAACGCATATGCCCACTCAATGGATTTTACATGAATCTTCATAGCAGCTTTACTTGCAACAGCCAAAACCTGAAAACAGTCCAAATGTCCATGGACAGGTGAATTTGTGACTGAAAAATTTACTATGGTATATGTATATAATGAAATAATACTCCCTAGTAAGAACAGAACAATTGATAGATGTAGCAACATGAATAAATCTCCAAAATAGTGATGCTGAGTGATGAAAAAGTATACCCACCCTATGATTTCAAGTATTTGGAAATAAAAACTCACAGGGACTGCAGGTGGATCAGTGGTTGCCTGTGGATGGGATGGGGATAGGCAAGAGAAAGTGAGTAGAAAAAACACAAGAAAACTTTGGTGGTAAAGGTAATGGATATGCTTTTTATTTGAATATGTTGTTGGTTTTATAGAGCTACAAATACCCAGAATAATCAAAATGTACAATTGAAGTATGTGCAGTTTATTGCATGTAAATAAACCTTTTAAAAATTAACTGATACAAATTGACTTACATACCAGAAATCTGTTGAAAACTCTCATGTTTTCTTCCCTATTTTTATTCTTGTGTGCTCTTACAGACCGTGTGAACACATTTCTCATCTTACTGTTCTTTTATGTCTACACTTCTCCAGGTCAATATAACTATCACCATAATTTCTTGCTTTCTCTTTAGTTCATTAGTAATTATGAGTAATGTATTGAAATGTTAAAGATATGTTCATGCATTCAGAATCCTCTGCTCTCTGATCCACATAATAGTGAATTAAGCTGTCAACAATTACACAGAATATTGCTCCTTTGTTTGTTTGTTTGTTTTTTGATGAAGTCTGTCTTGGTTACCCAGGCTGGAATGCAATGGCACATTCTGGGCTCACTGCAACCTCCACCTCCCGGGTTCAAGCAATTTTCCTGCCTCAGCCTCCTGAGCAGCTGGGATTACAGGCATCTGCCATCATCCTCAACTAATTTTTGTGTTTTTATTAGAGACAGTGTTTCACCACATTGGCCAGGCCGGTCTTGAACCCGTGACCTCAGGTGATCTGCCCACCTTGGCCTCCCAAACAGCTGGGATTACAGGCATAAGCCACCATGCCCAGCCAGAATATTGCTACTTTTTCAAATAGCTACAATTAACCCTGATCTGGACACCTTGAGTTGATCATAGCTTTGTAAAAGAGGATAGCATTGTAAAACTATAAAAGTAGACTAATAATAAATAACAGAATGCTTTCAGTATAAGAAATAACACTATCCTAAGCAATAATAAATAAATAAATAAATAAATAAATAAATAAATAAATAAAGCTGTAGGAATTCTATTATCTGACTTCATATTATACTACAGAATTATAGTAACCAAAAGAATATGGTACTGGCATAAAAACAGACCCATAGATCAATGGAACAGAATAAAGAACCCAGTAGCAAATCTAATAGCTACAGTGGACTCATTTTTGACAAAGGTGCCAAGAACATACACTGGTGGCAAATGGTGTTGAAAAAACTGGATATTCATATGCAGAGGAGTAAAAACAGACTAGTATCTCTCATAATATATGAAAGTAAAATCAAAGTTGATTAAAACTCCAACAATAAAACTAGTACCAAAAAAATTTGAGGAAAATCTCCAGAACATTGGTCTGGGCAAAAATATTTTGAGCAATACCCACAAGCACAGGCAACCAAAACACAAATGGACAAATGGATCACACTAAGTTAAAAAGCTTCTGCCCAGAAAATGATACAATCAACAAAATTAAGAGACAATCCACAGAATGGGAGAAAATATTTGCAAACTACTCTTCTGACAAGGGATTAATAATCAGAATATATAAAAAGTTCAAACAACTCTTTAAGAAACAATCTAATAACCTGGTTTATAACAGGGGGTTAAAGATTTGAATAGATATTTCTCAAAAAGAGACCTACAAATGGCAAACAGGTATAAGAAACGTTGCTCAGTATCACTGATCATCAGAGAAATGCAAATTAAAACTACAATGAGATACCATCCCACCACAGTTTAAATGACTTGTAAGCAAGCCAGGGAAAGTGTACTTTGATTGACTTATGGCCCTAGTCACCTGGCAGTTCCTTCAGATGTGGCTTCCCAGGTTTGTGTATCCATGTGACAATGTGCCTGTGTGTCCTTGTGTCCATGTGGCAGTGTCTGTGTGGTGGTGTCTGACAGTGTGGAGGTGTGTCCATGTCACAGTGTGGCGGTGTGTCTGTGTGTGTGGCAGTGTCGATGTGGCAGTGTGTCTGTGTGTTCGTGTGAGAGAGATGGTGTGTCCCTGTGACAGTGTGGTGATGTGTCTGTGTGTCTGTGTGTCCCTGTGGTAGTGTGGTCGTGTGTCCTTATGGTGATGTCTCCGTGTGTCTGTGTCCGTGTGACAGTCTGGTGCTGTGCCTGTGTGGTGACTTCTCCGTATGTCTGTCTGTCCGTTCATGTGACAGTGTGGCAGTGTGTCCGTGTCGTAATGTCTCCGTGTGTCTGTACATGTGACAGTGTGGTGGTGTGTCTGTGTGTCCGTATGGTGATATCTCCATGTGTCTGTGTGTCTGTCCATGTGGCCATGTGGTGGTGTGCCCGTGTGGTAGTGTCTTCGTGTGGCGGTGTGTCAGTGTGACAGTGTGGCGGTGTTCCTTCCTCAGCGTGCAGAGCTGGCACCCTGCCCTCTCAGCCCAGGACGCCCCAGAAGGCCCCAGCTTGGCGCGCAGGAGGTGGCTCCTGTGGAGGGAGGTGCAGGGAGCCCCGAGAGCCGAGTTTGTGGGGTCCCCTGCATTGGGTGGGAGTGAGGAGAAAGGCACCCAGGCAGCCAGGAGAAGGCTGGGCCTGCCCTAAGGAGGTGACCCGCTCTGGGCCTGCATTTCCTGGGCCGAGTACTCCAGCTCAGTCATCTTGTCCTGAGTCCTTTATGGAACTTGGAGATTGCTGGGTTTTGAAGAAGGGAAGGTCATCTTTGTTGCGGAAAGCCTGATGTGTTACTCTATTGCTGTCACTTTTCAGCCTCATCGCTGGCGAAACATCAAATGCCGGACACCTTCTGCCAAGAAAACTCCTGGAAGTAAATGTGGGGACTGGCAGTATCCAACCAGAGGAGTCACACGCGGCTTTCTGTTTGTTTGGAGATCTGAGTTTTTCCCTGTGGGTGGCAGAAGCGGAGCAGCTCTGTGGCGGGAAGGCAGGTGGGTTCTGTGCTATAGGAAGGTCCTGGCCTGGGCCGGAGGCGCCAGAGGGGATGGGCGGTCAGGGGCTGTGCAGGCCACCGGGCAGTGTGCATTCCCCCGGCTGGTCGCCCAGAAGGAGGACAGGTCCCGGCCTGGCGGGATCAGAGGCAGCCAGGCTGCGCTGCGGTCTGTGAACCAGGCGTGATGGCTGGCAGAGCGGTAGGCCATGGCGGAGGGGGACTCCCGGGCACCTGCTCTGCATCCTCATGACCAGGACACACACCGGCCCCTGGAGGCCAGGCGGAGCAAGCAAGGGGCGCCAGGCAAGGTTTGGGGTTCCCGCGGTGGGAGGTGGGTCCCTGGATCTTGGTGTCCTGCTGCTGTCCGGAACATGGGCCGCCTTCCCTCAGGCGCACCCCTCCAGGGTCGCCTATCTGCGACCTCAGCACAGTTCCTGGCTGGTGGGAGGATGGGGCGGAGGCCTCAGGGCCCAGCTGGGTCTGCAGTTTCTGCCACTGGCGGTGGCGCAGGGGTGAGCTCAAGCTGTGCCCAGGCAGGAAACTCTCCGACCTTGCCAGCTTCCGCGCCAGCTTTGGTGACTCTCTCCAGCTCAGCTTCAACACCGTTCAACAGTTCTGTGTTCTCTATTATCACAAGAATTCTTTCTGTATTTGCCATCCTTTATCAAATAAGAATTTAAAGATGCATGTGGAGTGATATCACAGTTGAAACATTAAAAATATATAATTTCATTTTCTAAGAATTTTAATTTTCTAAGAAGTAAAATTATGACTCTAGTGCTAATATAAGATAAACACGTATCAACAGTGTTATTCAACTCAGTAAGCAATGAAGTTTCCAGTAAAAGGTTCAAATCATTGCAAGGAACATTAAAGTAGCTTTACAGCCAATGTTAAGGTGAGATCGTTGGTTAGTTACAATACTAGATAGTATCCAACATAGTCAGAAGCTGTCATCTTTGTGAGTTATCGCTTCCATGGCACAGAAATTATGCGTTTCTCTACTGTACAAAATATTTATCTTTTCTACTACTTCTGCACATAAAAATATTGCTAGTCACAAAAGACCAGGATTGCACTGAAAAAAAAAAATCTGAGTACTATCTCTCACCTGTCTTCATACTTCTTTTCTTCCTTTATGAAATATCTTTGAACTGCATTTTCTATCTGAAGGTCTCTGGAGAGAGAGTAAAATGAATAGAAGCATAGTAAGTAATATTTTGATAACATTTACAGCTTTATTCATGTCGCATGAACATAAAATACACTACCAATATTTAAAGCGTAATGAGATGAATTTGATGTATACATGTGCCCATTAAACAATCCCCATGAAGGGATCAGTGAGCATATCCAATACTCTCAAAGCTTCTCAGTTCCCCTTGGTAATGCACGCTCATACCTCTCAGGTGTGAAGTACTGAGCTACACACACACATACACACACACTGGAATATCTAATTGTTTCAGAAGCATTTGTTGAAAATGTTATGTCCATGAATGCTCTAAGAACTTTATTAAAAATTAGCTGAAAGCTGATATACATGTGTATATCTATATTTGTACCACATTGTCTTAAGTACTGTAACTTGATAAGTCTTGAAACCAGGTGCTGTTAATTCTCCAACAGCACCTGGTTTCAAAGTAATTGTTTCCTTTCAAAGTAATTTGCCTTTATAGGTCCTCTACCCATCGACATACATTTCAGAATTTTAGCTTCTCAATTTCTAAAATAAGGAATACAGCTGTGATTTGATTGGAATTCTTATAGATCAATGTGGGAAGAAAAGACAATTTAACAGTATTGAGATTTATGACTCATACATTCCATTGATTGAGGTCTCTTATTTATTTTAACAATATTTTATAGTTTCATAGTTTTCAAACGTTTCTCTTTTTTGCAGGTTTATCCCTGAGTACTACACGCTTTGATATTTGCAATAATACCAAAATTATGGTAATATTAATGTAAATGTTTCATTTTTTCCTCCAGTAATTGTCAGGTAGCTTTAAATCATAATTTAATTGTATGATACAACGGGGTTTTGAGAAACGTATACACATTGTATATATACTTTTTTTTAGTTTGGCAGATTGACTCCACTATCATATCATAATTTAAAATTGCACTAATTACCACCAGCCTGCTCTCAAGGACAATACATCAAAATATGTATCACGTTTCAGTTTATTTAGCATCATGAAACTCTCACATTGCACTTACTTTTGGAAACCTGGAATAAAACAATAATGTAAATGTCAGCTCACAGGCAACATATGGGTACATGTGACAATTTTCTAAATATCGACCTTTCACTATTTAATTCTCTGTTTATATTGTCAATTTTTTCCCTCGTCTTGAAACTCTCTTACACTGCTTATTAAATTTTGGTTCAATTCTCTCCCTACTTTTTCCAATAATCTACTTTCTAATATTTTACTGATGCCGTGCTCCTTTTCATTTGGACACTTTTAAAAAGCTGCATAATTTCTCCTTTGTATTAAAATGCAAATCCATATCCAAAATAAATGAGCGCAGGGACCAAACAGATGTTTGTGCAGTGTGTCCATGAGCAATATTATCCACAATAATCAAAGGGAAGGAGCAGCCCATGTGAATATTGATGGATGAGTAGTTAAAAAAATGTGGTATATACGGCAACGTCATAATATTCGGCCTTAAAATATATTCTGAACATGCTATGAAATAGATGAAACTTGAAGATATGCCAAGTGAAATAAGCCAGTTCGAGAAATTCAAACATTCTATATCATGCCATTTCTGTGAGATACTTCGTGAAATTTGTAGAGACAGAAAGTAGAATGGTGATTGCTACGGGGAGGGGGAGGGAGAGGAATAGGAAGTTGGTGTTCAATGAGTACAGAGTTTTAGTTGGAGAAGAAGACAAGTTTTGGAGGTCTATGGTGGTGACTGTTGCACAACAGTGCAAATATACTTAATGCCACAAAACCGTGCACTTAAAGTGATTAAAAACGTAAATCTTTTGTTCTGTATATCTTTCCAGAATTATAAACCTGCAATCACAGTATAGAAATAGAACATGTTATATAGATTTGGGTGATGATATTTTACACATTTGCACATATAAAATGCTAAATAAATTAAACATGGAATGAAGATTTGTCCTTAAATATAATTTACAAGAAGACTTTGATATTTGTTTTTCACAAGTGAAGCATTCTTCTAAAGTGTCATGACCTTTTGGGGGAACCTCTGGGAAAAATGGAGAAACTCTGAAGCTACACTCTCCCTAACCTCCCTTTACAGGGAGCTCCTGCAGCTCCTACAGAAATGAGTGGCTGAGATTCTTGATTGCATAGCAGAATTTCTCATCCAAACCCTTTCCCTTTTTAGTGTCTGTGTATCAGTATAAAAGTTCTGTAAACTGTAGTTCCTTATTTTAATCCCAAAGCACAGTAACAATATATTTCATCCTAGGGTTGGCAGTTTCTGTGAGTGTTTTGTTTAATTCTTAAAACTCTATCTTTGGGATTCCAAAGAGCCTAAAAAGTAAAATATTTTAAAAAGGGGAAAGAGACAAAGAGAAAGAAAATAAAATCAATAGCCCATTCTGTCACTGTTATTAAACACCAGAATACCTTTCTGTTAATCTAATTAAAATTAGTGACATCATTTAGCATTTATGTCTTGAACAAAAGTTTGGAATCCTGAAAAAGAAATTTAATTTGCTAATAAATATATTTGAGTGGAACTGAAATCCTTATATATTACTTCAAATAAGAACACAAGATGAATTATGATATAGAAAATTCTGTCTCTCATTGTCCAAAATCTAATAGTTAAATTGAACTTATCGAATAACATTATTTGCCAGGCATGTGGCTTACATCTGGAATCCCAATACTTTAGGAGGCAAAGGCAGGTGGATTGTTTGAGCTGAGGAGTTGCAGACCAGGTTTGGCAGTACAGTGAAACCCAATCTTGAAAAAAAAAAAAAAAGCCAGGTGTGGTGGCTTGCCTTTAGTCCCAGATACTCAGGAGGATGAGGTGGGAGGATCACGTGAACCTGGGGAAGCTGGGACTGCAGTGCACCATGATTGTGTCACTGCACTCCAGCTTGGGCAACAGACTGAGACCCTATCTCAAAGAAAGAAAGAGAAAGAGAACAAAAGAACAAGAGAAAGAAAGCAAGAAAGCAGGAAGGAAGGAGGGAAGGAAGGAAGTAGGGAAGGAAGGAAGGAAAGAAGGAAGGAAGGAAGGAGAAAGAAAGGAAGGAAGGAAAAATAATGTTTTTGGTGCCAATAATCTTTGTGAAATTATACATGGAATTTTGCTTTAATGAAATAGATTTAACTAAATTGTGACATAATTTAAGTGTACTGACCCTAGCAATCAGAGACCTCTGAATCTGCACAATGACTTGACAGTTACATTTGACAAGAATTGATTCTCCTATCATACATACAGCATAGTCAGAATTTCAGAACTCCAACTTTCCCTATGCTCTTTGTGCACATTGCTTAACATCTCTAAGACTCGATATTTTTACTCTTAAAATACTGCTAATAATAGTACCTAGTTTTTATAACGTGTATCAAAAACATTATACTTTAAGGCAGATAGTAATTTCTCAGTAAATATTTGCTAATGTGTGTTTTAGTACAAACAGGAAAATTGGATTATGATATTTATGACACTGTTGATTCTCCTTCTAGAAACATTTAATTGTTTCTAAAACTTGTTTTCAAGTAGAGCAGTATTTTGTGTTCAAATTGAAAATACTATATATTCATACTTTTTTAAAAAAAGTATTCCTTGAATATTTTCATTAAAAAAATTCCTAAATGAGCTTGAGCAAGGAGGACAGGAGAGATCAGTAAAATAAAGCTTTGTGGCATAGGAGACATTTGGTGGAGAGCTTTCAGCTCAAATAAGATTTGAAGAAAAAAAAAAGAGAGAGAGAGAATTTTTATAACAAATGTAAAGGCAGGATTTACCCTGATGAGCTTGTGAAGAAAATACAGAGTATAACGTAATCCAAAAGAGACTAATCAGTCAAAGTAGTTTTGAAGGAAATACCTCGAAGAGAGAGAACCTAAAATGAAGATCAGGTATGTCATTATTTTAATAATCTACCCATGAGATAGAAAGCACTGGGTTTTTTAATTGATCACAAAGGGAAAATAGTTTCAAGAACCATTCTTTGTTCAGCTTAAAGCAGATTTTACATTTTGAAACAATGACATATTGTGCTAAGTAGATAATATCCACATTCGTGTGTATATGAACAATTCTGTTCTCAATAAAAACACTTTATTCACACAAGTGATGATTATCTGCATTTGATTTCGTGCTGAAAGGTCAAAGGGGGACTAATAAAATTTTAGAAATGCAAGCGGCTTAACTGGAAAATCATGATCATATTCAACTCATCATGACTGAAATAAGAAAACACAGCAAAAAATAAATAAGAAAAAAATGGACTACATGAACATTTGCTTCTCTCCTAAGAATCAAAACGTTTAATTTGCTGTGGCTTAAAGGCATCTAGGTCCACAAGCCATGCAAAAGTCTACTGGTTTTTTTTTTTTTTAATTTATTTATTATTATTATACTTTAAGTTGTAGGGTACATGTGCATAACGTGCAGGTTTGTTACATATGTATACTTGTGCCATGTTGGTGTGCTGCACCCATCAACTCATCATTTACATCAGGTATAACTCCCAATGCAATCCCTCCCCCCTCCCCCCTCCCCATGATAGGCCCCTGTGTGTGATGTTCCCCTTCCTGAGTCCAAGTGATCTTATTGTTCAGTTCCCACCTATGAGTGAGAACATGAGGTGTTTGGTTTTCTGTTCTTGTGATAGTTTGCTAAGAATGACATGGATGCAGCTGGAAAAGTCTACTGTTTCTGGGAGATAAGAAGAAGCAAAACACATCAGCTTTCAGAGAAGGTTAAGAAACCTCTCACACCCTACTCCACCCCACCTGAGACCAGGCAAAGGATCACTGCTTCTAGGGCATGGATGGAGGAAAAATACTTCTCCATCAGGAGAGGAACAAGGATTGTTTTGGGGCCCAGGATTTTGCACTAATGCAGAGTCGTGCTACTGTGGTAAAGGGTTGGAAAATCTCCATCCAGTGACCACAGACAAAGGTACATTGTTCCTATGGAAGGAGAAAGAAAAGAGTTAGCCCTTATGGTGGGTTTGAAAACTTTCAATGATATAAATCAAAGGTTTTCTACCACTGAGGTGGGAGGAGGCAAGATATTATTTCTTCCTCAAAAACCAACACAGATAAGGGACAGTTTGACTCCCACTGGAATAAGAGTCGCGAAGTGCTAAAAATATCCCTTCTCTGAGACTCTGATGATGAAACTGGCTCCAAAATAACATGAATCATCCCTCTGCTCCCAACCTGAATTTTCTGCATAGTCACACACACACAAGAAATTATGTTCTACAGTTAGAGAGGAACAAGAAAGTGGAGAGAGACCCTCTCTGTGACATAGGTGGTAAGGACTACCGGAAGGTAACTGTGGAACAGGAGCATTGGCATATGCCCTGCAGAGCCTAAGGCCCCACACAAGGCACATGGTATGGCAGCCTACTGCTGGAGAAATTGAAGTTACATGGTTCACTGAATGTTTCAGACACCACAGCAAAAACCAGCCTTTGTTCCTGCCCACACTAATAGCATGACACAAACCAAAATGAAACAGAAACATAAAACAATCTTGACATAAGTAATTATCTCATGAGCTACTGTTTTTGTATATCTGATGATTTGCATTTTTTAGAAATTGGGAGACACATAAAAGCAAGTTAGAAATTTGAGTTATGAGTTATAATATTTTCAAAAGATAAAAAGTCGACAGAATCAAATTCAGAGATAATTCAGATGTTGGAACTAAATGCAAGTAATTTAAAATAATAATGATCAAAATGTTAAAGGATCTAGTTAAAAAAAAAAGACATGCATGGAAAAATGAGGAATTTCAGCAGAGATGGGAACAGTAAAAGGCAAAAGCTAGAAATAAGTGAAAGCTTGAGAACAGAGATGAAGAATTACATCAGCAAGCTGATTAGCAGACTGGTCATCAGAGTTAAGAAAGAAGCAGCTAATTTTATACTAGGCCAACACAAATTATTTGAATGGCAGCACAAAGGGAAGAAAGAGGAAAACAAAATAAACCAATGAACCAAGCAAATAAAATACTCCGGTGAGTCCAAGAATTCTCTGCCAATACGAAATTAACTAAAATACAATTAATTGGAATTCCAGAAGGAGATTAAAAACAGAGTGTGAGAGAAGAAAAATTGGAAAAAGATGACTGAGGACCCCAAGCAACCTCAAAAAGCTCCAAGAAAGATTAATAAAAAATTTAAAGAATGCTAGAATAATCACACTAGTCTAACTGATGAAAACCAACGATTAGCATAAATCTTGAATTCAGTTACAGAAAAATAGGAACATTGTGTACAGAGATAAACAAAAACAAACATTACAGTGAACTGCTTGTCAGCAACTCTACAAGTCACAAACCAATGATACAAAATTTTTAAATAACTAAAAAAAAATCAGTCCCCAATCTTATATCCATTAACTATATAACTAAAATAACAATTAAATGAAGACATTTTCAGATTAACACTGGAAGAGTCGCTTGCTAACAGGTCTGCACTAAAATAAACGTCAAAACGATTTCTTGAGGCAAAAGGAATATGGAAGCAGATGAATGTTGAAACTACTCAAAGAAATAAAGAGTGCCAGGGAAGATATAAAGATATGTAGCCCAATTATTTTACATTGCTCTAAAGATCATGGATTGTCTAAATTTTTTTTTTTAAAAGAGTAACTTCACATCATGGAATTCATAATATTTGAGACTATAGTGCATGACATAAATAGTGTAAAGGAGGGAAGAAACAGAAATATACAATTTAAGGTTTTTATGCCATAGTTGATATAATATAAACTGTAGGTTACTGTAATAAGCTAGAATAGGTATTGAACTCTCTAGAGAAACAATGAACATTTTTAAAAGATTATATGTGCATTAATGTTTTCATAGAACTTCTAGCTTTTATTTATTTGTTTTTATTTTATTTATTTATTTATTTATTTATTTATTTATTTATTTATTTATTTATTTTTGAGACGCAGTCTCGACCTGGAGTGCAATGGCGTGATCTCAGCTCACTACAACCTCCGCCTCCCGGATTCCAATGATTCTCCTGCCTCAGCCCCCCGAGTAGCTGGGATTACAGGTGCATAGTGTGTGGATATTTTCTTCCATTCTGTAGGCTGTCTGTTCAATCCCATGATAGTTTCTCATGCTGTGCAGAAGAAGCTATTTAGTTTAAATAAATCCCACTTGTCAGTTTTCATTTTTCTGGCAATTGCTTTTGAGTACTTACCCACAAATTCATTGCGAAGTGCAATGTTCAGAAGAATATTTCCTAGTTTTTCTTCCAGGATTTTTGTAGTCAGAGGATGTAATCTTATGCCAATGGGTCTTATTAATCAAATGACTCCACAGTGAGAATCATTACTCTGAAAAATCAATTTTGTTATAATGATGGAAATTTAAATACTTGAAAGTAAAAACAGATGCCACCTTATTGCTAGAATTCTACAAGGCAAATTGCTATTAGAGAGGCAGAGGAAATATATATATATCTCCAAAATATAATTTGCAGTGAAATAAATAGAAGCACATTATAAATAAACTTACCTGATTTTACAAACTAACCTGTAAAGGGATTTCTATTCATTTTTCTATTGCCTGCAATGCGCTTTCTTCTAGATCCAATTTATAATTTTGTACGTCACCAATTTGTCTTCACCAGTGTGTTCTTTCCATAAGCATCTTAAGATTTAATATTTCTTCTTCCAATATATTTTTATCCTCCTCAAATTTTTTATATTCCTGTTGTACTTTTTTCATAGATAGTAACTCCCATTGAATAACTTGATTTTATTTAGTCAAATAGACATATTTTGAAGATACAGCTCCCAGCTGTGTTGTAAGATCATCAAACTACATTAATAAAATAATACAGCTTGATAATGAAGGAGGCTGAGAATAATCTCATACAAAACCAGTAACAAAATTTGAAATATATTTACTTGCAATAAAATGTTATCTATAACATACATTCTTTAAATGTTAACCCTTAAATTACTCAGAAATTCAAGAACAAAGTAAAAGCCACCATGAGTCACAATCATATATTCTTTACTATCATCTTTGCCACAGAACTTCTGCACTTGATCTTTCTTTTATTTTTCTGATAATTTGTGTTTGTTCCTCCTTAAATGGCTCCAAGTTAACTCTTATTAGAAAGTTTTGAACCCCCTTCTCTCATCATCATGCCCCAAAATTTGTCAAAAAGAAGTTTCTGAGATATTATATTGAGTTATTTAGGCCAAAGTCAATAAATGGATCTTAGAATAAGACTTTGAAAATAATGTACTACTCTATGCTAGGCATGGTGGCTCATGCCTGTAATCCCAGCACTTTAGGAGGCTGTGGCAGAAAGATCACATTAGGCTGGGAATTTGAGACCAGCCAGAGCAACATAATGATACTATACTCTCAACAACAACAAAACCACATTTAAAAAACTAGCCAGGCATGGTGCCTTATGCTTGCAGCTCCAACTAATTGGGAGACCAAGGCAAAAGGATGGATTGGACTCAGAGTTCATGGCGGTGGTGAATTATGACAAAATTACTTCACTTCTGCCTGGATGAGAGACAAAGACCATATCTCAAAAAAACACAAAATAATCATATAAATAAGGATTCTAATGCCATAAGCCTTTTCCTAGGCTGTAAATGTTTTATGCTCATTTGAATTGCATTTTAAAACATAAAGTCCTCCTCAAGATGGCTTGTGGAGGTAACCAAGAAGCCCGCAGTGCCATACAAGCCCTGAGGCATGGACTGGAGCCCTAAAGCAAGTACACACCCTGCCACTGAGCCTGCTGCTCATTTCCTCTGTCTGGCTCCATTTGCAGCACAATTGTTGCACTGAGGCTTGTGCATACCTGGCAAGGCCAAGCTGGATCAAAGAGCAATGAGCCAAATCTGCAAGGGTGTGCCAGGAGCCGGTGGACCAGCACACCAACCTCACTCATTGCCGTTCAGGATACATCATTTCTTCTATCCTAGAGGTAGGGCTTCAGTGCCATCTGCTTTCCTCAGGCCTCTGCTCCAGCAGCCATCAGGTGGCAGGCACTCAGGCTTTGGGAACCTGACCATCCCTGCTTCCTTCATTGTGTGAGGTTGGTGACTGGTCCAACTGCTACACGCACACCCTTGCCAAGGTGGCAGGCTGTTCTTTGAACCAGCTTGGCCTTGCCTGTCATACACAGGCCCCAGCTACCCACGTACCGCTCTGAGTGAGTTGTCCTGCCTGAGGCCAAATTCTAAGTCTGGAAAGGGCCACAGAAAGCCTAGACCCCTGGATTGCAATCCTGGCTGCTTTCTTCACTTGAATAGAAAGTTCTCCTTCAGACGGCCTGTGGTCTGCTTCTTGACAACAAAGAAGCCCGCAGTGCCATCTGAGCCCTGGGGAATTGACTGGAGCCCTAAAGGCAGCGCACACCCTGCTCCTGAGCCTGCTGCTCCTTTCCTCTATATGGCCCCATTTGTAACACAATTGTTGCACTGAGGTATGTGCATGCCAGGCAAGACCGAGCTGGCTCAAAGAGCAACCAGCCAACTCTGCAAGGGTGTGCCAGGAGCCCGTGGACCAGCCACCAACCTCACTCGCTGCCGGTCAAGGTACATAATTTCTTCTACCCTAGTGGCAAGGCCTCAGTGTCATCTGCTTTTCCTCGGGCCTCTGCTCCATCAGTCATCGGGTGGCAGCCACTCAGGCTGTTGGAATCTGGCCATCCCTGCTTCCTTCAGTAGGTGAGGTTGCTGGCTGGTCCACCGGTTCCAGGTGCACCATTGCAGTGGTGGCTGGTTGTTCTTTGAGCCAGCTTGGCCTCACCTGGCATGCAGAGGCCCCAGCTACTGAAATGCTCCTCTGAGTGAGCTTGTCCTGCCTTGGGCCAAATTCTAAGTCTGGTCAAGGCCACTGAAGGCCGAGTCCCCTGGGTGGTAATCCTGGCTGCTTTCTGTTTTGGAACATGAAGTCCTTCTCAAGAAGGCCTGTGGTCTGCCTCTTTAAAACCAGAAGCCCCCAGTGCCATACGACCCCTGAGGCATGGACTGGAGCCCCAAAGGCACTGCACACCCTGCTCCTAAGCCTGCTGCTCATTTCCTCTATATGGCTCCATTTGTAGCACAGTTATTGCACTGAGGCTTGTGCATGCGGGGCAAGGCCAAGCTGACTCTAAGAGAAACCAGCCACTTCTCCAAGGGTGTGCCAGGAGCTGGTGAACCAGCCACCAACCCCACTGACTGCCGGTCGGGTACATCAGTTCCTCTACCCTAGAGGTAGGGCCCCAGTGTCTTCTGATTTTCCTCAGGCCTCAGCTCCATCAGCCATCAGGTGGCAGACAGTCCGGCTGTTGGAACCTGGCCATCCTTACTTCCTTGAGTGGGTGAGGTAGGTGGCTACTGCAACTGATCCAGGTGCACCCTTGCAGAAGTGACTGGTTGCTCTTTGAGCCAGCTTGGTTTTCCCTGGAATGCACAGACCCCAGGCATCAACATGCTGCTCTGAGTGAGCTGGTCCTGCCTGGGGCCAAATTCTAAGTCTTGCCAGGGCCACAGAAGACCTAGGCCCCTGGGTGGAAATCCTGGCTGCTTTCTGCACTTGAACATAAAGTCTTCCTCAAGATGGCCTGTCATCTGAGCCTTGGCAGGAAAGAAGCCCAGAATGCCATCTGAGCCCTGAGGAATTGAGTGGAGCCCTAAAGGCAGGGCACACCGTGCTCCTGAGCCTGCCGCTCATTTCCTCTATATGGCTCCATTTATAAGACAATTGTCACAATGAGGCTTGTGCATGCAGGACAAGGCCAAGCTGGCTCACGGAGCAACCAACCACCTCTGCAAGGGTGTGCCAGGAGCCCATGGACCAGCCACCAATCTCACTGGCAGTCAGGGTACATCATTTCTTCTACCCCAGGGGTAAGGCCTCAGTGCCATCTGCTTTTCCTCAGGTCTCTGCTCCATCAGCCGTCAGGTGGCAGTCACTCAGGCTGTTGGAATCCGGCCATCCCTGCTTCCTTGAGTGGGTGAGGTTGATGGCTGCTCCACCTGTTCCGGGTGCACCCTTGCAGAGATGGCTGGTGGCCCTTTGAGCCAGCTTGGCCTTGCCTGGCATGCACAGACTGCAGGTACCAAAGTGCTGCTCTGAGAGAGCTTGTCCTGCCTGGGGCCAAATTCTAAGTCTGGCTAGGGCCACAGAAGGCCGAGTCCCTTGGGTGGAAATCCTGGCTGCTTTCTGCACTTGAACATAAAGTCCTCCTCAAGACGTCATGTGGTCTCCCTATTTGCAACCAAGAAGCCCGCAGTGCCATCTGAGCCCTGAGGAATTGACTGGAACCCTAAAAGCAGTGCACACCCTGCTCCTGAGCCTGCTACTCCTCTCCACTATACGGCTCCATTTGTAAGACAATTGTTGCACTGAGGCTTGTGCATGCCACACAAGGCCAAGCTGGCTCAAAGAGCAACCAGCCACCTCTGCAAGGGTGTGCCAGGAGCCAGTGGACCAGCCACAAACCTCACTCACTGCCGCTCATGGTACATCAGTTCTACCATAGAGGTAGGGCCCCAGTGCCATCTGCTTTTCCTCAGGCTTCTGCTCCATCAGCCATCAGGTGGCAGCCACTCAGGCTGTTGGAAACTGGTCATCCCTGCTTCCTTGAGTGGGTGAGGTTGGCAGCTGCTCCACCTGCTCCAGGTGAGCTTATCCTGCCTGAGGCCAAACTCTAAGTCTGGTCAGGGCCACAGAAGACCTAGGCCCCTGGGTGGAAATTCTTTCTGCTTTCTGCACTTGAATATAATAAAGTCCTCCTCAAGATGGCCTGTGGTCTGCCTCTTGGCAAAGAAGAAGCCCGCAGTGCCATCTGAGCACTGAGGCATTGACTGGAGCCCTAAAGGCAGCTCATACCCTGCTCCTGAGCCTGCTGCTCTTTTCCTCAATATGGCTCCATTTGTAAGACAATTGTTGCACTGAGGCTTGTGCATGCCAGGCAAGGCCAAGCTGGCTCAAAGAGCAACCAGCCACCTCTGCAAGGGTGTGCCAGGAGCAGGTGGACCAGCCACCAACCTCACCCACTGCTGCTCGTGTACCTCATTTCTTCTACCCTAGAGGTAAGGCCTCACTGCCATCTGCTTTTCCTCAGGCCTTTACTCCGACAGCCATCAAGTGGCAGCCAGTCCGGCTTTTGGGACCTGGCCATCCCTACTTCCTTGAGTGGGTGGGGTTGGCGGCTGGTGCAACTGCTCCTGGCACACCCTTGCAGAGGTGGCTGGTTGCTCTTTGAGCAGGATGGCCTTGCCTTTCATGCACATGCCCCAGCTGCTCCGAGTGATCTTGTGCTGCCTGGGGCCAACTTCCTCCTCACTCGCTGCCAGACATGGTAAATCCTTTCTTCTATCCTAAACGTAGGGCGACAGTGCCAACTGCTTTTCCTGAGCGCTCTGCTCCATCAGCCATCAGGCGGCAGTCACTCAGACTGTCGGAACCTGGCCATCCCTGCTTTCTTGAGAGGGTGAAGTTGGCGGCTGAACCACCTTCTCCAGGTGCACCCTTGCAGAAGTGACTGGTTGCTCTTTGCGCCAGCCTGGACTTGTCTGGCATGCACAGGCCCCAGAAACTGACACTGCTCTGTGTAAGCTTGTCCTGCCTGTGGCTAAATTCTAAGTCTGGCCAGGGCCACAGAAGGCCTAGGCCCCTGGGTGGAAATCCTGGCTGCTTTCTGCACTTGAATATAAAGTCCTCCTCAAGACGGCCTGTGGTCTACCTCTTCACAATGAAGAAGCCCGCAGTGCCATCTGAGCCCTGAGGAACTGACTGGAGCCCTAAAGGCAGCACACACCCTGCTCCTGAGCCTGCTGCTCATTTCCTCTATAGGACTCCAGTTGTAAGACAGTTGTTGCACTGAGGCTTGTGCATGCCAGGCAAGGCCAAGCTGGCTTGCAACCAGCCAACTCTGCAAGGCCAAGCTGGCTTGCAACCAGCCAACTCTGCAAGGGTGTGCCAGGAGCCAGGGGACCAGCCACCAACCTCACTCACTGATGGTCAGTGTACCTCATTTCTTCTACCCTAGAGGTAAGGCCTCAGTGCCACCTACTTTTCCTCAAGCCTCTGCTCTGTCAGCCATCAGGTGGCAGCCAGTCCGACTGTTGGGACCTGGCTATCCCTACTTCCTTGAGTGGGTGAGGTTGGTGGCTGGTGCAACTGCTCCAGGTGCAACCTTGCAGAGGTGGCTGGTTGGTCTTTGAGCCAGGATGGCCTTGCCTTGCATGCACGGGTCCCAGCTGCTCCAAGTGATCTTGTCCTTCCTAGGCCCAAATTCTAACTCTGACCAGGGCCACAGAAGGCTGAGTCCCTTGGGTTTAAATCCTGGCTGCGTTCTGCACTTGAACATAAAGTACTCCTCAAAATGGCCTGTGGTCTCCTCATTTGCAACAAGAAGCCCGCAGTGCCATCTGAGCCCTGAGGAATTGACTGGAGCCCTAAAGGGAGTGCACACCCTGCTCCTGAGCCTGCTACTCCTTTCCTCTATATGGCTCCATGTGTAAGACAATTGTTGCACTGAGGCTTGTGTATGCCAGGCAAGGCCAAGCTGGCTCAAAGAGCAACCAGCCACCTGTACAAGGGTGTGCCAGGAGCTGGTGGAGCAGCCACCAACTTCACTCGCTGCCCCTCATGGTACATCAGTTCTACCCTAGAGGTAGAGCCCCAGTGCCATCTGCTTTTCCTCAGGCCTCTGCTCCTTCAGCCATCAGGTGGCAGTCACTCAGTCTGTTGGAATCTGGCCATCCCTGCTTTCTTGAGTGGGTGAGGTTGGTGGCTGTTCCTGCTGCTCTGGGCGCACCCTTGCAGAGGTGGCTGGCTGCTCTTTGAGCCAGCTTGGCCTTGCCTGGTATGCACAGAACGCAGGTACCAAAGTGCTGCTCTCAGTGAGCTTGTCCTGCCTGAGGCCAAATCCTAAGTCTGCCCAGGGCCACAGAAGGCCTAGGCCCCTGGGTGGAAATCCTTTCTGCTTTCTGCACTTGAACATAAAGTCCTCCTCAGGATGGCCTCTGGTCTACCTCTTGGCAATGAAGAAGCCCGCAGTGCCATCTGAGCCCTGAGGAATTGACTGGAGCCCAAAAGCAGCCCACACACGGCTCCTGAGCCTGCTGCTCTTTTCCTCAATATGGCTCCATTTGTAAGACAATTGTTGCACTGAGGCTTGTTCATGCCAGGCAAGGCCAAGCTGGCTCAAAGAGCAACCAGCCACCTCTTCAAGTGTGTGCCAGGAGCCAGTGGACCAGCCACCAACCTCACTTACTGCCGCTCATGGTACATCAGTTCTACCCTAGAGGTAGGGCCCCAGTGCCATCTACTTTTCCTCAGGCCTCTGCTCCACCAGTCATCAGGTGGCAGTCACTCAGTCTGTTGGAATCTGGCCATCTCTGCTTCCTTGAGTGGGTGAGGTTGGTGGCTGCTCCACCTGCTCTGGGCGCACCCTTGCAGAGGTGGCTGGTTGCTCTTTGAGACAGCGTGGCCATGCCTGGCATGCACAGACTCCAGGTATGGACATTCTGCTCTGAGTGAACTTGTCCTGCCTGGGTTCAAATTTTACGCCTGGCCAGGGCCACAGAAATCCTAGGAACTTGGGTGAAAATCCTGGCTGCTTTCTGCACTTGAACATAAAGTCCTCCTCAAGATGGCCTGTGATCTGCCTCTTGGCAATGAAGAAGCCCGCAGTGCCATCTGAGCCCTGAGGAATTGACTGGAGCCCTAAAGGCAGCCCACACCCTACTCCTGAGCCTCCTGCTCCTTTTCTCTGTGTGGCTCCATTTGTAAGACAATTGTTGCACTGAGGCTTGTGCATGCCAGGCAAGGCCAAGCTGGCTCAAAGAGCAACCAGCCACCTCTGCAAGGGTGTGCCAGGAGCCGGTGGATCAGCCACCAACCTCACTTGCTGCCGGTCAAGGTACTTGATTTCTTCTACCCTAGTGGCAAGGCCTCAGTGTCATCTGCTTTTCCTCGGGTCTCTGTTCCATCTGACATCAGGTGGCAGCCACTCAGTCTGTTGGAATCTGGCCATCCCTGCTTCCTTGAGTGGGTGAGGTTGGTGGCTGCTCCACCTGCTCCAGGGGCACCCTTGCAGAGGTGGCTAGTTGCTCTTTGAGACAGCTTGGCCTTGCCTGGCATGCATAGAATGTAGGTACCAAAGTGCTGCTCTGAGTGAGCTTGTCCTTCCTGAGGCCAAATTCTAAGTCTGGCCAGGGACACAGAAGGCCTAGGCCCCTGGGTGGAAATCCTGGCTGCTTTCTGCACTTGAATATAAAGTCCTCCTCAAGACGGCCTGTGGTCTACCTCTTCACAATGAAGAAGTCTGCAGTGCCATCTGAGCCCTGAGGAACTGACTGGAGCCCTAAAGGCAGCACACACCCTGCTCCTGAGCCTGCTGCTCATTTCCTCTATATGACTCCATTTGTAAGACAGTTGTTGCACTGAGGCTTGTGCATGCGGGGCAAGGCCAAACTGGCTTGCAACCAGCCAACTCTGCAAGGGTGTGCCAGGAGCCAGTGGACCAGCCTCCAACCTCACTCACTGTCGCTCGTGTACCTCATTTCTTCTACACTAGAGGTAAGGCCTCAGGGCCGTCTGCTTTTCCACAGGCCTCTGCTCCATCAGCAATCAGGTGGCAGCCAGTCCGGCTTTTGGGACCTGGCCATCCCTACTTCCCTGAGTGGGTGAAGTTGTACGCTGGTGCAACTGCTCCAGGTGCACCGTTGCAGAGGTGGCTGGTTGCTCTTTGAGCCACCATGGCCTTGCCTTGCATGAACATGCCCCAGCTGCTCCGAGTGATCTTCTCCTGCCTGGGGCCAAATTTTAAATCTACCCAGGACCACAGAAGGCAGGGTCCTCAGGCCTCTGCTCCATCAGCACCTGCTCCAGGCGCACCCTTGCAGAGGTGGCTGGTTGCTCTTTGAGCCAACTTGGCCTTGCCTGGCATGCACAGACCCCAGGTGCCGATGTGCTGCTCTGAGTGAGCTTGTCCTGCCTGTGGCCACATTCAAAGTCTGGCCAGGGCCACAGAATGCCTAGTCCCTGGATTGCAATCCTGGCTGCTTTTTGCACTTGAATATAAAGTCCTCCTCAAGACAGCCCGTGGTCTGCCTCTTGGCAACGAAGAAGCCCGCAGTACCATCTGAGCCCTGAGGAATTGACTGGTGTTTTAAAGGCAGCACACACCCTGCTCCTGAGATTGCTGCTCATTTCCTCTATATGTCTCCATTTGTAAGACAATTATTGCACTGAGGCTTGTGCACGCCGGGCAAGGCCAAGCTGGCTCAAAGAGCAACCAGCCACCTCTGCAAGAGTGTGCCAGGAGCAGGTAGACCAGCCACCAACCTCACTCACTGCCACTCCTGTACCTCATTTCTTCTACCCTAGAGGTAAAGCCTCAGTGCCATCTGTTTTTCCTCAAGCCTCTGCTAAATCAGTCATCAGGTGGCAGTCACTCAGGCTGTTGGGATCCGGCCATCCCTACTTCCTTGAGTGGGTGAGGTTGGTGGCTGGTGCAACTACTCCAGGCGCACCCTTGCAGAGGTGGCTGGTTGATCTTTGAGCCAGCATGGCCTTGCATTGCATGCACATGCCCCAGCTGCTCCAAGTGATCTTGTCCTGCCTGGGGCCAAATTTTAAATCTGCCCAGGGCCACAGAAGGCAGAGTCCTCAAGCCTCTGCTCCATCAGCACCTGCTCCGGGTGCACCGTTGCAGAGGTGGGTGGATGCTCTTCGAGCCACCTTGGTCTTGCCTGGCATGCACAGACCGTAGGTACCAACGTGCTGCTCTGAGTCAGCTTGTCCTGCCTGTGGCCATATTCACAGTCTGGTCAGGGCCACAGAATTCCTAGTCCCCTGGATTGCTATCCTGGCTGCTTTCTGCACTTGAACATAAAGTCCTCCTCAAAATGGCCTGTGGACTGCCTCTTGGCAACAAAGAAGCCCACAGTGCCATCTGAGCCCTGAGGAATTCACTGGAGTCTTAAAGGCAGCACACACCCCACTCTACAGCTTGCTGCTCATTTCCTCTAAATGGCTCCATTTGTAAGACAGTTGTTGCACTGACGCTTGTCTATGTCTGGCAAGGACAATCTGGCTCAAAAGCAACCAGCCAACTCTACAAGGGTGTGCCAGGAGCCTCAGGCCTCTGCTCCATCAGCCATCAGGTGGCAGCCACTCAGTCTGTTGAAATCTGGCCTTCCCTGCTTTCTTGAGTGGGTGCGGTTGGTGGCTGCTCCACCTGCTCCAGGCGCTCCCTTGCAGAGGTGGCTGGTTGCTCTTTGAGCCAGCTTGGACTTCCCTGGCAGGCACAGGCACAAGAATCCAAAACTGATCCATGTGAGCTTGTCCTGCATGGGGCCAAATTCTAAGTCAGGCCATCCCTGCTTCCTTCAGTGGGTGAGGTTGAAGGCTGGTCCAACTGCTACAGGAGCTCCATTGCAGAGGTGGCAGGTTGCCCTTTGAGCCAGCTTGGCCTTGCCTGGCATGCACAGATTCGAGGTACTGACATGTTGCTCCGAGTGAGGTTGACCTGCCTTGGGCCAAACTCTAAGTCTGGCCAGGGCCACAGAAGGCCGAGTCTCTTGGGTATAAATCCTGGCTACTTTCTGCACTTGAACATAAAGTCCTCCTTAAGACGGCCTGTAGTCTGCCTCTTGGCAACAAAGAAGTGCCATCTGAGCTCTGAGGAATTGACTGGAACCCTAAAGGCAGTGCAAACCCCACTCCTGAGCCTGCTGCTCATTTCCTCTATGTGGCTCCATGTGTAAGACAGTTGTTGCACTGAGGCTTGTGCATGCCAGGCAAGGCCAAGCTGGCTCAAAGGGCAACCAGCCACCTCTGCAAGTGTGTGCCAGGAGCCGGTGGACGAGCCACCAATCTCACTCACTGCTGGTCAGGGTACATCATATCTTCTACACTAGAGATAAGGCCTCAGTGCCATCCGCTTTTCCTCAGGCCTATGCTAAATCAGCCATCAGGAGGCAGCCACTCAGGCTGCAGGAACCTGGCCATCCCTGTTTCCTTCAGTGGATGACGTTGTCGGCTGGTCCAACTGCTACAGGCACACCATTGCAGTGGTGGTTGTTTGCCCTTTGAGCCAGCTTGGCCTTGCCTGGCATGCACAGACCCCCAGCTACTGACATTCTGCTCTGAGTGAGCTAGTCCTGCATGGGGCCAAATTGTAAGTCTGGCCAGGGCCACAGAAAGCCGAGTCCCCTGGGTGGAAATCCTGGCAGCTTTCTTCACTTCAACATAAAGTCCTCCTCAAGAGGGCCTGCGGTCTCCCTATTTGCAATCAAGAAGCCTGCAGTGCCATCTGAGCCCTGAGGAATTGACTGGAGCCCTAAAGGCAGCCCACCTCCTGCTCCTGAGCTTGCTACTCGTTTGCTCTATATGGCTCCATTTGTAAGCCAATTGTTGCACGGAGGTTTGTGCATACCAGGCAAGGCCAAGCTGGGTCAAAGAGTAACCAGCCACCTCTGCAAGGCTGTGCCAGGAGACAGTGGATGAGCAACCAATCTCATTCACTGCTGCCCATGATACATCAGTTCTACCCTAGATGTAGGGCCCCAGTGCCATCTGCTTTTCCTCAGGCCTCTGCTCCATCAGCCATCAGGTGGCAGCCACACAGTCTGTTGGAATCTGGCCATCCCTGCTTCCTTGAGTGAGTGAGGTTGGTGGCTGCTCCACCTGCTCCAGGGGCACCCTTGCAGAGGTGGCTGGTTGCTCTTTGAGCCAACTTGGCCTTGCCTGGCATGCACAGACCTCAGGTACCAAAGTGCTGCTCTGAGTGAGTTTGTCCTGCCTGAGGCCAAATTCTGAGCCTGGCCAGGGCCACAGAAGGCCTAGGGCCCTGGGCGCAAATCCTGGCTGCTTTCTGCACTTGAACATAAAGTCCTCCTCAAGACGGCCTCTGGTCTGCCTCTTGGCAATGAAGAAACCCGCAGTGCCATCTGAGCCCTGAGGAATTGACTGGAGCCTAAAGGCAGCCTACACGTGGCTCCTGAGCCTGCTGCTCTTTTCCTCAATATGACGCCATTTGTAAGACAATTGTAGCACTGAGGCTTGTGCATGCCAGGCAAGGCCAAGCTGGCTCAAAGAGCAACCAGCCACCTCTGCAAGAGTGCCTCTGGAGCAGTTGGAGCAGCCACCAACTTCACTCGCTATCGCTCATGGTACATCAGTTCTACCCTAGAGGTAGGGCCCCAGTGCCATCTACGTTTGCTCAGGCCTCTGCTCCATCAGCCATCAGGTGGCAGCCACTCAGTATGTTGGAATCTGGCCATCCGTGCTTCCTTGAGTGGGTGAGATTGGTGGCTGCTCCACCTGCTCTGAGCGCACCCTTGCAGAGTTGGCTGGCTGCTCTTTGAGGCAGCTTGGCTTTGCCTGGCATGCACAAGCCCCAGAAACAGACACTGCTGCATGTAAGCTTGTCCTGCATGGGGCCAATTTCTAAGTCTGGCCATCCCTCCTTCCTTAAATGGGTGACGTTGAAGGCTGGTCCAACTTCTACAGGCGCACCCTTGCAGAGGTGGCTGGTTGCTCTTTGAGTCAGCTTGGCCTTGCCTGGCATGCACAGACCCCAGCTACCAACATTCTGCTCCGAGTGAGCTTGTCCTGCCTTGGGCCAAATTCTAAGTCTGGCTAGGGCCACAGAAGACCAAGTGCCTTGGGTTCAAATCCTGGCTGCTTTCTGCACTTGAACATAAAGTGTTCCTCAAGATGGCCTGTGGTCTCCCTATTTGCAACCAAGAAGCCCGCAGTGACATCTGTGCCATGAGGAATTGACTGGAACCCTAAAGGCAGCGCACACCCTGCTCCTGAGCCTGCTGCTCATTTCCTCTATAAGGCTCCATTTGTAAGACAATTGTTGCACTGAGGCTTGTGCATGCCAGGCAAGGCCAAGCTGGCTCAAAGGGCAACCAGCCACCTCTGCAAGGGTGCGCCAGGAGCCGGTGGACCAGGCACCAATCTCATTCGCTGCCGGTCAGGGTACATAACTTCTTCTACCTGAGAAGTAAGGCCTCAGTGCCATCTGCTTTTCCTCGGGCCTCTGCTCCATCAGCCATCAGGCGGCAGCCACTCAGGCTATTGGAATCTGGCCATCCCTGCTTCCTTCAGTGGATGACGTTGTTGGCTGGTCCACTGGTTCCAGGTGCACCCTTGCAGAGGTGGTTGTTTGCCCTTTGAGCCAGCTTGGCCTTGCCTGGCATGCACAGACCCCCAGCTACTGACATTCTGCTCTGAGTGAGCTAGTCCTGCATGGGGCCAAATTGTAAGTCTGGCCAGGGCCACAGAAAGCCGAGTCCCCTGGGTGGAAATCCTGGCAGCTTTCTTCACTTCAACATAAAGTCCTCCTCAAGAGGGCCTGCGGTCTCCCTATTTGCAATCAAGAAGCCTGCAGTGCCATCTGAGCCCTGAGGAATTGACTGGAGCCCTAAAGGCAGCCCACCTCCTGCTCCTGAGCTTGCTACTCGTTTGCTCTATATGGCTCCATTTGTAAGCCAATTGTTGCACGGAGGTTTGTGCATACCAGGCAAGGCCAAGCTGGGTCAAAGAGTAACCAGCCACCTCTGCAAGGCTGTGCCAGGAGACAGTGGATGAGCAACCAACCTCATTCACTGCTGCTCATGATACATCAGTTCTACCCTAGATGTAGGGCCCCAGTGCCATCTGCTTTTCCTCAGGCCTCTGCTCCATCAGCCATCAGGTGGCAGCCACACAGTCTGTTGGAATCTGGCCATCCCTGCTTCCTTGAGTGAGTGAGGTTGGTGGCTGCTCCACCTGCTCCAGGGGCACCCTTGCAGAGGTGGCTGGTTGCTCTTTGAGCCAACTTGGCCTTGCCTGGCATGCACAGACCTCAGGTACCAAAGTGCTGCTCTGAGTGAGTTTGTCCTGCCTGAGGCCAAATTCTGAGCCTGGCCAGGGCCACAGAAGGCCTAGGGCCCTGGGCGCAAATCCTGGCTGCTTTCTGCACTTGAACATAAAGTCCTCCTCAAGACGGCCTCTGGTCTGCCTCTTGGCAATGAAGAAACCCGCAGTGCCATCTGAGCCCTGAGGAATTGACTGGAGCCTAAAGGCAGCCTACACGTGGCTCCTGAGCCTGCTGCTCTTTTCCTCAATATGACGCCATTTGTAAGACAATTGTAGCACTGAGGCTTGTGCATGCCAGGCAAGGCCAAGCTGGCTCAAAGAGCAACCAGCCACCTCTGCAAGAGTGCCTCTGGAGCAGTTGGAGCAGCCACCAACTTCACTCGCTATCGCTCATGGTACATCAGTTCTACCCTAGAGGTAGGGCCCCAGTGCCATCTACGTTTGCTCAGGCCTCTGCTCCATCAGCCATCAGGTGGCAGCCACTCAGTATGTTGGAATCTGGCCATCCGTGCTTCCTTGAGTGGGTGAGATTGGTGGCTGCTCCACCTGCTCTGAGCGCACCCTTGCAGAGTTGGCTGGCTGCTCTTTGAGGCAGCTTGGCTTTGCCTGGCATGCACAAGCCCCAGAAACAGACACTGCTGCATGTGAGCTTGTCCTGCGTGGGGCCAATTTCTAAGTCTGGCCATCCCTCCTTCCTTAAATGGGTGACGTTGAAGGCTGGTCCAACTTCTACAGGCGCACCCTTGCAGAGGTGGCTGGTTGCTCTTTGAGTCAGCTTGGCCTCGCTTGGCAATGCACAGACCCCAGCTACGGACATTCTGTTCCAAGTGAGCTTGTCCTGCCTTGGGCCAAATTCTAAGTCTGGCTAGGGCCACAGAAGACCGAGTCCCTTGGGTTCAAATCCTGGCTGCTTTCTACACTTGAACATAAAGTCCTCCTCAAGATGGCCTGTAGTCTCCCTCTTTGCAACCAAGAAGCCCGCAGTGACATCTGTGCCATGAGGAATTGACTGGAACCCTAAAGGCAGCGCACACCCTGCTCCTGAGCCTGCTGCTCATTTCCTCTATATGGCTCCATGTGTAAGACAATTGTTGCACTGAGGCTTGTGCATGCCAGGCAAGGCCAAACTTGCTGAAAGAGCAACCAGCCACCACTGCATGGGTGTGCCAGGAGCCGGTGGACCAGCCACCAACCTTACTCGATGCCGCTCATGGTACATCAGTTCTACCCTAGAGGTAGGGCCCCAGTGCCATCTGCTTTTCCTCATGCCTCTGTTCCACCAGACATCAGGTGGCAGTCACTCAGTCTGTTGGAAACTGGCCATCCCTGCTTCCTTGAGTGGGTGAGGTTGGTGGCTGCTACACCTGCTCCAGGGGCACCCTTGCAGAGGTGGCTGGTTGCTCTTTGAGCCAGCTTGGCCTTGTCTGGCATGCACAGACCACAGGTACCAAAGTACTGCTCCGAGTGAGCTTGTCCTGCTTAGGGCCAAATTCTACATCTGGCCAGGGTAACAGAAGGCCTCGGCCCCTGGGTGGAAATCCTGGCTGCTTTCTGAACTTGAGAAGAAAGTCCTCCTCAAGACAGCCTGTGGTCTCTCTCTTGGCAACAAAGAAGCCCACAGTGCCATATTAGCCCTGAGGAATTGACTGGATCCCTAAAGGCAGCGCACACCCTGCTCCTGAGCCTGCTGCTCCTTTCCTCTATGTGGCTCCATGTGTAAGACAGTTGTTGCACTGAGGCTTGTGCATGCCAGGCAAGGCCAAGCTGGCTCAAAAAGCAACCAACCACCTCTGCAAGGGTTTGCCAGGAGCTGGTGGACCAGCCACCAACCTCACTCTCTGCCGCTCATGGTACATCAGTTCTACCCTAGAGGTAGGGCCCCAGTGCCATCTGCTTCTCCTCAGGCCTCAGCTCCATCAGCCATCAGGTGGCAGCCAGTCTGGCTGTTGAAACCATCTCTGCTTCCTTGAGTGGGTGAGGTCAGTGGCTGTTCCACCCTTTCCAGCCACACCTTTGCAGACGTGGCTGCTTGCTCCTGGAGCTAGCTTGTCCTTACCTGGCATGCATAGACCCCAGCTACCACCATGCTACTCTGAGTGAGCTTGTCCTGCCTCGGGTCAAATTCTAAATCTGGCCAGGGGCACAGAAGGCCGAGTCCACTGGGTGGAACTCCTGGCTGCTTTCTGCACTTGAACATAAAGTACTCCTCAAGATGGCCTGTGGTCTCCCTCTTTGCAATGAAGAAGCCCACAGTGCCATCTGAGCCCTGAGGAATGGACTAGAACTCTGAAGGCAGCGCACACCCTGCTCCTGATCATGCTGCTACTTTTCTCTGTGTGGCTCCATTTGAAGCACAGTTGTTGCACTGCAGCTTGTGCATGCCAGGCAAGGCCAAGCTGGCTCAAAGAGCAACCAGCCATGTCTGCAGGGATCCGCCAGGAGCAGGTGGACCACTCGTCAACCTGACCCACTCAGGGAAGCCGGGAATGCGTGTTTGTACCATGCATTTCACTGCAAGTACCTTTCTCTGCAGTTGGTGACCTAGGTTTTCTTCTATAGGTTTTTTATGGTTTTAGGTTTTGCATTTAACTCTTTAATCCATCTTAATATAATTTTTGTATTAAGTGTAAGGGAATGGCCCAGTTTCAGTTTTCTGCATACGGCTAGCCAGTTTTCCCAACACCATTTATTGATAGGGAATCCTTTCCCCATTGCTTGTTTTTGTCAGGTTTGTTAAAGATCAGACAGTTTTAGTTGCATGGTGTCATTTCTGCGGTCTCTGTTCTGTTCCATTGGTCCATATATTTGGATTGATATGAGTACTACGCTCTTTTGGTTACTGCAGCCTTGTAGAATAGTTTGAAGTCAGGTACTGTGATGCCTCCAACTTTGTGCTTTTTGCTTAGGATTCTCTTGGCTGTGTGGGCTCTTTTCTGGTTCCATATGAAATTTAAAGCAGTTTTTCTAATTCTTTGAAGAAAGTCAGTGGTAGCGTGATGGGAATAGCACTGAATCTATAAATTACTTTAGGTGGTATGGCACTCAGGCACAGAAATGTCCTTGAGTAGGGCAATACCATTCAGGACATAGGCATGGACAAAGTCTTCATCACTAGAACACCAAAAGCAATGGCAACCAAAGCCAAAATTGACAAATGGGATCTAATTAAACTACTGTGTCTGCAGAGCAAAAGAAACAATCATCAGAGTGAACAGGCAACCCACAGGATGAGAGAAATTTATTGCAATCTCTCCATCTGACCAAGGGCTAATATACATAATCTACAAAGAACTTAAACAAATTTACAAGAGAAAAACAAAGAACCCCATCAAAAAGTGGGCAAAGATATCAACAGACACTTCCCAAAGAAGACATTTATGCAACCAACAAACATGTGAAGCAAAGCACATCACCACTGGTCGTTAGAGAAATGGAAAGCAAAATCACAATGAGATACAATCTTATGCCAGTTGGAATGGCCATCATTAAAAAATCGGGAAACAATAGATGTTGGAGAGGATGTGGAGAAAGAGGAACACTTTTACACTGTTGGTGGGAGTATAAATTAGTTCAACAATTGTGGAAGACAGTGTGATGATTCCTCAAGGATCTATAACTAGAAATAGCATTTGACCCAGCAATCCCATTACTGGGTATATACCCCCAAAAATATAAATCATTCTAATATAAAGACACATGCACACATATGTTTATTGAGGCACTGTTGACAACAGCACAGACTGGAACCAACCCAAATGCCCATCAAGGATAGACTTGATAAAGAAAATGTGGCATATATGCACCATGGTGTACTATGCAGCCACAATAATGGATGAGTTCATATCCTTTGCAGGGACATGGATGAAGCTGGAAACCATCATTCTCAGCAAACTAACACAAAAACAGAAAACCAAACATCACGCCTTCTCACTCATAAGTGGGAGTTGAACAATGGGAACACATGGACACAGGAAGGGGAACACCACACACCAGGGCCTGTCAGGGTGGGGAGCTAGGAGAGGGATAGCATTACCAGAAATTCATAATGTAGATCACGGACTGATGGATGCAGCAAGCCAGCATGTTCTGCACATACACCACAGAACTTAAAGTATAATTTTAAAAAAAGGAAATTTGCTTTTAAGTAAACTTTTAATCATAGAACTTTAAAAAAAAATCCTTTTGAATCTTTTACTACCACATCATAGCTTGGACAAACTGCTGATATTTTAAAAGTAACACAAACATCAAACAGAAAGAACTAGACTTAGGAACCAAACTCAGGTTTCTGTAGTTAACAGGCAGAATCTTAACACTGGGTCACCAAGACTACTCCTTCAGCCTGGCCTTGGCTAGCAAAAGATGGCCTTGTTATGTAGGTGAGCCCGCTTATGTACAAACAAAAAAAATAAAAATAAAAAATATTTTCTGATAACTGGAATTTTTTTTTTTCATTTTTGCAGCCACAGGGCTTTTAGCCAATTCAGATGCCTTGCTCCCCACAATTTGGAACATTCCCTTGGATTTGACCAAGTCAGGAAGAGATGGGAGAAAAGTGAAACAACAACAATAAAACCCCAAACACAAACACACACAAAGCAAAACAAACAAATGCACCATTTATATGATTACTGAGTGTTCTCATGGTAAGGAGAAATTAAAAGTAGCTGGTGGATAATCTTAAATTTTAGTCATTAGAAAAAATTTTAAGACAAAAGTCTAATTCAGTTACTTACCTGGAAATAAGGCTCAGGCTGGTGATTGTTCTCTGCCGTCTTAGAAGCTGGAAAAAACTGACACTCACCTTTCCTGTCAGAAGCAAGCCGAAACTCAGGAAAGGAGGTGCCTGCTCTCCATCGCCATGGAAGCAGGAAAATTTGCCTTCGTTGTTGGAAATGAGTAAAACTTCAGAAAAGGACTTGTACAGCAAAATCAACTTTAGATCTCAACCAAATTTTGGGAGATCAGGAACTCTCTGCAGGGGAGAAGCTCCCCAACCTCAGCAAATTATCCTATTGGTTTGGGCAATAAAGATAGGCCAGGTTGGTATCAATCAATAATGAGATTTATCAAAGGTCAGGACCACCTTTGTAATCTCCTTCTTTTTTTTCTTTTCTTTGAGATGGAGTCTCGCTCAGTCACCCAGGATGGAGTGCAGTGGCACAATCCCAGCTCACTGCAAGCTCCAACTCCCAGGCTCAGGCCATTCTCCTGCCTCAGCCTCCCGAGTAGCTGGGACTACAGGCACCCGCCACCGTGCCCGGCTAGTTTTTTGTATTTTTAGTAGAGACGGGTTTTCATCGTCTTAGCCAGGATGGTCTTGATCTCCTGACCTCGAGATCTGCCCACCTCGGCCTCCCAAAGTGCTGGGATTACAGGCGTGAGCCACCGCGCCCGGCCCTCTTTCTTTTTTTATCTTTATTGCTATAGTTCGTTTGGTCAGGAACTAGGAGTGCAGCACTTGCTTTTTTCTGTTTTCCATTTGATTGAAATATTTTTCTCCATTCTTTTATTTTGAGCTTATGTATGGCACTGTATGCAAGATGGGTTTCTTGAAGACAGCATACTCAAATGGGTCTTGGTTCTTTATCCAGCTTGCCCCCGTGTCTTTCAATTGGAGCATTTAGCCCATTTCCATTTAAGGTTAATCATGGTATGTGCGGATTTGATCCTGTCGTCATGCTGTCAGCTGGTTATTTTGCAGACTTGTGTATGTGGTTGGTTTTTGGCATCACTGGACTGTGTACTTCAGTGCGTTTTTGTACTGGATGGTGATGGTTTTTTCTTTCCATATTTAGTGCTTCCTTCAGGAGCTCTTGTAAGATAGATCTGGTGATAATGAATTCCCTTAGCATTTGTTTGTCTGAAAAGGATCTTATTTCTCCTTCACTTATGATGCTTCATTTTGCTGGACATGAAATTCTGGGTTGAAATTTCTTTTCTTTAAGAAGTTGAATATCTTTTCTGGTTTGTCGGGTTTCAGCTGAGAGGTCTGCTAAGTCTGATGGAATTCCCTTTGTAGGTGACCTTGCCTTTCTCCCCAGCTGCCTTTAACATACTTTTTTTTTCATTTTGACCTTGGAAAATCTGATGACTGTGTGTCTTGGGGATGATCTTCTCATGACATATCTTCCTGAGGTTCTCTGGATTTCCTGAATTTGATTGTTGGCTGTCTGGTTAGGTTGGGGATATTCTCATGAATGATATTCTGAAGTACGTTTTCCAAGTTGGTTCCATTCTCCTCATCCCTTTCAGGTACATTAATTCATCACAGATTTGGTCATTTATATCATCCCATATTTCTCGGATATTTTGTTCATTGCTTTTCATTCTTTTTTTTCCCCATTCTTGTCTGCGTATTTTATTTCAGAAAGCCAGTTTTCAAGATCTGAGATTCTTTCCTCTGCTTCATCTGTTCTGCTGGGTGGTTTTGCACATGAGATGGAGCTGGTGAGACCTCTGCCGTCCTTACTCTGTTTGCCTCTCCCAGGGCTCCAGCTTGGGCACACCTGCTTACAGGGCACTCTCGGGTGCCCACACACACTACAATAATTTTCATAATGCCATCACACACAATCACCATGTGACTGCATTATGAAAATTCTTGTAGTGTGGTTTACAGCTCTATCAGGTCAGTTATGTTTTTCTCTGTACTGCCTATTTTGTCTGTCGTCTCCTGCAGTGTTGTACAATGATTTTTAGCTTCCTTGTATTGGATGACAACGTACTTCTTTCACTGAGTGAACTTTATTCCTACCCATATCCTGAACTCTGCTTGTATCATTTCAGACATCTCAGCCTCAGCCCAGTTCTGAACACTTGCTGGAGAGCTGATGCGGTCATTTGGAGGGAAGGAGGCATGCTGACTTTCTGAGTTCTCAGTATTCTTGCACAGATCCTTTCTCATCTTTATGGGCTTATCCTCCTTCAGTCGTTGAGGTTGCTGACCTTTGGACAGGATATTTTTCTTTTATTATATCTGATGACCTTGAGGATTTGATTGTGGTGTAAGGTGGACTCAGCCAACTGGTTTTGTCTTTGGAGGATTTTAGGGGGCCAACATGCAGCTCCCAATTCCTGAACTGTGTGCTTTAACTCTGGGGAACGTGTATTGGGCCCCATCTTTGTTCTCTGGCTCCTCGAGGTTTGGAGTCCACTGCACTGAGGGGATCCAAGTGCGGCAGCTGCAGCGGAATGCTAGCGGATGCAGGAGTCCCTGCCTCCCTGAGAGCGTTGACAAGGGGGTGGAGGCAAGACAGCTGGGGTGTGGGCCAGGGGGCCCCTGCTGACTCTGTGTGCTGTTACACTGGAGGCAGTGCTGGTTTGGGGTGGACTGCTGGCCAGTGCACCTCTGGGTGCCTTCTCTGAGCCCCCCCTCCCCCAAAGCAGCAGTGGTCGCTCAGGATATAAGAAGGTCCCTTTTTCTCTGCACAGCATTACCTCAAGGGTGAGATGTTGACAGGGATGGGGTTTTTGGCTCTGTTCCAACCACAGCTTCGTCTTCAGTGGCAGTTGGTGTGGGTTGGGGTGTGTGCTGCACTCCCATGTGCTATCAGGGCAAGTACAGAAAAACCCACCTGTGTAAACACACACAGCAAAGGGATGTGAGAAGTTTCCATATAAAGAGCTGCAGTATGAAGAGGTGATGTGCAGGCTGGTGCATGGCTGTAGGGGCCACCTTGCTGCAGCTCTCCACTAATCAGGCACGGTCCACTGGTACAGAAGCAATAGTGTGTGCACCCGAGAGTGTCCTGTAAGCAGGTGTGGCCTGGCTGGGGTCCTGGGAGAGGCAAGCTGACTAAGGGGTGCTGAGGTCAGACCAGCCTCACCTGATGTGCAAAACTGCCTAGCAGAGATCAGGTCTCAGAGAACTCTCTCAAAAGTGAACCCCAGCATAGCACAACTGCTCTACACAAACATGGCCAGACTTCTTTTTTAAGCAACTCCCCTTTTTAAAGAAGGTAACTCTTAGACCTGATCTGTGCTGGGCAATCTTGCACATGAGACAGGGCTGGTCTGACCGCAGCACTCCTTAAGTGCTGGGATAAAGTGTCTCATAAGAGCAAGCAGAGCTAGAGAGATAGCTGTCCCTGCCCTCTGGGCTGCATATCATCTGACTTGTTGCTCTACAACTTTGTCTCCTGGAGGCTCCACCCGAGAGAGATGTAAGTTAGCAGTTACTTAATATAATCACCCCAGGATGGAGGGTCTGTGCTGTGAGCCCAAGTCAGGGTTCCCTGTCTGGTGATGAACAGTGCAGGGTGTGTGGTACCTGTGGGAAATGGACTGGTGTGTTCCTTGGGTCAACTGCAGCTTGTTGGAGGTGTCGATATGGCACTTAGGGTCTTTGCTCCCTTGATATTCTGAGGGAAGCAAGGGCAGTTCCACTGCAGAGGCAGCGGCAGAGAGGATTTCAGTTGCTCCTGGAAGCTCAGTCCAGGGAATTGCCAAGTTGCTACAGGCTTGATAGTTCCAGTGGGGGGCTGGCTGGAGACCCTGCCAGGAGGGCCTACCCATTGAGGAGATATGGAAATGGGCACCCACATAACAGTCTGGCCACTTTTCTGTGGGGCTGCTGTGGTATGCTGGGGGTCCACTCCAGTCCCCAATGGCCTCCTATTTTCCAGTGCCTGAAGGTATCAGCAGTGAAGTCTGCAAAAAGGCAAAGATGATAGCCTGCCCCTTCCTCTGGGAGCTCTGCACCTCGGAGGTATGAACCAGTTGCCAATCTGTACACACCTGTAGGATGTGGCTGGAGGCAAGTTGAGAAGTCCTGAACAGTCAGGAGGAACAGGAACAGGGACTTGCTTAAAAAAGAAGTCTGGTCACATTTTTGTAGAGTGGCTATGCTGTGCTGGGGGTTCACTTCAGCCCCTGGTTGCCTCAGACACTCTGAAACTTGAAGACTGAAATGGCTAAGTTGTCCAAACGTCAAAGATGACAGTCTGGTCCTTCCCCTGGAGCTCTGACTCAGGGAGGTCTGAAACCTCTGTCAGCCAGAGAACAGCAGTGAAGGTGGCTGGAGACCCTGGTTGAAAGCCTGCACCCAGTGTTTACAAATGTGGTCGGAGACTGACTTAAACAAGAGTCTGGCCACGTTTTTGGAGGGTGGCTGTGCTGCACTGAGACACCACTTCCACCCCTGGTCAGCTTGGGCTCTCCAAAGCCCATGGGCCAGAACGGCTAGGTGCCCAAACAGCAAAGGTGGTGGCCCTCCCCTCTCTCTGGGAACTCTGTCCCAGGAAGGTTTCAAATCTCCGTTGGCCAGGGAACACTGGAGGGGGTAGCTAGAGGCCTCAGGTGGGAGGTCCTGTCCAGTGATGAGGAACAGGATCAGGGCCTGCTTACAGAAGCAGTCTGGCCATGATTTGGTAAAGCAGCTGTGCCGTGCCACAGGATCTCTTCTGCCCTTGATGGGTTTGTAGTCTCCAAAGCCCACACACTAGAATGACTAAGTTGTCTGAACAGGAAAGATGGGGGCCTGCCCCATCTTGTCTCTCAGAATTTATCCTGTGTGATGCAGCTTAATGTTTAGGCTGTTAATTTTGCTGTCAACATTAGAGTTGTTCAGAAAGCATCTCACTGTTATCTTTTAGGTTAGATATATGAGAATTCATTTTTTCCTGTAAATAAACCTGTTCGTGTTTGTTCTCTGTAAAGAAGTCTGTTTCATCTATTTGACATTGATCACAGTCATGTAGGGCAGTAGTCAGTCTAAAACGACATGATAGGATTTCCATTTCCAGTGTTTCCTAGCTGTGTCTTACATTCTGCAGTTCAGAACTGAGCATTCTCAGCGGTCAAAATGCTAAGCTGTCCACTCTACTGAAATACTGATTTTTGCTAATGCTTCCTCATTCAATTTTACAGCCTTAAGAAGTTTATCATTATTCTCAGTTGTCAAAATGCTAAGCTGTCCACTGTACTTAAATGCTGATTTTTGTTAATGATCCTCCCTTAATTTTACAGCCTTTAGAATTTTATCTTTCTTTGCTTTCACACTTTGAATTTCCTCCAAAAGTTTCTTTTCCCTTAGCTGGCTCTGCTGTTTTATTCTGTCTACTTCCAGTCTCAGCATGGCAATTTCTTCCTGCAACATGCGATTTTCATGCAAGAGATCTTTTTCTTTCTTATTGGTAAGAGAAACCTAAGTAAACAAAGGGAACTTTTAATTAGCACTCAAGAGAATGACATATCATGATTTCTTCTGAAATTAAAGTATGACATTTATATTTGTATAAGGAAAGAATTCCCATAGTGGATATTTAACTGGAAAAAAGTTGGACAAAACTTCAAATCTAAAAATGTGTAAATTCCAAAAAGTTGAAATACTTATTTAAAGACCATGAAAAATAAGTCACTAGAGGATTTTTAGAATTTCAGAATTGGAAAAGCCTTTCTCTGAATTATAAAAAACCCAAATGCATAAAATATAAGATTAATATGCTTGAGTATATTTTTTAAATTGGGTTTATTCTCTGATATCTAATCTATCAACTACACCATTGTAAGAACCTTAGCTATGCATATATTTGGACAGAAGCAATTTCTTAAAGTTCTTTAAGTTCCTTTTTCTGAAGAAAGTTTTATCAATATACTACTTTTCTAATATTTTTACAGTCAGTTATAAGAATTGCATTTATTCATAACTGTTTAAGCATTGTACCCTTCCACAATGTACATGTAGGCATCTAAACATTGCACTTCTGTTTTAAAAATCCTGTGTACTTTCCAAAATACATAAAGTTGTCTTTTAAATAAATACACATATTAAAACATTTGAAAATGACTAAAGAAAATACCTCAGAATTCATTTTCTTTTCAGCCACTTCCATCTGCTCTTGTTTACCAGTCAGAATCTCTTCTTGTGATATTCCAGCATTCTGTTCTTCCGAAACTTGCTTCTGGGTATCATTTTGTTCATCACTAGAAGAAATTTTGATTTTCATGAAATACTGGAGGTGTCCCTAAAATGATCTACAGGGCAACATGGTGCCATCAGATGTCATTCACACAATGCATATCTGCACATTAATCCAAGACAAGGCAAAGGGGTCTCACATCTCTTAACCCAGTTCTCCCCAACCATGTTGGCACCAGGGACTGGTTTTGTGGAAGGTAATTTTTCTGTAGACCTGAGTTGGGGGATGGTTGCAGGATGACTCAAGCACATAACATTCATTGTGCATATTATTTCTATTATTACTTATATATAATGAAATAATTACATAGCTCACCATAATGTAGAATCAGTGGGAGCCTCAGCTTGTTTTCCTGCAACTAGATGGTCCCATCTGGGGGTGACAGTAGATGGTGACAGATCATAAAGCATTAGATTCTCATAAGGAGTGAACAACCTAGATACCCTGTGTAAGCAGCTTACAACAGGGTTTGAGTCACACTCCTATGACAATCCAATGCCACCACCGATCTGACAGGAAGAGGAGCTCAGGCAGTAATGTGAGTGACAGAGAGTGGCTTTAAACAGATGTAACTTTGCTTGCTCACCTGCCACTAGCCTCCTGCTCTGTGGTCCAGGTCCTAACAGTCCAGGGACTGGTACTGGTCCATGGCCTGGGGATTGGGAAGCCCTGTGTTAACCCATACTTTTTATATTTATTTTTGGGAAACACTTTCCACTTATATTCTTGATTCCTCTGTATTTTATAGACAACTTAGAAATTCCTTTTGGAACAAAACAGGGTCTAATATTGTGTTTTTAACATACAACTTTGAATTAATTTTATCTGTGCATGCGACAGAGATGTGAAATAAAGTAATCATTAATCACTTTTGATTTTACTTTTATTTCATGCATGTTAAGAATAAAACTGGGAAGTCCTAGGCAGAGCAATTGGGCAAGAGAAATAAAGGACATCCAAATTGGAAAAAAGAAAGTCAAATTATCTCTTCACCAATGATATGATCTTATCCCTAGAAAACCCTAAAGACTCCTACAAAACACTCCTAGACTTGATAAATGAATTCAGTAAAGTCTCAGAGGCTACAAAATGTACAAATACCAATGAGTAGTACCACTATACACTACCTACAACCAAGTTGCGAGTCACATCAAGAACCCAGTCCCTTTGACAATGGCTGCAAAAGAGTAAAATACCTAGGAAAATATGTAACGAAGGAGGTGAGTCAACTATAAAAGGATAACTGGAAAACACAACTGAAGAAAATCAGAGATGACACAAATAAATGAACATACATCCTATGTTCCTGGACTGAAAGCACTGATATTGTGAAAATGATCATAGTGCCCAAAGAAGTCTACAGATCCAATACAATTTCTATCCAAGTACCAATGTCATTCTTCACAGAGTTATTTTAAAAAGCTGCCATTCATGTAGAACCACAACAGAGCCTGAATGGCAGCACACACACCAAGCAAAAGGAACAAACATGTTGGCATCACATGACCTGAAAACTGTAATTATTTTTAATGAGGTAAAAATGCATAAGAATATTACTGTTATTGTACAGAGAAGACAGTGAACAAGAAAAGGAATTTAAAAAGAGAATATCACTACCATATACATATATTAACTGACAAAGAGACTAAAACCTCCTACTGGAGTTTATGTTAGGACTTGAACAAAAGCTTCTAGAAATACCAATAACAGAAACAAGGCAATTAATTTTAAGGAATAAATTATGCAAAGAAATATGTATTTTAAAAAATGTAAATAGATCTTCCTGAGAGCTATTATTAACCAATTCATCGTGACCACAATTTTAAAATGAGGTCTAAAATTCTGGAATATAAAATAGTTTCATTTTGAACATAGTTAATTGAAGGCAACTTTTAAACAGAAAATGTTCAGTTAAAGTTGAGTGTAACTTAGGAAAGAAATGACCTGTACCAATGGTAACAAGAAGCCACCCAGAGCCAGTTTGAAATCTAATCAACCAATCAATGACCACTGGTCTTGCTCACCAACCAATACAGATGTGAGCAGCTTGCTTCTGAAATACAGCCAAGCAGCAGCACCTGCTCCATCAGAATAGCCAGTGCCGGACGAGTATTCCTCTTACTATAGGAAGCAAAAAATTTCCAACTCTGTCTTTTTATTTCAAATACCAAAGGTTCATAATCCCTTGAAAAGAATTTGTAAGTCCATTAAATGTGCCACCCCATTTTTTTTTTTTTTAAAGCAGGTGGCCAGGTGCAGTGGCTCATGCCTGTAATCCTAGCACTTTGAAGGGCCAAAGTGGGTGGATCACCTGAGGTAAAGAGTTCGAGACCAGCCTGCCCAACAAAGTGAAATTAGTAGTCTCTACTAAAAATACAGAAATTAGCCAGGTGTGGTGGCATGCTGCTGTAATCCCAGCTCCTCAGGAGACTAAGGCAGGAGAAATACATGAACCTAGGAGGCGGAGGGTGCAGTGAACTGAGACCCCACCACTGCACTCCAGCCTGGGCGATAGAATGAGACTCTATCTCAAAAATCAAATCAAATAAAATACTAGTAAAGTTTGCAATTCCTCTGACTCAGTTTACCATAATTACAATTATGATTACAAATAAAAGAATAAATAATGAATAACCACAATATTGGGCTTTTCTCCCTAAATAAAAAAATTAATATAAAGAATGTAGCTTATTATAAAAAGCCAAAACAATTATTAAAATGCATATAATTACCAGACAAAACTAATAGAATGACCCATGTCAAAATTTTAAAGTGAGAATCAATCAAACAACATACCCAGGATAAACTCCATTCACTCATTTAATAAGGATTAATTAGGTAGCTACATCCAATACGCTAGGCCTTTTTCTAGGCAGTGAGGATATAGTAGTGAAAAATAAAATCCTTATTCATGAGAGTGAGATAAACACACAATAACAACAGACAGAGAAGACAAAATATACAGTACGTTAGAGGAGAAAAAACTAAAGCAGGAAAATGAAATGTTTATGTGTTTGATGGGGAGGGTGGTGGGAAAGTTGGGATGGTCAGAAAAGTCTCTGCTGAGAAAGGGGATTTCTTTCTTTCTAATACAAAAAAACCTTTTATTTGTATATCAAAGACTCTAAGAAATGATGATATAAGGTTAAGAGTGTTGATGTCAAGATACAAATGGATTTGAAGTTAGAGATGATAAATCACTTTGTTTCATTGAACCTTCCCTTGGTTACATTAGAGAGCCTCCCTGGTACACTCCCAGTTGAATCTTAAGCATGATGCATCTGGGTAGTGCATGGTTCTTCCTCAGAAAGTGGTTGTTCCATAATGTGTTTCTTTTTACCCTTTTTCTACTTCTTAGCAGAAAGGAGGTTTTAAATAAAGAACTGAAGGACTGGAAAGAGTAAGCTAGGAGGATATCTGGGGAAAAAGCATTCCAGACACAGGGAACTTCCAAGTACAGAGGTGTGCTTGGAGTCTTTAAGCACTAGGGGTAGAGAAGGGATGGCAAGAAGTTCAGTGTGGCTAAAGCAGAGCAAGGGAGATAATTAGGAGGAAATTTGACACATACTCAGAGTGAAATGGGAGGCAATCAGAAGGGCTGGGGCACAGGACTGACACAATTTGACTTATATTTTAAGTACATCCACTGAGTTAAGAATTGATGAAAAGGGAAGTTTTTAAAAGCCAGGACTATCAATTACCAGTCTATGACACTCATGTAGACTGCAGATGAGGGTGGCTCAGATGTAGAAGATATGACTGGCTTCTGGACATATTCTTCAGATAGACCTGACAAGATTTACTGAGAGAATAGATGTAAGGTGTCAGAGATGGAGAGAGAGATGAGTCAAGAATGACAACGAGATTTTTGGCAGAGCAACTGGAAGAGTTGCCCTTAACCAAAGTAGGAAAGACTACATGAGGGGTAAATTTCAGGAAGGCCATCAGTAGCCCAATTTTGGGTCTGACAAGTGTGTGATACCCAATAGCTAACCAAATAGAGATATCAAGTAGGCAGGCTCATATGGAAATCTGGAATTAGGGAGAGAGATCTGAGCCAGAGACATACATTTGGAAATCACTAGCATATACACGGTAGAAAAAGTCACGAGGGGCTGGGTGCAGTGGCTCATGCCTGCAACCCCAACACTTTGTGAGGCCAAGGCAGAGAGATCACCTGAGGTCAGGAGTTTGAGACCAGGCTGGCCAACATAGGGAAATGCTGTGTCTACTAAAAATACAAAAATTAGCCGAGCATGGTGGCACCAACCTGTAATGCCAGCTACTCAGGAGGCTGAGGCAGGAGAATCACTTGAACCCAGGAGGTGGAGGTTGCAGTGAGCCAAGATCACACCACTGAACTCCAGCCGGGGTGACAGAGTGAAACTCTGTCTCAAAAAAAGAAAAAGTCATGAGAGAGAAGATTGAGGACTGAGCCCTCGGAAAAAACAATGTCCAAATGGAGAAAGATGAGGAGGAGCAAGCAAAAGAGGCCATGATGAATGGATTAGAAAGGCAGGAGGAAAAGCCTGAGGGACTGAGGTCCTGGAAGCCAAGTTGAAGATGCTGTTAGAGGGGAGATGTCCTCCATTGGCTCAAATTCTGCTAACAGATTAAATAAAATGAAGTGTACGAAAAATGCCTAGATTTATTACAGAAAAAAATTAGTGATAATCTTGAGGAAAAACAACGTTGGAAGAGTACTGAAACTGAAGACTTACTGGTGTGAGATCAAGAGTGAATGAAAAGATAATTGAGTTCATGAGTTCTTTTAAGGACATCATACTTAGACAGTTCTTTTAAGGACATCATACTTAGAAGTTATGGCTGAGAATGTTGTAATTTTCTTCCACAGTCATGGAAAATAATAGACAATTAATTTCTAATTTTATATAACAGGTGTAGTCTTCAAATTTTACATAACAATTATATATTTTAAAAGTTATAAAATTATAGACATGTGGCATTAAAAATGCCAGACTGAGGTGTTAAATCCTTAAAACTATAGAACTAAAAGTCACCTTAAACAATTCTAGATTCCATAAGCTGAATATCACTTTGTTCATGCTTATACATAAAGACCAAGAAACACTAAACGTTTCAAGGAGAGTATTTCTGGCTTGATAAAAATCAGCCAATTCTAGAACAGTTGATACTCATCAAATATACAAAGTAATTGATCACAGTAAACTACTGAGTTCTATTAACAGGAATAAAGTGGCAGAAATGCAGAAAATAGTCTTATGTTACAAATGAAATTTTAAAAATTATATGAAGTCACTGTGGAAAAATGTGGTGTGGTGAATACTGAAATATATCCTTTTCTAAAAGGAAGGATAATGTCACACATGCAGGACACTTTTATGAATAAGAGTTACTGCATTAGCAGCACCTTCCTTTTAGCACAAGGCCAGCACATTAGCACCTGTGGGCCAAATCCCACTGCCTGTTTTTGTAAGTCAAGTATCTTGGAACCCAGCCACGCTTATTCACTCTACAGTTCACAGAGTCAATTAGCTGGGTGTGATGTTGCACACCTGTGGTCCCAGCTAGCAGAGAGGCTGAGGTCGGAGGATCACTAGAGCCCAGAAAGTTGAGGCTGCAGTGAGCCATGATCACAAAACCGCACTCCAGCCTGGGCAACAGAGACCCTGTCTCAAAATTATATATACAGTCTGCAAAGCCTAAAATATTTACTAACTGACTCTTTGCAAAAAAATCTGACCAAATCCTGGTTTAGTAGATGAAAGATCCTTTGATACATTTTAATAAAAGTTTTACCCAATATACTGAAATGTTTATATTAAATATAGATCCCCATACAATCCCTTGGCAATACTCAGATTGAAGATCCAATATTTCAGCACTCAGGCACTGACAACAAAAATTTAATAACTAGCAATCAAGGTACAGTGTCAATGGAGCATGCAGCTTCCATTGGCAACACAGCAGATATTACAAGAATTCTAACAAAATTATCTTAAGATGTGTTATCAAAGTAAAGGTTTTAAATACATTTTAATTGTGAAATAATCTGTATACTCTAGATCTAACCTCATTTGTAAAAAATGGTTCCATACTACATTATTTTCTGGGAATGAAAATTGAGCTATTTCCTATTGGTAAGGATTTGCTTTTAATAATGATAAATTCCTACTGATAAGGATCCATCTTTTGATATAATGATGCTGTAATAAATGTTCTTATATGTAAGTATATACGTAACAAATCTATACAAGTATCCTTAATATACATATATATCCTTACTATGTTATATATGTGTGTGTGAATATGCTACTCAATTAATGTTCGAAATGCATTTACCAACAGTGTTCGACATGTCTTTTTCAATGAGACCATTTCCTTTGCAGCAACACAGATGGAGCTGGCGGCCACTATTCTAAGCAAACTAATGCAGAAACAGAAAATCAAATGCCACGTATTCTTAATCATTTAGTGGAAACTAAACAATGAGAACTCATGGACACAAAGAGGAGAATAACAGGCAAAAGGGTCTACTTGAGGGTGGAGCATGGCTGGAGAGAGATGACCAAAAAACTACCTTTTGGGTATTTTGCTTATTATGTGGCTGATGAAATAATCTGTAGCCCAAACTTCCATGATACAGTTTACCTATATAACAAACTGCACATGTACCTCTGAAGCTAAAATAAAAGTTCACTAAAATGTAAAGAAATTCCTTTCCCCTCACATTTGCCAATACTCGTTATTTTTCAAATAAATAAATGACTGGAAAAAATGGTAACTCATTTTTTGCTGATTTTCATTTTTCTGATTACCAGGCAAGGCTGAATATCCTAGGAAAAATATAAAATTTTTAATCATGAATATTAGCCCAAATTAGGATTAGTTTGACAGCATATGGCTGTCTCCTATTAAATGTTGCCATAGGCTTACCTGTGATACTCTTCATTCTCAGTGTCAGGAAATTGCTGACTTTCAGGTGTTCTGCTCTTGCTTTGTGGAATTAATCCATCATCACCATTGCCAGCAGCGGCATCATTAGTCAGGTTTTCTGGTAATCCCATATTATTACTTCCGTGCTTCTTCATGTCTTCTTCAGCCTTGAGTGGAAGTTTGATATTAAGGATATTAAGGATATTCACTTTATTGAATAAAAAGAACCTTTTTAATTGATTTTATCAATTGACTCAGTTTGTCATTATTGTAGTCATTAAAAATATTTCACACTTAAGTTTGATCATATATACAGAACAATTACCCTCTAATTTTAAGATGTAATTATCATATCATTGTAAAATTTGCTTCATTTCTGTTTGACTGAATAAAATAGAATTTTTCAAAATTCAAAAAGGGCCCTCCTTCATTTTGTGCTTTTATTCCCAATGACTCTTCAGAATCTTATATATATATTTATCCCATTTGACTCGTGGGAACACACAAATAAAAAGACAAAGATGCAAAATGTGTCTTCTTCTGTCTTTACCACCTAGATCTCACATTAAGCAGTCAGATTTAGAGGATGAGACACTGTGGGGCTTCAGGAATAGAAAGGAAGATTGCCCTTTTCTGCACTGAGATATTCTTCTCCCCCACTGCCTTTGATCATTTTTTTTTCATTTGGTCCCTGGGATATCAAAAACATGATGGTTCTCACTGAAACATGGGAACCAAAGTTCGCCACAACACAAGGAGCAGAGCAAAACTGCTGAGGTACAAGCGTGGATGCCCAGAAAATAAGATGCTCCCCAAATTTCACATTCCATAGCCATACAATTTTCTAGCTGGAAGATACACAGAATAAGAAATGATCTTCTTTAGCCACATTAACTATTGATAATCAGATTAAAACCAAGAAAGATAAAATGATTGATCCAAAGCTCCTAAAGTCACATGACCTAGCACTTTACGGCACCATTCAGGATTATTCCATAATAATGAAAGAATATCTCTGGGGTTTGTATCTCTTTAAAACTCAATCTACAGAATCCTTTCTGAGTTAAATATTAAATTTTTCACTGATGATTTACGCTACTTACATGATAGGATCATGTATGCCTATACTTACAACACTTTATTAAACAACATAATGTAAAAATCTAATTCAACAGAAACATTTGAATATAATGGTATACCTCTCTATCACAATCCTTGTTTATTTCCGGTTCTTGAGACATTTCCTGCAAATGAAAAAATAGAAGGTTAATTTGCTTGTTGTAATTCTGTGATGTTTCCTCTTTTGGAATGTGTGTTTTAAAAATAATTTTATTTTAAGTAATCAAGTATAGACAATGAAAAATTAGAAAATAATTAAAATTAAAATTTAACTGTTAAAATAAATAATTAATTAAAATTAAAAATTAACATTTTAATCTACGTTCAGCTACTGCCACATCACTGGCTTCTGACTAACATGAGAAAAATAATTCACCTTAGCCAACCGGAGAAGATAAACATGAACCAGTAAACTTAACTTTGTCACCATTTGTTTGGACTCCACTTAATTTGTTACGTGTTAAATCTGCCAAAAATTCATCAGCGGATGATTTGTAGTGTTGCAAAGTCTTCCTCACTTGAAAAGAGTTTACCTCACCAAACCCTAACCAGTGAGCCTCTACAGATTACTAACTGGATTGTAGGCATGCTTTCAATTATTAGGAGCTGAAATCAACACCAAACAGAAAGAAATGCAAATTCTTAAATTTTAATTGAAATTATATGTTGTAATACGATAGTGTTATGTATCTAGTTTATCTGCTTAAGTCCAGTTCTAATATATTCTAATGTGTACTAATGACAGTGGATAAAAATTTTAATAATCTGTACTGATTTTCTGCAACTGCAGTAAGTTCAAATGTTATTGTGTTTCTGCACTAACACCAAAGGTCCCATTCTGCAAGATACGATTCTTGTAATAGGCATTTGGGTTGCTTTTATGACCTGGTTCCCTCCCTGAAGAGAAACGCTGAGGTCAATGAGAGATCACAAGGCAGAATATATCTTTCACCTTGCTATCAGTGACTGCAATATAAAACTGCAGATTTTCAATCACTGGCCATGATTACTCTTCAACCACGAATCCAGCTCAGGGACCATCAGTGTTACATTGTTCATAATTCTATTGCTTAATAATATAATCCAATAATTGATGTTACTTTCTTTATCATGTCAGGGTGTTGTAAGAATAAAAGAACAAAGTTCTGGAATTTCTTTTGCCTCTATTCCAAAAGGAAAGATTACCTATAAGCTAATCAAAAAGGCAGATAAGAATATTTTAAATAAGAATATTGTAAAATAAGAGTACTTTAAAGTTTATAGTGGTTATGTTTTTTAAGTTAAGTTTCAAATGCTAACTTGGAATCTATTGATTCTTCTGTTAATGAGATTGCTGAATTTATTAAATTTTATGAATCTATTAAAAAGTTCTTAGAAAAAAGAATCTATTGATTCTCAAAACCTAGTCTGAAAGATAATTTCATTTGGACTGCCTAATATTATTAAAGCAAAGAAAACAGCATTAAATCAAACATTTAAATGTAAAATTTTCCATGCCTCTGGCTGGCTATTTTCACTGCCTTTAAGCCTTTGTGATTCTTCCTCTGATGTCAGCTTTAAGTCTTGTTCTGTTGAGAAATCCATATATTCAGTTAAAATGAACCACTTAGAACAGTTAAAAACTATTGCATTTATAAAAATAGATTTAAGACAACATTTTATTTTATCTCATAAATTGAGTGTTTAGTGTTTCATGAAATAGTTACTTAGGAAATCACTCTCTAAGACTTCAACAAACCACTTGGGGAGACGCCTGATGAGATTCACTCACAAATTCATCCACCCAACATAAATGAACAAAACCACCAGAAACACAACTTTAAAATACAGTAGAAACATATAAGGTAACACAGTATGTTGTTCTCCACATCCTAATCATGAAGCAGTAAATGTAATGGAAAGGAAATTTAGTTTTAAAGAGAAACAAGTTTTCCTGCACTTAGCTACTCTGACTTTAAGGATAGTAACAGGCAGGGCCCAGGTAAGGTCGTGTTGACCCTGTCCAAGAAGCCAGAGCCCACAGGTATGGGTCCAGACATCCCAGAGCAAGGTTAAGAAAACAAATTCCTTTACCGTCTCCCCTTCCCCTCAGCATTTACTCATAGCTATTTGTACAAATGCATATATTTTGCAAGTTCCTCTTTTCCTTCAATGTAGTTGCAAAGTCACAAGCTATGCTGAGGTTGCAAAACTGTCACTATATGATTAACTGCCTTTGTTCTGCTTCTGTAAGCTTGCCTTTATAAGCTAGGCTCTGTCTTTGTTCAGGACTCAGCATTTGGATGCAAATCCACTGAACTGGTGTGCACCTAAATAAAATCCTGTTTCACCCACTGGGTCTCTCCTGCCTCCTGTTTTCTGCAACAATAGTACCTTATAGATGATTTCCAAAACTACTACTGACACCTTTATTAGTGCACAATGTCTTCCTAATATCTAAAATGTTTCCCTCTACTATTCTGACAAATTTATTTTTTTTCTTTTTTTTTTTTTCTTTTTTTTTTTTTGAGCCAGGGTCTTTCTCTGTCACCAGGCTGGAGTGCAGTGGCACAATCTCAGCTCACTGCAACCTCTGACTCCCTGGTTCAAGCAATTCTCCTGTCTCAGTCTCCCAAGAAGCTGGGATTACAGGCATGCACCATCATGCCCAGCTAATTTTCATATTTGTAGTAGAGATGGTGTTTCATGATTGGCCAGGATGTTCTTGATCTTTTGACCTTGTGATCCACCTCCTCCAGCCCCCCAAAATGCTGGGATTACAGTTGTGAGACACAACAACTGGCCTTATTTTCATCTTTTAAAACAATGATATGTGAAGTCTTCCTTGATTCTGCATGTCTTTCCCCAGATAAAAAGGTACCTCCTTCTTGAGGCTGCCTTCTGACTTCACTGATTTTTCTACCGCATCTTTACCACCTGAACTGTACATTATTCCCCCACATGTCTGTCCCCTCTGCTCCAAGACTGCAGAGAACAGTCCTGCACATCATCTTTGTAAAAACAGTCTTTATTTTACTCAGAAATTTCTTATTGAGTCCTGCTACATACATGCTACGCATTAGGGTTTAAAAACAATGAAAATAAAGCATATCAGGGATGGCTTTTCTAGAACACATGCCCAAGCACAGACTGAAATATTGAGGCTAGCCAGATTAAAAGCGGTAGAGGGAAGGAAAGGGTAAAAGCATTCCACACAGCAGCAAGAGCAGGAGTGAGGCCTGAAAGAGTGAACGAGTGAGTAGGACATTACCAGCAGCTCAGTAATGCCAGAGAAAGGGCACACAGGGAAAAGGGCTAAAGATGGAGAGTGGGGCAGAAGTCAGACTATGAAACCTGATGTGTAATTTTAAGATGCTTGGACATTAATGTTCAAGAGTGATCCCTGGTCCTATCTGCATTTAGAAAAATATCATTTTAATGCCAAAACCAATATTCCTAGTGAGCCAATAGTCATTAAGACTAGGTGACAGATAGCTCTTGTGGACACAGCTGAGATGTTACTATGTAGCAAATTCTCAATAATTCTCATGAGCACTTGGAAAGTCAATTCTATAATAAGTCAAAGAAATTACAATAAATCACTTAATATTTGGTTTGGGAAGGTGCTTTCTAAAGTTATAGTGCATACGAATATAATTCACAGTTGTGAATTCAGAGATGTGACAATAAAGCAATGAAACTACACTGTGTTTGAGTCAGTAATCTTCAGATTTCTATCTCATCTTCCTACCCGGTCTGTAAATTCTAAGTATAATCTTGGTACTCACTCTCAAGTTTATGTTAAATACTAGCCTATAAAAAAACACTCTTTCTCTTACTTCTTTTTGTTATTTATATGTTGCTGTTTTTAAAGGAAGAACACAAAAATGTCCCACTGAAGGGATTCTGTTTGGTTGCAGGCTACAAGAGGGGAAAAACAGAAAGCATATTTTGCAGAAAATAGTATTTTAGAAATCAGAACTATGACATGAAGTCAAGCAGGGAACTCTAGGACTGAATTTGCTGTGCTTCTTTAATACACTCCTTGCTCTCTTTCTTTTCTGGCAGCCGTGACTCACACAGGTCATGGAGACTATCATTCCCTAAGAGGAACACAATTCTGATATTCATCTTTATCTATTAAGTTCACCTATCCCAATTCTGTGTTCTGTGGATGCCAACTTTCGGTCACTGATGGTGATACACATGGATGATGAAAATGATGACATTTTCATTAACTTTCAGATTCTTTGATCTTTGATAAGTCTTGTTACTGAGAGTCAAAGTAGTAGGACGTGAGTTATAAATGCTGGTTATCCAATTACCTACTCAAAATATACTACATGAATATTCCATTAAACATGCATAGGAAAAAAATGGTCATTTCTGCTGACCTGCAGCTCTTTGCTCTTCTGTATTCACCAGAAAATTTCCTACTCCTTCCTCATGTCCAGGTTAAATACTAGTGTACGACATGGAAACCTGTAAATCATCTGACATTTCTCTCGGTCCCCCAAGCCTTTCTCATTCAATTATGACTAAATCATATGGACTATACCTCTCTTCTGCCTCTGCTTTATATTTCCACTGCCACTGGGAACATAAACTTTACAAAATGGCTTCTATTTAAAAGAAAACCGTCAACTACTAATGTTAGTTCTTACATGAAAAAATTAAGCAAAACAAATAAAAAGGCATAACACCATAAAAACAAAGACCAACATATTAAAATGAGTAACTGAGATTCCTAATTTTCTTCCACCATGGATGGGTGAAAACCTTATAATACATTGATACTAGTCCAAGGATGTGTGACGGAAACTATAGCTGACTATTGCAAAAGCTTCCTTTGTCTCCTGGTTTCTTTCCATGGTAACCTTCCACCAATCCCAGGAAACTATAGGCCACAGTCCAAATTAAATCTGCCTTATGGTTTGTAAATAAAGTTTTAAAGGAGCTCAGTCATGCCTGTTTGCTTACATAGAATCATGGTGGCTTTCACTCTACAACAGCAGACAACAGCAGGGGTAAGTAGTTATGACAGAGACCACATAGTGTAAAATATTTCCCGCCTGGTCCTTTACAGGAAAAGCTTGCTAACCCATTTTACACCACAACCAGAATGCCTTAATACTCAAATTTAATCTTGTGACTCCCCTGCTCCCATGTCTCCAATGAGCCCCTGCAGCAAACATTGTCGACTCCCTACCAATAGCCATTCCTTATTCTTTCTTGCAGAAGAAACACAAGTCTATTGGGATGTTTATTATCCCAATCTCCCTCCTCAGCCTCAGAAAGAGAAACTTAATTCTAAGCTAATCACGTATTTGCATTCCCAGTGCCTGGTTTGGGAATGAGCAGGTAGTGTAACACAGCCAGTGAAATATTACAGGAAGCCCCTTGTGTGCTTCAAAGTTTTCTCCCTGTTTAGAAAACACAGGTGAAGAAAAGAAGCCCTTGAGATGTTGTGTTTTGAGAACAAGATGTTTGGAGCTGTTGCAGATTACCCGACCATGAAAGGAGACATGAATAAAACACTGTCGACAGCACAGAAAGAGGGACAAGAGGGATCCCTAGGATATCACTGAACAAACAAAACAACTCTGATTCCTACTGTTTTCACCACTGTTCATCAGTATTTGCAATCCAAAGCATTCTACCTGGTAAACGTCCCATGGCCCACAGGGCGAAACCTACTCATTTCTGTAGTATTAAAAAGTCTGTCATAAACTTGCCTTACCCAAGTATTCACCTCATTCCCAACCTCTTTTGGTGCTAGCAAAAGTGAACTGCTCAGAAACCCTGCAAAGTTCACTCAAGCATCTTGTCTTTTGCACTTGCTGCCCTTCCTGCCAAACAGGCAATCTCCTTAGATGTTCCTTCTGGCCAACACACAATCTTGTTGCATGTTCCTTCTGTCAAACATTATTCTTCTGCTTTTTTACCTAGAAAAATTCTTCTCACTCTGCATGCTTCCCTTGAATCATACCCACTTTTTTTTTTTTTTTTACCAAAACTTTCATTCCTCATCACATATGTCTGGCACATAATCAATATATAATAAATTAAAAGCTTCCAGTGGGCATCTAGCACACAGTAAGAACTGAATACAGTAGTGAAATAAAAAAATAATGACAATGATAATAACAAACTCCTGTCTGTATTTTTAATTGTGTTCTGTTGCATTAGAAAAATGGTTAGTATCTAAAAGACATTTGATAGTTATTTGTTAAGTGAAGTGAAAACATAAATGGAAATATTTTCTTTGTAAATTCTATTGAAAAAGCACAGAAATGAAATAGAGACAGCTCTATTATGAGAACCTTAAGGATCAAAACTACATCTGCTCCGTCTTTATCTCCTGCAACTTATAAAACCAAACTTATAAAAGTTCTTTGATAAATTGATGGCTAAATTAAAGGTGTCCTCATACCGTTTGGGTTATACAATGTATTAGGTGTCCACAACCAGGTAGCATACTAGCATTTTTGTTATTGTGAAACATTTTTCTAATTTTATTATAATCTCCTGAGCCTAGAGTTGAGAAATTTGTATATTTATTATGACAATCTTTTGGCAAATGATAGCAGAGCATTTGTTCTAACAAAATTGCTGTTATCATGACAACTAACCAGCAGGTAGAAGAGCACATCTTGCTCCAACAAAGTAAATGTGTCTCTTTCCAACTTCAAATGAGGAGGAATGAAGTCAGTAATAGTGAGACCTTTTTGGGACAAGCATATGTAACATAACTGCTTCAGCATTCTTTTGAGATCAAAAGTTCCTTACTTTTACTTTTTTATCTATGGTAGGACCACCCAGAGCAGGGGTCCTCAACTCCCATGCTACAGACCGGTAGCAGTCCATGGATTATTATGAACCACACCACACAGGAAGAGGTGAGCAGTAAGCAAACCAGGGAAGCTTCACCTGTACTTACAGCCAACCAATAATAATGGCTCATATTATTGCCTGAACTCTGCCCCTTCCTAGATCAGTGATAGCACTAGGTACTCATTGGAGCATGAACCCTGTTGTGAACTGCCCACCCAAGGGATCTAGGTTGTGTGCTTCCTATGAGAATCTAATGCCTGATGATCTGTCACTGTCTCATGTTGCCCCCAGATGAGACCATCTAGTTGCAGAAAAACAAGCTCAGAGCTTCCACAGATTCTACATGATGGTAAGTTGTATAATTATTTCATTATATATTACAATGTAATAATAATATAAATAAAGTATCACAATAAATGTAACATGACTGAATAATCCTGAAACTATCCCCACCTTCCCCCAGCCCATAGAAAGACTGTCTTCCACAAAACCGGTCCCTGGTACCAAAAAGATTGGGGACAACTGACCTAAAGTAATTCACTATCACAAGTGTTACCTGGATTACTGTTTTCAGAAGAGATTTTTAGCATCTGTTTTTCTTTGTAGTCAGAAAGTAATTGGCAAATTCTATGTATAAAAATGTAATAAACCAAATTACTATTTTAATACTGATGTAAAACACTTACCAAATATAAAATTCTTAGAGTATTTCAAACAATATCATAATATCAGAGCTTAACAATATTATCCCATCCACTTATGAGTACATTCTACAAACTTCTCTTGAAGCTTCTAAGAAGACAAAAATGTAGGGTGAAATGCTCATAAATTGAGAGCAGTGTGACCCAGTAAATTAGCTTGCATTAGCATGACATAATAGAAAGTGTTCCAACTCTGCTTAAGTCCTAGCTCCATAATGAACAGCTGCTATTTGTTCTTGGATGACTTGCTTATCTTCTTCAACAAAGTGAGGACTTTGCTGCCTTCTTTCACTAGGTTGTTACAAAGATTTAACAAGATAACATTTTTTAAATGCTCAGAGAAATAGTAAAGCAAAGGAATAATCTGTTCCTAAACATTATAACTAAAATTATCTTGGAATACCAAATAAAACCCAATGCATATTTTGTTCATAGGTTCTAATATGCAAATGTTATGGTTTTCAGCAAATGTTATTAAGTCTTAATTTTGCTTCTTAGTTTTCCTGCTCCTTAGGGCTTATAATTCTGGGCATCTCAACTACGTCTTAGTTTGTAACTAAATTTACTCATAAATATCTCATTAAAGTAGATAATGTGAGTGTCCACTATCATGGAGTTGACCAATCACACCAAGGGCAGAAAAACCAATGGATGTTAAGACCTGGCTTGGACCAGTGATCCTTCTCTACCGACTCCAACTCTGAGCCAGCAGATGTTTCTTAGGATAATAGTTGATATTGATGTTCAATTCCAGCTGACATGGAGACCAAAAGTCTACCTATATGTTTTTTAGTTTCCATGAAGAAGTTGTAAGTTGACATTCTCTAATTTTTGACATACACACTAACAACATATTTTGCACCAAACACATTATTCAGCTCTGATTCACCTCATAGACCATCTTACATGACTATTTTTTTAGTGCAAATCACAATTTCAATATTTTGGTGGCACCCATTTTTTGCTTTGATTCACACTGTTTCCTTAGAGCTAGTCAGCAAATAGTCAAATGACCTTCCAGTGACTGACCAAACTATGGAATGCTTCAAAAATTTGTGCTGCTTCCTTATGCAGAAGCCATGCTAATTTTCTCTGTATTGTTCCCATTTTAGGATATGTGCTGCAGAAGCAAGCACAAAGCCCTACTTTTACACATGATTAGTGATGAGTCATGCACAGGGCTTGGTTCTGTTAAGTCCAAATAACCTACTTGAGATTCTGAGAATTCTCTTCAATGGCTCCCTGTGAGGTAGAATTTGAAAATATTTTAAAATCTTGAGTTACAGATGAAAGTAGCTTGGACGATTTTCATTATCATGTAAAACAGATCACTCAAGGGCTGACCACAACTGGGAGTCACTGCTTGGAGAAGGTTCATATGGGACTTTCTACTACCTAAGGTTCTATAGAGAATATAAAGGTGCCTCACAGTACAGATCTGATAGCAAAGAAGAAGAAACAAACACTGATCTCTTTCTGTCACATTATTTGAACCCCTCTGACCCTTTAGAACAAGCCTAATTAATATCTGCCAGAGAAAAGACCAACAACGGCCTCAAAGGATTTTGTACCATGAAGGTCTCAGCTAATTCTTGGCTAAGATGTGGTTTCCACATTAGGTTCTGAATATGGGGGCAAGTGTCAATTTGCTCACTTTGTCTGCAGATCAAGTCAGGATACCCAGCTGCCAGAGCAGGGTGCTGGTGCTTTGGGAACAATGGCTGAGCATAGAAGCATAGATATGGGAACTTAAAGACTTGAGGGATCTGAATCAGTAAGGGCATCTTGGTGTCAAAGGTCAGCCATTACCAGGCAACAGGACCAGTTTGAGTGGCAACAACGCAGCAACAGAAACAAGGGAAACATCAAAATGACTGGAATGTCCTTTTTAATTCTGCTCCTTTTGACTTGAAAAAAGGGACTGTCTTCCTTGGATTTAGTGAATCCCTTCAGTTATTGAAAAATTCAAGGAGTATGTAGGAAATAGTCTCCAGAAGACAGTACAAGTTTTTTTGTTAAGCTGGACATTTCAAGACCCAAATAACTAATCAGAAAAATGAAAGATATGACACTGTTTTTTAATCCCATCCATAGGTGTTATACTTGGATGAAATGAACAATATTGGGATCTCAAAGTATCAAGGTCTTAAAAGTCCTGAGATAAAGAATCCTGTATCCATTGGTACTTCTAAATTGTCTTGCTTTTTTTCTGATTTCTGGCTGATGCAGGGGACTAACTGACTGCCACTCTAAAACTAGCTGAATGGCACTATGACATCTCACCTGATATGTAAGATGTTATTGTTATAATTATTTTAAACCTCAATTTAGCATTAACTCGCCTTTTAATGTAAACACTTACACATTATGATGACTAGAAACAGCATAGTCTCTGGCCGTCTGTTCAGATAGATCTTTAGAAGAGACATCAATATTTTGCTCGAGTAGAAGGCTGACTATACTTGCTGATCCACAACGTACAGCAAGTATCAGAGCATTTCTAAAATGACAGAGATAATTTCTCCTTTAGGAACTGTAATAAACTTATTTTAAAAGCTAATTTGATATACTTTATCAACTTAACATCTTGCCTGTCCATGCAGAATTAAAGATTTACATGCACTAAAACACACAAGCACTTGGGTGCTTAAGTGTTCATCTTTGTAAAATACCAACAAGGTTTAAAGGAAGGGACAACAAGGAAACCTCTTATCTCGGTGAGGTATTGGAAAGTAGAAGACATTAATTTAAAGTCTTTCAATGGGCAAGAAACAATGCTAGGGCCACTTATCTGAAGTGGACAAAGTTATAAGTGAAGATTTCCTTACAGCTTCCCTAGATTGATATGCTGTAATAGAAAATCAGCTAGAGGGTAAGATAAGTAAGACCTCTCTGCTTGCTGAAAGCAGTAATATTAATAATAATGGTAAGAATAGTCATAGGAGTTTCAGTTAATGATGCCAATAAGCATGTGCTAGGCACTGAATTAAATGCCATATATATCTTCCTTACTTATGCACAATCAATTTGAAGGATATATTCTCCTACTTTTCATATATGACAACACATTTGGTGGTAAATAAGATTCCCAAGGTCACACACTTACCAAGTAAGAAAGCTAGGGATTAAACCCAGTCTTGTGTGAATTCAAAGCCTAGCTCTTTTCTCTTTATCACCCACCTACGGCTTGCCTTCATTAAAGGAAAAGTGTATCCACTTAAAACTATCTTCACTCCCTCTCTCCATACCAATTAAAAATAAAACCATCAAAATACACTGGAAATAAAAAAGCAAAAGCTGTTGGACCCACAGTATGTGGGAATAGCAATTAATTGTCAAGTAGGGATAAGCTAACATTAATATTCTTCAAACAAGGCAACTTAAAGCAGACTCATTGAATAGAAAAAAGGATTTTCAACTCCTATTTATGTTTCATGCAGCATATTTAGCAGAAAAGCATATAAGACACAGAGGTTAAAAACTACTAGAAAAGGTTAAGAAGTTCAATACTGGGTCATAAAGTAAACTAAAAGCTAAAGTTCACATTTCATAAAATTAACATGAAATCCCTTTAACTAACATAATCTCATCTAACCAAAAACATCATACAACAAATAACATCAGTCAATACAATAAGAGAAGATGAATCCTACTAAAACTGTTCTTCATGTTGCCCAGTCCAAATAATTGTTTTTCTACTTAACTGATTTGTGTTGATACTCATCACTATGTCCCAATAAGTATAATTTAATCTTACTAATTTATTATTTATGACTTGAGTGACTGCTATCAATCTCGAACAACACACAGATTAAAAGAAATAACTATACCTTCCACATCTGTCACGTGCACTTAAATTAGCTTTTTTCTTGATTAAAAATTTCACCACTTGCTGTTTTTGTCCATGAACACCAAGCAAAAGTGGTGTGAGGCCATGCTGTAAAACAATATAAAACAAAAACAATATGTAATTCAAAAAATTACCTATTTCTCAGCTGAACTGGAAACTTTATATAAGATCCCATGGACTTACACTCATAGAAAGTAAATCAAATGTAGCTGCTTCCATCTTACTCTTCTGTGCTTTCCCACATGCTGCTGCTTCCCTTGGAAACACCCCTTCGCTGCCTGACCACATCAACTCTGATCATCTCAAAAACTCACTTTCAACATTTACTGCTTCTAAGACTCTTTGCTTCTAACCCAGCATTTGGCATGGCACTTTTGGATGACGATTTTTTTTCCATTTAAACAAAGAGCTTCTTGAGGACAGGGGATGTATCTTTTATCTCTATATTATCCAACCCTAAGACAAAATTCTTGTGTATAAAGCAAGAATTTGAATGTAAAATATTTCTTTAGTTTCACATGTTTTACCAAAAGTTCAAGCTCCAATGTGCAATAAAAATTGCTATTAATACTCCTACTGCCCATTTGAAGAATTTTTCCATTCATTCATTTAAAATCTATTTGTATTTACTTTTTCCAGATTGTTAACTAAATCATCAGTTCATAGGATTACTGAAACTAACAGAATTCCCGTCTGTATTCTTAATAACTCCATGGTTTTTAGTGTTTAAACCTGCCATCTTGATTATGTCAAAGCTCTGCAAACATAAGAGACATAATGGATAGTCCACAATACAGCTTCAATTGATTAAAAAAAAGGTTTAGAATTTGCTATAATTCTAATTGAGAAAACTCTGCTCTTAACAATGACTTACTGACCTAAGCACTTGAATAACGGAACAAAGAGACACAAAATCCTGAGAGGGCCATTCTCTACTTAATGAAAGACTACTCACTGCAAATTTCTAAAGACCTTCTGATTGGCAGGGAAGAACTGAAGGTATAAAGGAAAAGGTATTATTCCGTAAGCTGATAGTGCCAATAATATTCATTTTAATGTCTCATCCACATATAAAAGTCAGACTTGGCCAGGAATGGTGGCTCACACCTGTAATCCTAGCATTTTGGGAGGCTGAGGTGGGTGATTCACTTGAGCCCAGGAGTTCAAGGACAGCCTGAAAAACATGGCATTAACCTCGTCTCTACTAAAAAACAAACAAACAAAAAACAACAACAACAACAAAAAACTGAGATTGGAGAACCACCTGAGCTTGGGGAGGTCAAGGCTGTGGTAAGCTGTGATCACACCACTGCACTACAGCCTGGGGAACAGATTGAGACCCCATCTCAAAAACAAACCAAAAAAAAAGTTAGATTAATGTTATTGGAAAGGAAAGATTGAAAGGAATTAGCACATATGCAACTCCAACTCTTCTGGAAATATCTTAAGTTTCTGAGACATAAGAATTTACATATTACACTTATGTATTCATGGTTCTTAAGCAGAAGTGTATCCAGATTTTGAGAAATTTGTTGTTGTTGTTGTTGTTGTTGTTAGAGACAGGGTCTCATTATGTTGACCAGGCTAGACTCGAACTCCTGAGCTCAAGCAATCCTCCCACCTCAGACTCCCCAGCAGCTGGGACTACAGCCCTGCAACACCACGCCTGGCTTCAAGGAAACATTTTTAAATGTACATATTAGACTTACTCTATCAAAACCTTCAGGGGAAAGCCTAGACTTGTGGATTATTTAAAAATTTTCCTGAGGTAACTGGAATGCACAACTCTAGCTGGAATCTAGTACAATAGATGATTACTTCAGTCTCAGCGCTCATCCACATAACCAATTCCCTTTATCATTTGAGGATTTGGCCAAAAAGAGGAAAGAGTAGGAGAGAGACTCATTTGCTGAAAACATCACATAATTTTCCCCGGTAAGAGTAGAACAAGGTCTAGTAAACTCAAAATCCAACCTGATCTTGCTCCTTATAAGCCCCTTATCACCCACCTTCCCATCAAGATATTCTAGAGTTGAAAGCAGAGTTGAGACTCCAATTGGCCATTTTTACCAGAATAGGACACTAAGTCAGTTAATTACTTGTCGTTCCCTCTGCTCAAGTGTTTCCCACTACATTACCACCTATTCACTGCCTATCTGGATCCTCAGAGGCTTCCTGAAATTGATCTCTAAGCAGTTTACAACCCACTAACTCCCTCTCCCAAACTGAAAACTGTCATTCTCTAAAATTGAAAAGAACCTTGTCTCACCATACAAAGGAAACAAATGAATGATCAACAGCAACACACACACACAGAAAACTTCTTCATGGTCTTTCCCTCCATTACCCAATTTCCAAATTGGCCTTGATATTTCTGATTGCTGTCTTTTTCCCTTTCTGCTTCTGCCTCATGTGCAATCAGAAATATCTTAAGACTTGTCACTGAGAAAAAGACTTGTCACTGAGAAATCCATCACCTCATATCTATTACTGTTTTTTTTTGTTTTTTTGTTTTTTTTTGGAACTTGCCAAAGGGGCAGGGTTACTATTCACTGAACTCTGTTTGAGTTTTCTTGGAGTTTTAATGTAAAACCTATTTCCAGGGCAAATTTTGTCATTTTACATTTATTAGGGGAAAAAAAACCTGGCATGAAAAAAAAACAAAGTATTACCTTATACAAATTCAGTGTTTCTAAAAAAAACATAAACCACAAGAGCATTAAAAAAAAAACTGTACCCTTGAATGCTTCTTTAAAAGTAACAATATTTAAAATAAAGTCTTAGATAATTAACTCATTTCAAACTATTTTCATTCAGGTTATGCTTGAGCTTCCAAATATGGAAAACTGGCCCTTACCCAGGTCAACGTTAAAATGAATGCATTTCAGTATTTTGAAGATGAAATTGGTAGACCCATACCTTGTTTTTTGATTCAATATCAGCACCGTATAAGAGCAGTGCTTTCGCCATTAATTTATCTTCATTGTAGATAGCATAGTGTAGAGCAGTATTTCCATACTCATCTGGAATATTTGGATCAGTGCCATGTTCCAGCAACATTAATGCACATTCATCTTCTTGGCATTGTACGGCCTGTCAGTATTAGACCAAAAATAAATTATAAGTCCTGAGAATTAAAAGTAACATTCCACAGCTTTCACCAACTAGTTCCATTTAAATGAGAAAACTCATTTTTATGCTATGTATTGAAATCAAAGCCATCTCATGCTGATATAGTTGACTACTGCATACCTTGATCAGAGCTGTCCTCTTTTTGTTGTCAAGGACATCAAGTTGACATCGTCTGTCCAGCAGGAGTTTTACTATTTCTGAATTCCCATTGGCAGAGGCCAGATGTAGAGCAGTCCTATGAGAGTGAGAAGACTTTTTAGGAAATTGTAGTGCACTATCTACAGCTACATCAATGATTCATGCAATAGCAAACACAGAAAGCCTGCTATTACTCTGCCTTCAAAACAAACTTAATTTCCCTTTGAAGAAAGCACACTACTTATTACCTCATGACTCACTGTATGAATGAAAGAGCAGCCTATTTGAATAGGAAGACCAGAGCCCTTGAATGGCATTCAACGTGGGCTGGAATCCTACTTGAAGCTCTGATGCTTCCCAGCTGTTGCTTACCTATTTTGGCTCTCAATTTCCTCATCAATAAAATGGGAATGAAAAGAGTCGATTTCTCAGAGGAAACCACAGTAATGCTTAAATAAGACTCTACACGAAAGATATAGAATAGTTCCTAACACAAATAACAGCTCAGTAATTGTAAGATATTATAATTTTTACTAATACCACTAAAGACAACATTTGAATTCAATGAGATGATACAATTATACCTACACTTTCAGGTATGTTTTAAAGATTACAGGTAACGATGTATTTTAGTGATTCTAAGATGATCATTGTCTCTATGTTTCACCATTTCTCACACTGAAATACCACTTATAATTCATGATTTACTATAACTATAATTGGCAGCATTTAAATAATTCTCTTATTGAGACATACAATAATGGGGCATCATACAATCCCTGGTGCCTTACATTAAGTAGAATATGTTACAATATAACACGTCTGGGGCGGTTCCAATCAGATGACTAGCATTTAGATAAATTTTAGTTCTTAAAAGAAGTATGGAATAAGAGGGCTGAGGTGAAAACACAAACAAATTTCTAAAATAATCTATTTCTTACTTTGGTTTTCAAAAACTTTAAGCCAAAGAAAGCTTGAAATTCAAATGAATGGCATGGGCTCATTTTTATCAATACTTAGATTTATACAATGTATGTACATTAGATATTTCCAATCTTTCATATTAGGATTTAAGACTGTTATAATTCTTCTCCTTTTAAAATGAATTTATGAAACTATTTGTGGAGCTTTTTTTCAACGTTTACTTTCAGGGGTACAGGTGCAGGATGTGCAGGTTTGTTACATAGGTAAAAACGTGTCAAGGGGGTTGGTTGTACAAATTATTTCACTACCCAGGTGTTAAGCCCAGTACCCATTAGTTCTATTTCCTGCTTCTTTCCCTCCTCCCACCATTCACCCTCTGATAGGCCCCAGTGTGTGTCGCTTTCCTCTAGATGTCCGTGCGTTCTCATCATTTAGCTCCCACCTATAAGTGAGACCATGCGGTACTTGGTTTTCTGTTCCTGTATTAGTTTGCTAAGGATAATGGCCTTCAACACCATCCATGTCCCGCAAAGGACATGCTCTCGTTCTTTCTTTTATGACTGCATAGTATTCCATGCTGTTTGTGTGCCACATTTTAGTTCTTAAAAGTACTAAAACAGTCTTTACCCAAGACTTATACATTTTCAGAAGGGTAGTTGAGGGTTATCTTTTACTATTGTCTACCTTCAGAAATGCTTTTGTTTGAAAGGAGGGAAGAAAAGTTTCAATTGAGATTACCTCCTAATGCCCCAATTTTAAATCGCTCAACTTGCTCAGGCCCAGCAGGTAAATATGAAGTTTTCAAAGACGGGAGGATCCTGAGAGATGGTAGAATATGCCTTCCACATAATAGGTGTCTGGCTTATGTTTGATGACTAAACGGATTGAAAGAATGCATAAACACAGCTTGGGAGTTCAATATTTTTAAAGAATGCTCCTGTTGAGTAGAGCAATACATTTACAATAGTAATGGTCATTTATATTTGCTATTTTAGTTTTCATAAATATATAACTAAAATAAAATAATTAATTCATACCTTTTACACATGTTTATATATATAATGAAAAGATAATTTTATAATAAAATGTATATACAATAAAATCTACAGGAACAGGTAAACAGAAACCCTCTACTTCTCAACAGGGTAAAAGTTCACAGAAGATAGCTATCCACAGGAATAAAAATAAATAATAAAATGTGAGAAATTATTTGTATCTATGCAAGTAGCATATTTCTTCTCTTTCCAAGGATTATTTCATTACTAGTGAAATTTAACTAAAACTTTTCAGATATTCATTGCAGAAATCACAGATAAGAGAAAGGGAAGAACTTCACTTACAAATCCCCAGAAATAAGTTTGATTATGTTTTCTACACGTTTTCAGGTAACACAAGAGCAGATTCTGTTTGTGTAGGTGTATAACAAACTGATTTTTTCCTCACTTGATATAGCAAAGCACATCTTTGCACGACAACATATCTCTGTATCTACTGACACCTTCAATGGTTACATGTTATTCCATCCTATGGATGCACTGAAAGTTTTTCATAAAATCTTTATGTGAGCTCTTCTCAATACACTGCTATTTTAAGCAATACTAAGAAAAATATATGTGTCTATTTCATATAGATATTTCAGTATAATAGAGTTGATAGGTAAAAGGCATACACATTTTTAACATGTGGTTCTTATCATCGAAGTGTGTTAGAAAAGTTGCAGCAGCTTAAACTTTCAGCAACTACATAAATACCACTGTTCTTCACCCTCACAAACTTGGTGGATAGAAGACAGTATTTCATTCCTTTATTTATTTATTTTTATTATTAATTTATTTATTTATTTTTGAGATGAAGTCTCATTCCATGATCCAGGCGGGAGTGTAGTGGTGCAATCTCAGTTCACTGCAACCTCCACCTCCCTGGTTCAAGCAATTCTCCTGCCTCAGCCTCCTGAGTAGTTGGGATTGCAGGTGCATGCCACCATGCCTGGCTAATTTTTTGTATTTTTTAGTAGAGACGGGGTTTCACCATGCTGGCCAGGCTAGTCTCAAATTCTTGACCTCGTTATCCACCTGCCTTGGCCTTCCAAAGTGCTGGGATTACAGGCGTGAGCCACCGCGGCCGGCCTTTCATTCCTCTTCTAACTTCAATAGAAAACAGTATTTCATTCCTCTTCTAACTTAAGTTCCTTCTCTTACCAGGAACACTACGTTTTCCTATGTGCACAGGTCACTGGTAGATATGCAAAAAAGTACCTTGCCCAATCTTAAATTGAGCTTATTTTATTATATCTGCATATATATGCTTGGTTCAGTGGCTCAGGCTTGTAATCTCAGCACTTTGGGAGGCTAAGGCGGGTAGATCACAAGGATAGGAGTTCAAGACCAACCTGGCCAAGATGGTGAAATTCTGCCTCTATTGAAAATACAAAAAATTAGCCGGGTGTGGTGGCGGGCACCTGTAATCCTAGCTACTCAATAGGCTGAGGCAGAGAATTGCTCGAACCCGGGAGGCGGAGGTTGTAGTGAGCTGATATTGCGCCACTGAACTCCAGCCTGGGCAACAGAGTGAGATTCTGTCCCAGAAAAATAAATAAATAAATAAATAGTTGCATATATAAATAGGCTTTTGTGTTTTCTTCTGGTATTTTTCTCCTTTTGTATATTTAAAAATTTTAATCTATACTCCAAGAACTTACTTTTGTGACATAAAAATCTAGCTAGTTTTCTCCAAACAGCATGCATTTCATTTATTAATGATTAATCTTGCTTTATCAATATGAAACATCACCATTATCAAGTGCTAAATTCTTACATATATTTGGGTATTTCTGGATTTCCTATTCTGTTCTATTCATTGATATTTTTTCAGTTGTTAGTAAACAATTTGTGGAAATAACACATTCACATTTTGATATCTGGAAAAGCAAGTCTTTTTCCATTCTGTTACAAAAAATTAACTTATTACAGCAATAAAATACAGGATGTGCAGTGTAAAAATGCTAAAACTTTGCTATTTTTATTTGGCTTACGTAAAAGTGATAAACACAGAAAAAGCTCACATCTTAAGAAAAACGAATCTTCCTATTCAAGGACACAAACCATCTTCTCATTTCAGTTTCCTTGTAAGGTTCCTCAGTAAAGGACATATTTACATAGGGTACATTGATATAAAATCCATATTGGATTTTATTTGAAAAATATTTAGCCCAGAAGTTGATATATTATGGGACTTAGTTCTCAATATACACCTTTCTATAATGTATAGAACATTGTTTTAAAATGTGTACATTAAAAATAATCTGCTGCATCGACTTGATTTTGCGAGTTAAGTCACTTTCATACAGTCTATTAGTGTTCTATAAGGGAAATTATAATCGGATAGGAAATCAGCTAAAGTTTTGTTTCTGTGTTGTTGTTCATAAAGGGCCTGTGCCCTGACCTCTCTGAGGTTTCCACACCCAGGGTGGTGTGGGGCCTGCGGAGGAACAGAAAGCCAGGACCCCGATCCCTCCAGGAGGGTATGCCCCCATCATCCCCCCACGTCCCGCCTCCTCCCAGCCCAGGCCCGGTTACCTCTTTTGTTTGTCCGTCTTGTTCACGTCAGTGTCCCTGAGCATGACGATGAGATCCTTTCTGGGGACTTTACCCCACCAGGCAGCTCTGTGGAGCTTGTCCAGATCTTCTCCACGGACGTGGTACCTGGGCTCCATGAAGGCGCTGTCGTCGTAGTCTTCCCAAGCTTCCACGTTGCTCTCCCCCCGCCCCTTGCAGCTGGGGACGTGGTACCTGGGCTCCATGAAGGCACTGTCGTGGTAGTCTTCCCAAGCTTCCACGTTGCTCTCCCCGCGCCCCTTGCAGCGGGGGACGTGGTACCTGGGCTCCATGAAGGCGCTGTCGTGGTAGTCTTCCCAAGCTTCCACGTTGCTCTCCCCGCGCCCCTTGCAGCTGGAGACGTGGTACCTGGGCTCCATGAAGGCGCTGTCGTCGTAGTCTTCCCAAGCTTCCACCTTGCTCTCCCCGCGCCCCTTGCAGCGGGGGAAGCAGTGGCAGCACCACTTGGCCATCTTGCTCCTAAGTGTCTTCATAGCAGAGGCATGGTGGTCCCCAGAAGTGCCCACGTTGCTCTTGCCGCTCCTCCTGCAGCAGGGGAAGCAGTGGCAGCACCACTTGGCCATCTTGCTTCTAAGTGTCTTCATAACGGAGTCGTCCTGGTCTCCAGAAGCACCCACGTTGCTCTTGCCGCTCGCCCTGCAGCAGGGGAAGCAGTGGTGGCACCACTTGCCCATCTTGCTCCTGAGACCAAATGGCTTCTTCACAGCGGAGGCAGCGGGTATTGAAGAAACCTCAGCCACCATCTGCTTTGAACAGCCAGGGGAGGCCGGTAGTAGCGAGCACATCGCGTCTACCAACCAGTTTCACCAACTAGCAGGAAATTCTGGGTTTCCGATCTGTTTGAAGAGAAAGGTCAATCCCAGCCAAAACCTGCCAACCCCAGCAGGGGAGCCCAGCCCACCCCACCCGGGAAAACCCACACCCAGCCGGGGAAAGCCCACGCCCACCCGGGGTGATCCCACGCCCCCCCCCCCAGGAAGGGCCAACCCCCGCCCCGCCCCGCCCAAAGGAAACACCCAACCCAGCCAAGGGAATGCCAAGCCCAGCAGCGAAAAGGTCAAGCCCAGCAAAAGAACGCGATGGAGGAAACGTCAATCCAAGCGAGAAACACCGGGCAAAGCGATTAACGCCGAGCCAAGCGAGGAACGCCAAGCCAAGCCAGGAACGCAGAGCCAGGCCTGGCAGTTACAGGCAAGCCAAGCCGTTACGCGGGTGCGCGTGCGGTGTGCGCGCCTCAGGCGGCGTCATTGCACGTGGCACAGACAGTGGCCAATGTGTGCAACCTGCGCACAAGTCTTGGTGCCACGAATATCAGTGACAGCCTTGCGTTCCCGGCAAACTTCGTGGGAATTGGCCGAGCCTTCAGGCTATGGAGGAGAAGCCTCTGGTTGGAAAAAGCCTCTTGAAGCAGGACAGGGGCTAGAGCGCCTGGAACTGGAGGATGCTGACAGGCTCCTCTGAGGAAAGCCCGCAAGACACTCGTGGCGGTGCTGTTGCCGGTGGCCACGGCTGCCGCTCAGAGCTCGGGCTTCTTTCTTATATTTGTTTTGGTTTTATTTTGCTACTATTTTCTACTTTCTTGATGTGATAGCTGAAATTTTATTTGAGAAATTTCTACTTTTCCGTCATACACATTTAGTGAAACACATTTTCCTGCCAGCACTGGCTTTACCTGTGTTGAATCAAGTGTGATATGTCGTATTTTTATTCAGTTTAATATATTTAATAGTTTCCCTTGAGACGTTTCCCTTAGGAGTGTGCTTGCTGTTTAGCGCTATTCACAATAGCAAAGACATGGAATCAATCCAAATGTCCATCAATGATAGACTGGATGAAGAAAATGTGGTACACATACAACATGGAATACTATGCAGCCATAAAAAAAGAATGAGATCATGTCCTTTGCAGGGACATGGATGGAACAGGAAGCCATTATCCTCAGGAAACTAATGCAGAAACAGAAAGCGAAACACCTAATGTTCTCCCTTATAGTAGGACCTGAACAATGAGAGCACATGGACACAGGGAAGGAAACAACACACAATGGGGCCCCTGGATGGGGGCGGGAGAGGGAGAGAATCAGGAAAAATAGTTAATGCGTGCTGGGTTTAATGCCAAGGCAATGGGTTGATATGTATAGCAAACCACCATGGCACAAATTTACCTGTGTAACAAACCTGCACATCCTGCACATGTACCCCAGAACTTAAAATAAAATAAATAAAAATGTAAAAAAGAAAAAAACCAACAAAACTAAAATGTGTGCTGTTTATCTTTCAAGTATTTAAGATTTTGCTGTTATCTTACTTTTTTATTTTGAATTGGATGCCATTTTGGCTGGAGGATACATTCTACATGATTTCAGTTCTTTTAAAACTCTAATGTTTGTTAAAATGCAGGACACAGACCATCTTGGTCTATGTTCTGTGGGTACCTAAATGTTCTGCTGTATTCTGATGCTAGGGGGTGGAGGAGCAGGGGTTTTTGTTGTTTCGTTTTGTTTTGTTTTTTTGAGGCAGAGTGTCGCTCATTTTGCCCAGGGTGGAATGCAATGGCCTGATCTCGGCTCACTGTAACCTTCGCCTCCCGGGTTCAAGCGATTCTCCTGCCTAAACCTCCCCAGTAGCTGGGATTACAAGCACCCGCCACCACACCCGGCTAATTCTAGTATTTTTAGTAGAGGCAGGGTTTTGCCATATTGGCCAGGCTGGTCTCCAACTCCTGACCTCAGGTGATGCACCCGCCTTGGCCTCCCAAAGTGGTGGGATTACAGGCGTGAGCCTCCGCACCCAGCCAAGGGTGGAGTACTTTATAAATGCCAGTGAGTGGCAGCCGCCAACATCAGTAGCTGCTGACACTGCTAGCGACTGGGGTGGACAGCGGCCAGAGCCGGAACCCAGGCTTCCTGCCACCTGTGCTTGCGGCGCACACCTGGAAGCTGTCCTCCCACAGCCTACACCGGGGGGCACAGCAAAGCTGGGACTCATGTTTGAAGGAAGGAAAAAAATCGAACGCGTAACCCAGCACTGTTCTTTCCAGATCCATCCCGCTGGCCCTCTTGTTTCCCACTTTTTTGAAAACTGGCTACTCTGACCTCAGATCCCTAAACCGCAGCCACTGAGACCTGGCTCTCAGAAGCCAAAGCCCTGGCACTTTCCAGGCTGAGCAGGAGGAGGTGAAGGCAGACTGGAGGCTGGTCCAAGACAGCTGAGGGCTGACCATAGGGGGTCATGCAGAGGCCACCACTGGGGCTGCTACACGTGACATGGGATTTGGGCCATTGGGTAGAAGGCGTGGAGATGGGGCACTGCCAGCGGAGCCAGGGAGGAAAGAGAACACTCTCCAAATTGTCTTCCAGGGTTTCCATGAGCATTTTATTAACTCAGAATCTGTCAGGAATAATACTAGGGAGTTACCTTTCCCTGAAGATGGCTCTTGTCAGAGTAGTGAGATACGTGGGGGGGGGGGGGTAGGGGGGAGGAAGAGGAATGTGAGGCTCAGTTTACACATATTAAGATCAGCAATGGTGTGCCGCTGGCAGGAGCAGAGCGAGCCTGGAGATTTGGGTGGCTGCAGTTGGTAAGTGGTTGCAATCCAGAGAGTGGGACTGAGATCCTCTCTTGTCATGTTAGCATCCCGTTTCCTGGGTGCGGCTCTGACATCCTGCAGGTGGTCATTTCACTCATGGAGGCTTTGTCTCTCTTCCATCACCCCAGACTCAGCTTCACACTCCAGGGCTGCACACCACCAGCCACCGTCATGTTAACCCCTTCCCAGGTCAATGTGTCCCTCACCTGGAGCCCAATCTGCTGGACAGCCTTGGACCATCCATTTTCGGGGTGGTGGGCAACCTGGTGGCCATCGTGCTGCTGTGCAAGTCGCGCGAGGAGCAGAAGGAGACCGCCTTCTACACACTGGTATGCGGCTGGCCACCAACGACCTGTTGTTCACTTTGCTGGTGAGCCAGGTGACCATCGATCGCCATGTACATGAAGGGCGGGTGACCTGGGGCCAGCCCCTGTGCCAGTACAGCATCTTCATCCTGCTCTTCTTCAGCCAGCCCGGCCTCAGCATCATCTGCACCCTGATATCTATACAGGTAATTTGTGTTCGACATTCTCAGAGGAGTTTCATAAGCTTTATGTTTTATCTGGGTTATAAACAGAGTCCTCAAATGCGTAAAAAAGAAATCATACCAGGATTGAATTTCAGCAGGAATAAGTTTATTTTACCTATTCAAAATTAAAATACTTTTGTTTTGTTTGATAATGTTTTTGTTAAAGATACATTTTTGAAAAAAATTTAGGTAAATATTTAATAATGTCCCCTTTTCTATCCCAAGAAGTAATTTCATAGTTTATTTAAATTTTTTTAACAAAAGTGTAGCATAGATTTTTTAAAAAAATAATGCATATTTTAACTCAATAAATCCAAAATACTGTGGCAACATGTAATCAATGTAAAAATTACTAGAGATAGTTTGCATTCTTTTTTCTTATGAAATCTTTGAAATCCATTGTGTATTTTACATTTTAGTACGTCTCAACTCAAATGTGAAATTTTCATCGAGAATATCTGAACTGTATTTAGATTAATAAAAATGGCAGTTAAAAAATTTAACATAGATTTAGTACGGGGTGTGCAGCCAGCTTGCAAATCAGATCTCGGCTGAGCGGCCAGGCAGCCAACCCCTGAGGAGCGGCCTGCTGGCTCCGCAGTGCCCAGAAGTTGAGGATGTTCTACAGATCCATCATGCCTGCCCCCAGCAGCACCCCCGGCTCCAGCACCCCTGGGCCGGGCACCCCGGTCCCTACAGGAAGCGTCCTGTCGCCGTCGGGTTCAGTGCCAGGAGCCGCTGTCCCTTTCAGACCGCTGTTTAACGACTTTGGACCGCCTTCCATGGGCTGCGTGCAGGCCATGAAACCACCTGGCGCCCAGGGCTGCCAGAGCACCCACACGGAACTGCTGTCGGTCACAGGGGAGATGGGCAAAGGGATCCGGACCACCTTCGCTGGCAGCAAGAGCACCACGGAGCGCCTGAAGAGAGGGATCATCCATCCCTAGTCAGAGTGCCTGGCGGAGACAGAGCGGAACCCACACACTTAACAGGAAGCTCCTAAGCCTCTGTGTCTGGACTTTTCCCGGCCACTCCAGAGCACCTGCTTCTCCCTGGCCCTCATCCCTAGTTGCACTAACCATCCTGGGCTTCCTGGGTCCTGTGTCCCTTGATGGTGCCCTCAGGAACCAAGGGGTGGCTCTCACTGCAGGTGGCAGCACTAACGATCCTCCCTTCCCCCCACCCCACTCCGCCAAAGCAACAAGAGTTAGCAGCGAGGTCCCCGTGAGTCCCACCCATGACCTACCCACAGTGTTGCCCACTGGAACTTTCTGTGGGCCCCACCACTCAGCCCTTCCCAGCACTTCTCCCACGTGCCCCCAGCCTCCTTCTCCCTCAGCACGTCTCAGGCCTCAGGCCTGACACTTCCCTGCCTTGTGTCTTTTGCTAAATATGACCTTTCTACATTAATAAAAGATGATTTGGAGTTGTGCTCTCTAAAAAAAGTTTAATATAAAAGAGAAATAAAAGAAAATTTAGCAAAGGAATATATCGATGAATATTTAAATATTTAGATGACATTACTACCAGACATAATGAGATAATCAGATATTTCATTTACTTATGATTAATATGTTTGTATTTATTTTTTTATTTTATTTACGTATTTATTTTTAGTATACTTTAAGTTCTAGGGTACATGTGCACAACGTGCAGGTTTGTTACATATGTATACATGTGCCCTGTTAGTTTGCTGCACCCATTAACTCCTCATTTACATTAGGTATTTCTCCTAATGCTATCCCTCCTCACGCCCCCCACCCCATGACAGGCCCCTGTGTGTGATGTTCCCCGCCCTGTGTCCAAGTGTTCTCATTGTTTAATTCCCACCTGTGAGTGAGAACATGCAGTGTTTGGTTTTCTGACCTTGTGATAGTTTAAACAAACTAGCAAGTTCAGAAGTCACTTTATAAGAGAAATAATGAAAAATAAAGTATTACTGACATTGGTAACAGAATAAAAGTTAGAGTTAGACAAAGTATTAACAAATAAGCTTATTTATTTATAAGAGAAGGGAAAATATTAGAAAGGATTAAATGACGTCTTGTCAACATGAAGAAAAACTGTATTATATAGAATTCATTTGTTAACTTATTATTGTGTTTCCTTGTATAATTTTCACTTGGTTTTGTCAGTTTTACTACTTGCTTCATTAGTTCAAAAACTACATCTTCATAGACCATTTCAGCTTTTGCTGTGTGGGCAGAATTATAAAACCCAGTTTCAAAATTTCAACTGAACGTTGTCAGCATTTTTCTTTGGGCTTTTTATTAAAAACAAAACAAAACAAAAAACCCCCCAAGTAATTGTGTGTGTGTGTATTTTAGCATTATCATGAATGTAATAACAATAAAATCAAACAGAATCAAATGGATAAGCAATATGTTGGACTAGCATCTCAAGTATGAAAATGGCATTGCCAACAGTGATATGATTTTTTCAAAATGGTCAACTTTTTAAAGTATAATCTTATTTCAACCTAAAATCTTACTATTGGAAAGTGTAGTGTACATTAAAATGTTCTGAAATGCCTTTATTCACATATATTAAATGGTCGTACTCATTCAGTTATCTACAAATTGGTTTTTCACTTCTGTAATTGTCTTATAGAATGTTCAGAAGTTATGCAGAATGTGAGATAATTTTCTATTGAATATGATCATTTTATCGTTGCAAGACATCAAACATCCCTGTTGCAAGCCATTAAACACCCCTGTTTCCTACCAAATAAATGTACAATAGTGATAAATGTAAAGATGTTTTTCAAAAAAGACACATTTTTTAGTTATAAAACAAGGATTTTAAAACTTGAATTGTTACAGTGAATATGTCTTAATATAGGCTACGGTCACTTTAGATAAAAAAATTACCTCACGTCTATTTTCAGTATTACTTAAAGGTATTTATGTAGTGGCAAAGAATTTTTTTTGTTTTTTGCCTAGAGGCAGATATTTTTCCACATGGCTATTTATGGTATGAAACTGTATTTAAATGCATGTACACATATAAAAGCTGCCACTGTGGCTGTAAACTATTAAAAGTTATCAAGATTAAAAAATAAATAAAAAATAATTGTTTTTCTATGAAATGTCTTTATTCAAGTCCAAATTTAGAGGTTTAAAATGCTTGAAATGAATAAAAGTGAGTGTTTCACATATTTCAGTCGGAATGGCCTTTGTCCTAGTTTTATTAGTGAAGCAGCAGACTGCATTTTTTTCGCTCTCACACACCTTCAAAAGCTGGAGAGAAAAATTTGATAAAACTTCTAGGACATTATGTGATGAAACACATTAAACACTGAAGGAGAAATACAACCTCACTGTTTATAAAAAACATATAAGAAGGAATCCTGCATACATATATCTATCAGTTTTGTATTTTCAAAAAGTATTTGCCTTAAAATGAGCTTCATTAGAATATGTGTTCTCCCACAAAGCCAAGGAAAGTAGGTTAGACAGAGGATCTGGAAGTCTACATGTGTGATGTAACTTCATTGAATACGTTTCACAAATAAGGCAGAAATGTATCCGTGTGACCCAAAATATTCTCTAAATTTTCTCAAAGCAATGTGGCCACATCTATTATCTTTTACCATGACTAGTGTTCACTCCAGGGGTTGGATATTACCTCGCCCATTTGCAGCCTCCTATCTCTGCGATTAATTATGGCTAACATTCTCAGCAGTCAAACATCTTGCAAGTGACAGCTTGAAAAGGCCTACCAGCATGATGTTCACTCTGCCACCTGACTAGCTTGTCTTCCATCTACACACTGCAGTATTTAGAAGAGCGCTTTAGTATTGTAAATTTGATCCAACATGTGTTCAACGAGATGAAATCTTCAATATTGCACTACCTGTGAATCGGGAGAATGTTAATTTGCTTCTGTAGTTTTAAGTGTATTCTCAGAGGTAGAGGAAGCCATATTATATCATTGGATTCAAGAAGTAAAGTAAATAGAAGAAAAAAAGATGTTATTCTAGTTTGGTTATGTTTATATCTTAAGTTTTCTTTTCCAGATATATAAGAACCTACTAAATACACTGAATAAAATGTGGTAGCCATGGGTTAAATATCATACTTTATGTTTTGCTAATTAATTCCAAGATACAGTAGAAAAATAAGCTCTCTTATATAATACAAAAATGATATGGGGGAAAGAAGTAAAAAATTAACTTAGAGACATCATTAATTAATTTCTTTTCTAAATGAAACACTAAATAATTTCTATTTGTTTTGACAAATAGAGAATATATTTAGAATCAATGCTTTATTACTTGGAAAGTGGAGTAAAATTTTAAATGTATTATTCAGATTGTATTATTACTATTTACTACAGATCACATACATTTGTCTTTTCTTCGTATTAGACATTAATTAATGGCAAATGTCCCTTCGAGGCCTATTTAATATGAGTAGTAAAGTATCTGGAATTTCTGAAATAATAAAAGTGACCTAAATCACCATGTTTGGTAAATTCACAACATTCAAATGGCAGGAGGGGAGTAGTGGATGTAGGGAAGGGAATGCTCATGTTCTCATTATTCCCAAACGGATTCTTACAAGTCTTCTCACTCGGCACATGGATGCATCTCAGTAACACACAATGTCTTACTTAGACAGCCACAACTGTCTGCAGTTTTTAACAAGGTACAATTCAACATTATTATTCCTTGCCACCTCAATATCAGATATTTTCTCATGTCATCTTTTACTTCTGAAGAGCTGAATTATTGATTCATAAACTGAATCCATAGCTATATATCTGTGGATGTTTTTAAATTATGTGAAAATTTTGTATATGCTTTCTTCTGGGGAAAGTATCGAACCTGGTGATTGTAACAAAAACAATCACTCGTGTTAATATTTAAGTCTTAATTAATTCAGAAAACTTTGCACACACCTTAAGGTCAGATATTATTTTGTACCCTACATATAAAAACTTTTTTTTTTTTTTGAGATGGAGTCTCACTCTGTTGCCCAGGTTGGAGTGCAATGGAGTGATCTCTGCTCACTGCAAACTCCGCCTCCCATAACATTAATGATCACTGATCAAAGATCACCATAACAAATATAATAATAATGAAATACTTAAAAAATTGTGAGGATTACCAAAATGTGAAACCAAGACACAAAGTGAGCACAGGCTGTTTATTAAATGGTACCAATAGACTTGTTTCACCTGGGTTGTCACAAACATTTCATTAGTAAATAAAAGAAAAAAAGGCCATATCTGTGAATAAAGAGAAGTGCAATAAAACATGTTTGTATTAATTTGGTTAACTTTATTCCAACTTAATGTAAACTAGTTTGTTTATTTATTTATTTATTTATTGAGATGGAGTCTGGATCTTGCCCAGGCTGGAGTGCAGTGGCGCATCTCGGCTCACTGCAGGCTCTGCCTCTGGTGTTCACACCATTCTCCTGCCTCAGCCTCCTGAGTTGCTGGGACCACAGGCGCCTGCCACCACGCCCTGCTAATTGTTTGTAATTTTTAGTAGAGACAGGGTTTCACCGTGTTAGCCAGGATGGTCTTGATCTGATCTCGTGATCCTCCCACCTCGGCCTCCCGAAGTGCTGGGATTACAGGCGTGAGCCACCGCTCCTGGCCATAAACTAGTTTTAAAACAGTTTATAAAACTCTAAAATGAACCTGGCAAATTTAGAGCAATAATAATATGATTTAAATTAGAGAAGTATTTTTTAAAAAGGTTAAATAACAAATGTCTCATTGGAATTATTCAAGTTGTTTCAAGCTCAGCTCTGAGGTTCTTAGAAACTAAAGTAAAAAGTATGACCAGTTTCTGAAGTCAAGACAAAATCATACAATCTTTAACTTAGAAAATTATCTTCTGTGTTGTGTCCTAAGCATAAAACAAATGTAAGGACTTGCCCTGACACTCTGTAAGTCGTTCCACTCCCATACGCACTGCAGAAATGTTTCCTGGCAAGAACAGCAAGTCTGAAGCCTTTTCAGCACAATAAGGAGGGATATGCTACATATAAAAAAATAGATGAGGAGGGAAAATAGCACCTTAGAGAAGTGAGAAGTCTCAAAAGAGACATGTATAAGGAGAGAAGTTGCAATTATAAAGAGCAAAATATGGAATGATGAAAAAAGACACTGCAAAAAAAGTTTTCCTCAGTATTTGCAATGCTCTTGCCACCTTCTGAAGAACGCTGGCTCCTCCTGGAAACAGGGTATTTGGACCCAGGCTTTGGAATGGAGTGACCATCTGCATCGAACTACCTTAAACTCAACTTTGTGAGCATAGGGTAAGAATAATTGTGTTACATAAAAGTCATTTTTAATCTAAAATGTCGTTCGTTAGTTTCACCAACTTTCTTTACCACTGGCCACTTGATTATATACACAGTATATAATGCATACAATGTATGAAGTATGTGTGTATGTGTTAATTGCCTATTTATGTTATCAGTAAGGTTTCCAGTCAGCAGTAGGCTATTAGTAGTTAATTTTGGGGGAATCAAAAGTTATGCATGTATTCTGAACTGTGTGGAGTGTCAATGCCCCTAATATCCGCATTATTCAAGGGTCAACTGTATATATCTTACTCAGCATAAAAGCCTTTATGAGGAAATGAAGACCCAAAGAGGCGGTTAAGAGTCCACCTCGTTATTTATTGAATTAAACATGAGTGGTTGTGAAATGTGGTGAGTCCAAGGGGCTTGGGTTACAGTAATTTATTGGTTAGAGAAGTGACTAGGAAGAAAAAGGTTAGTTTAACAAGATTTATTTGTGCAGATTTTCCTCAGCTTTACCTTCCAATCATTAATGGCAAGAACGCTATTACTTTTGGTATAGAGAATATGTATTACACATGGTAATTTCATCTCTTGTTTTTAAAAAAAAAACAGAGTTAAAGTAAGAGTGATCTTGAACCTGCCTTGAGTTTTTTTGTTTGCTTGTTTTTTTGTTTGTTTGTTTTTTTGGTTTTGTTTTTTTTTTGGGGGGGGGGCTTTGTTTTCATTGAAAATAGTCAATATGCCAGAGTAGCATATTTTGTGGTGGAATCTTTTCAACTCCTTCACTGACTTAGCAAGATTCTTGTTCAAACTGGGTTCTACAAGGACAGAGAAAAGTCTGAGGTCAGGACTAGTCAAGAAGGACTCAAATACCTGACTAAAAATTTACTCAAAGGAAAGTCTTTGTCACAGGTAGGTCAAGAGAAACTGTATTAGTAAAAATCCTCTCTATTCCTTTATTTCTTCCTAGATTAATCATTTATGTAGCAAGGATATGTTAGGAATACATTATTTTTCAACCATAAAAAGTATGTTACACTCAAGGCCATCATTAAGACACAAATTTAGATTTATAGTTTACAAGGACTGTGCAGTCTGTCTGTGTATATATTTTTTCTGTCTTTATATTAACAATATTAGATTTGGCTGAAAGTTTCATATTGTAGTTTTATAAACATTAAAGAATTTAAGCATTTTAAATGACAAGTATTGCAAATATATCCAAAGTGATGCAACTATTTAGATACTTCCTTCCTTACCCTCCAAATACATAGAAAGTATGATATATAATGTGATGTATTATAGTTTCTAAACCTGCTCCTATATGTGAAGAGGGAAATATAGTATCTTTATATGAAGAACTTCCATACTTTTTATCATATAGTAAATATCTGCTTTCCAAAAATATACCCTATGTCACCAGTAACCAGTTTTTGTTTTTGTTTTATTAATAGATTATATGTTCTAAGATTTCAGGACAGTAGTAGTCTCCACTTATCCATGGAGAATATGTTCCAAGACCCTCTGTGGATGCCTGAAACCATGGATAGTACTGAAAGCTAATATATACCTGTACTATGATTTTTCTTATACATACCTATGATAAAGTTTATAGATTAGCCACAGAAAGAGATTAACAACATTATTTAATATAAAATTTACCAATTATAACAATATACTCCAATAAAAGTTATGTGAATATGGTCCCTCTCTCTTAACATTTCTTTTTCTTTTTTTTTTCTTTCTTTTTTGAAATGGAATCTTGCTCTGTCACCCAGGCTGGAGTGCACTGGTGCGATCTTGGCTCACTGCAACCTTCACCTCCTGGGTTCAGGTGAATCTCCTGCCTCAGTCTCTTGAGTACCTGGGACTATAGGCGGGTGCCAACACGCATGGCTAATTTTTTGTACTTTTAGTAGAGATGCGGTTTCACCATGTTAGCCAGGATGGTCTCGATCTCCTGACCTCATGATCCGCCCTCCTTGGCCTCCCAAAGTGCTGGGAGTAAGTGGGTGTGAGCCACCATGCCCGGCCTCTCTTAACATTTTCTATTGTACTATAGATCTTAGCAACCTCAGGGTATATCTATTTTTTTCTTTCCCTACTGAGAATTTTGACCTTTTCACTTTAAGGAAGCACTTTACAACTTCTCTTTGACATATCCAAATTGCTGCACATCACTGCTCTTGCACTTATGAAATACAATAAGGGTGACTTGAACACAAGCACTGTGATACCAACAGTTGATCTGATAACCCAGCTAGCTCCTTAGTGATTCACCCACAGGAAGCGCAGACAGCATGCATTTGTGGGACAAAGGGATGATTCACATTCAGTTCCACCTGGGATGGGATAAAAATCTCATCGTGCTATTCAGAACTGTGTGCAATTCACAACTTAGAAACTGTTTATTCTTGGAATTTTCCATTGAATAATTTCAAACTGCAGTTGACGACTGGTAATTGAAAACTGTGGAAAGTGAAACTGGGATAAGGAGGGCTACTGTACTATTGTTTTTCTGTACATTTTCAACTCATTTTATTTCAGAAGTAATTCTATTGTAAATTTATTCCGATTTTGTTTTTGCTTTGGTAGAACACCTTAGGAAAACTGAGAATGGTGGTCAAAAGTATAATGGTTTTAGTTGGTTACTGGGACAGCCAAAAACAATCAACCACTTACTCCTAAAGATCCTTCTACTATATAAAGGTCCCCACAGTTCAAATCACAGATATTCAGTTTACAAAACTTTGGTTGACATTATGATTAAGAGTATAAAAAGTATAAAATACTATGTTAACATTTGAACACTAATGTTCCAACAGGCTATGAAAAGGAAATGGAACATTCATACAGACAGATAAATCTTAATTTTAGTCATTGAAAATTTATAGCTAATCAATTATCAATCATGTTGGAGACAATTATGAAAAGATATACTTAAAACACCTGTTTTTTTCTTTTCCATTGGTATAGAAGGCTCCATTTTTAAAATATTGAAATAAATCATTAATTTATATGGATTATGAATTATATGTATTTGCATTCCAAAAGTAATTTTAAAATTAGGTAACTTTCAAATTTTTTAAAACTTTTCTAATTTAAAATAGACATGCCGGGCGTGGTGGCTCACGCCTGTAATCCCAGCACTTTGGGAGGCCGAGGTGGGCGGATCACAAGGTCAGGAGATCGAGACCATGGTGAAACCCCGTCTCTACTAAAAATAGAAAAAATTAGCCGGGCGCAGGGGCGGGCGCCTGTAGTCCCAGCTACTCGGGAGGCTGAGGCAGGAGAATGGCGTGAACCCGGGAGGCGGAGCTTGCAGTGAGCCGAGATTGCGCCACTGCACTCCAGCCTGGGTGACAGAGCGAGACTCCGTCTCAAAAAAAATGAAATAAAATAAAATAAAAAATAAAATAGACATTAATTTCAGTTTTTCCAGCTTCTCTTTGGCATAAATAAGTTTTATACACTGTCATTTGACTCTTTTCTATGTACTAATTTATTATTATTTAATGTTTATTATATTTTAAGCTCATTACATTAGTGCATTTTTTATAAAGAATACTAGACTAAGTAACTAGTATATTTGCTTATAAACCCAATATAAACTAAAATACTTTTCAGAAAATATGATCAACTTTACACACTAATTTTGAGATTTCAGTTGTAGCCTGAAATTAAGTTTCATAAAAACTTTAAAAGTATTTTTTAGGGCCAGGCATGGTGGCTCATGCTTGTAATTGCAGCACTTACGGCGGCAAAGTTGGGAGGATCCCTTGAGCCCAGTAGTTGAAGACCAGCTTGGGCAACATAAGAAGACTTTGTTTTTAGAAAAATTAAAATAAAATAACAAAAAATTAGCCAGATGTGGTGGCACACGCCTGTAGTCCCAGCTACTCAGGAGGCTGAAGGAGGAGGATTGCTCGAGCCCAGAAGGTCTAGGCTGCAGTCAACCATAATAACATCACTGCACTCCAGTCTAGGCAATAGAGCAAGACTTTGTCTCAGGAAAAAAAAGTCTGTTTTCCTTTACTGATCCATGTAACATAATTGTTATTAAAATGTAAAACAATGTGTGTTATATTAAAATGACATCTTATTTACAACATATTGTTCATGTGTTATAATGACAGAAAACTCTAAAAATGCCCTGCCAAAAAATAAAAGCAGAAGTATAGAAATACTTTATTTTGTTGACCAGAAAAACTTCAAATAATTTTTTATTTCTAAGCAAGAATGTCAGTATTAAAAAGGGTACTTGCTTTAGACTTTAACATTTAAAAAAAAAAAAACAGTAAAACTTTATAGGATAAAGTTAATTTCTGAAGTGAGATTGTCTGAGTTCAAGTCTTATCTGTGTCAATTATTGTGTGAACTTAAATAAATTATTATGCTATTTGTGCCTCAATTACTCATTGAAAAAATTAGTATAGCAAATGTTCTTACATAGAGGTTTTGTGAAATAAGATGATGATTTGTACAGCTCAAGACATACATTAAACACCTATAAATGTTTCTTAACATGATATTTACATCTTAAGTCATTCAAATAGCTAGAAAATGTATCTACCCAATAGGTATTTTTTTAATGACCAACTTAATATTAATAATATATTGATATTAAGAAAGAACATAGAAAAAATATGAGTGTGAAACCCTGTTTGAACTATAATAAGAACTGGTAGCATTAAGTGATACTTTATAATATCTATGTAGCTATATTCCTAATTTTCTAACCATCATCAGGGTATGTATCTATATTCTGTCTCCTAGATTGCAAAAATTTTAAATAGAAGAAAAGAAATGAGAGAGAAAAATAAATTTTTAATTGATTGATAGGGAGGATGAAGAGTAATCAATAAGTTGTAACTTGCTTGGCTTAGTATTGTTCAGTCTCTGTTTTTGTTTCAAGAAAGATCCTTCAAGATGAAGAACACATTTTGGACACACAATGCTATTCTATAATAAGAAAATTAAAGGAACTGTAGACACATGCTAAAAAATGTATCCTTTATGTATCTTTCAAAATTTTTTGTTGTCATGCCTAGAAGATTTAGATTCCAGGATTTATCTTTTCTTGAGCATTTATTCAGTAATAGCTGTAGGAAATATGCAATGGTTTGTTTTGTTATAAACACTTTTTTTAGAAATTTATGAAAATCAGTTTAATATGAATAACTGAGACAATAAAACCCATATACCATAATTTATATTATGCTAAATCTTAAAAATCTTTCTTCTCTTTTATTGTACTTCCTATACGTGCTTCAAATGAAAAATGAAGCTTTATGTGTAAATCAGAAATGGCTTTGATTATAAGTAATGGAAAATCCCAACAGATGGCCGAAAAGCAAATTTAAAGGAAATTCATTTGTGTCACATAATAAAATAACTAGAGCAAAGCCATTTTCTCTGAAACATTCTTAGCATTTTTCTCATTGTAACAAGATGTCTGTCATCACTTCAGTCTTTAAAGTCTAGGCAATATCAGGAAAGAAGCTTTGCCAACCACTTTTATCAAGGAAAACATAATGTTCTCAAAGGTTTCCAAGAGACCTTTCCTTACTTCTCACATGATGAGTTCTAATTTACAGGAATCCTGAGATATTGAGAATTGGCATTTTCAAATTGATATGTACATACAAAAAGAAGAAGGAGGATAAATTAATAATTCATCAAACATCGTCTAAACAAGGATATTCTGTACGTTTTCAAAATTCATAGATTTAGCTAGTAGCACATTAAGAAAAAAAAAAGCATGTGTCTTGGAACTTCAATATAACTATTTTGTTAGTCTGCTAATATAATAATTTGCCTCAAGTTACCACTACTGGAATCAACAGAAAGTGGTTGGTGTATTGAAAAATAAAATCTTACAAATTAAAAAAAAAATGCAGAAAAAATTTAACATGGTTGCTTAACTTTATTTTCTTGACATTAATATAGATGATTTATTAAGTATTAAAATTATACTACCCTGAATTGTAGTAGATAAAAGAACCTGAAAAAAACTAGTGAAAATCAATTATTTTGCCCAATACGCGATGCTTTTATTTTCTTGTAGCATTACTTTTTAGTTTATTATCATTTCAAAACATCCTTAAGCTTTTTCATAACTGTTTTGTTAGCATAGAATGATATTGATTGCTCTATATTTCCAAAGAGTGTAGCTTTCTATAACTATACCTAAAGTGACAGAAAATATTGATCCAAAATATAGAATATATATCTAAAATCAAGAAGAATGCATTCAATTGAGTATTCAAATATTTGATATTACTATATTTTAAAATGTGCTATTCTTCAATAATGCAGATATGTTCACATGCACATAAATCTCATAAATGACTCTTGATTCATGATCTTTCATAAGTAAATGTTGATGAAAGTGATTACCTCTTTTTTACTCCTGATGTTACCTTAATTTTTGGCAGAATCTCACTGCCTGAGAATCCCGGCTTCTACTTTGTCCTCACTCATGATGTAATAGTTGATATATAAACATTTACCTAATTGGTGAATTTTCAATAAGATACTGACCGTGAGTAGTTCAATCTTGCCTTGGATGTTGTTTTCATTTTCTTTCCTCCCACTACAGGACCTTATTTCCGAGGCAACATGCACTATGCTTTGTTTCTTCATGCCTTAAGTTAGATACATTTATACCACAGTATAACTATATGCCATTGTCAATTTCATCACAGTTCTTTGATCTTCAATAACTAAATCCTGTGATAATTTTAACTCTTTAAAAAGCAAAGCTAGAGGCATTACAATAAATGATTTTAAAGTATGTTACAAAACTATAGTAATCAAAATAGCATGATACTGGCATAAAAACCGACATATCAGCCAACAGAACAGGATAGACAACCCAGAAATAAATCCATGCATTTAAGGTCAACTAATTTTCCTCAAACAAAGGCAAGAGCACACAATAGGAAAAACATAGTCTCTTCAATAAATGGTGTTGGAAAAACTGAATGTCTACATGCAGAGGATTAAAAGTATACCCTTATCTTACTCTATACAAAAAAATTAAGTCAAACAGGAATAAAAACTTAAATGTAGAACCTGAAACAGTAAAACTGCTGGATGAAAACATAGGGAAAAAAGCTTTACGACACTAGACCAAGTAATGACTTTTTTCTTTCACTATGTCCCCAAAACCACAGGTAACCAAATTAAAAAAAAAAAAAAGGATAAAGGAGATTGCATCAAACTGAGAAGCTTCTGTACATCAAAAAGTTCAATTGACATAATAGACAATCCACAGATTCCCCTTCTAGAAAAGCATTTGCAAAATATGCATCTAAGAAGGAGGTAATACCCAAAGTATAAAAGGAACTCAACTCAATAGCAAAAAAAAAAAAAAAAAAAAAAAAAAAAGAAATAATCAAATTAAGTTCTAGCAAGCAAAATGGAAAAATGTCCCCTTCTAGGAAAATAGCATCATTACATTCTACTCCTGACCAGATATATTAGGCCAATTTTGAATTGCTGTAAAGAAAAACTTGAGACTGGCCAATTTATTAAAAAAGAAGAAAAAGAGGCTTAATTGGCTCAAAGCTCTGCAGGCTAAACAGGAAGCACAGTGTCAGCATCTACTTCTGGAAAAGTCCTCTAATGATGGGAGAGGGAAATGGGAAAGCCAGCACGTCACATAGTGAGAGTCGGAACAAGGAAGAAAGGGAGGAGGTGCCACACAATTTCAAACCACCAGATCTCACAAGAACTCACTTTCTCCCTGACACCACCAAGGGGGATGGTGTTAAACCATGAGAAACTGCCCCATGATCCAATCACCTCCCATCAAGCCACCTCCAAAACTGGATATTCCATTCCAACATAAGATTTGGAGGGCAAAAATATCCAAACCATAGCATACCATATTATGAATATCCATACACATTAATATAAATTAATAAAATCATATTTTAAATTTGTATAATTATTATATTATAGATGACTTACAATATTACACAATGATTTCTCTATTAATGGTAATTCAGAATTTTTCTGCATTTTTATTACTAAAAATACAGTAGAATAGCCAGCTATATTGTTATGCATTAAATTATGTCCCCTCAAAGTTTATGTGTTGGAGTTCTTACCCTCACTACCTCAAGATGTGACTGTAGTTGGAGAAAGAGCTTTTCAAAGAGTAATTAAGTTAAATGAAGTCATTCGAGTGAGTTCTAATTTAATGACTGGTATCCTGATACAAAGGAAAGATTAGGACACAGTTGTGTACACAGGGCAGACCACGTAAAATGAGAGCCATCTACCAGCCAAGGACAGAAGTCTCAAAAAGAAACCAGCTCTGCTGACATCTTGATCTTGTAGCCTCCTGAACTGTGAGAAAATAAAAGGCCATTCTTTTTATTTTTTATTCATTTTTTAATTATTTATTATTTTATTTTGAGACGTTGTCTTGCTCTGTCACCCGGCTGGAGTGCAGTGGCGTGATCTCGGCTCACTGCAGCCCTGCCTCCCAGGTTCAGGAAATTCTTCTGCCTCAGCCTCCCTGAGTAGCTAGGACTACAGGCACACGCCACCACGCCCAGCTAATTTTTCTGTATTTTTAGTAGAGATGGAATTTCAACATATTGGCCAGCATGGTCTTGATCTCCTGACCTCATGATCTGCCCACCTTGGCCTCCCAAAGTGCTAGGATTACACGCGTGAGACACCGCTATCGGCTAAAAGACCATTCTTTAAGCCACTCAGTCTGTGATATTTGTTATGGCAGCCCTAGCAACTTATGTACCTGAATCCTGTTTTTTAACAAGACACATTTATTATTTTGCTATATGGATATTTCTACACAGCTAAGCTTTAATAGTGGAGTTGTTGGGTTAGTATGTTTATAGACTTTTATTTAAATAGACACTGGCAGATTTCTTTCTATAATGTTTGTAACAATATGTACTATAAATGTTTATTTGCCAAGGCTTTCTCTTCTTAAGATTTCTACTAGTTTAATTATTAAAAGTTGATATATACATCTATGAATATATACATTTATGCATATATATAATACACATATACATATATGTCAATTTTATTTCCCAATAACTACTAGCAAATTTGACACTTTTTATGTTTGCTAGCCATTTAGGTTTGCTTGTTTCAGCCAATTTTTTTCATATCATTTTCACAATTTTTTTTTTGGCTAGCAGTAATTTTGCTTGTTGGTTGTGTATTTTTCCAACCTTTAATTTTAATGTTTTTAGTCTTTAAGTTTTCTGGGAGTAACTTATAAATTTCACATAGCTGCAATGTATTTGGATTCCCTAAGCTGATATTCTCTCACTTTATTTTTTATTATAAATAAAACAATTTCATGAGACAATTTTACAAAGTCTAAACTTTTATCTCTCCCCTCTCCTATGACTTTACCCACTCATTACCCTCTCTCTCTTTCTCTGCCTTTCGCTATTGTTTTCTCCTCAAATGATGAAACAATATGAGTACCTAAATATCTGCATGATAGTAAATACCAAGATGTTATTACAAAAAGATCTCACAGTTTTGGCTTATGTGTGGTAATCTGTTTCCACACTGGCCCAGGCTAATAGGAAAGCTCTGTTCTATTTGGTTATGCAGGGACCTTGGTCCCTATTTTCTTGTTGCTGTGTTATCCCCTAGGACATTGATCTCATTTTTACTCTAATTTCTGCATTCAAGGTGAAAGGTACTCACTGCCGCAAACACACTGCAGACCATAGAAAGGGAGCAAAGAAGAACTCATGAGCAAGCAGCTTTTCTTTAATTTCCAGATACTCTGAAAAGTGACCACATCAGATATGCTTACGTCGAATTAAACTGAAATCTAATCACATAAACACCCATGACTGAAACAGAGGCTGAGAAATCTACATTTTAGATATGTTTTATCTACAGATGTACTAATTTGCATTTGCTGGGATGCTGTAAAATCTCTGAGTGAATTATCTTTCTTATGCTCCCTGAATTGAGCATTTCTGCCCATTTGCAATTCCAGAAAATGGTCGTTGTTCGTTTGAATATTGTGTTCCCAAAGCAGTATCATTTTCTGGGAAATCTGAAATATGTTGACCTGTATCATTTTGGATTCTATTTTGAATTACCTCTGTTTTATATATTGCAGCTGTTTAATCACTTGGTGCTTTATTATGAATGACTTCTTCATATCTTTCTTTTTACTAATTATTTATAGATTAACCTAACTTTCTACTTTATATAGCCATTTCATTTTAATCTCAATGGCTAATCTACTCAACATAAATATATACGGATATAAAATTATGTTATTAAAGTTCTATTTTTCTTATTTCTAAATGTTTCCATGCTTTTGTTTATAATGTGGCCCCCATAATGGATTTTTTATGTATGCATATATATTTATTTTTAAACCTGTCTAAACTACTTTAATTTGAAATGTGTTGCTGTGAATAATTTGGCTGTTGATTGTGTTGGCAGTCTTATTTACTGAGGATAAGCTTTTCCTGTGTTCTGACTTGGGATGATTTATTTATCTTTAGAGCACTATTATCCGTGCTAACTGAGTGAGGTTTGACATGAACTTTGCGGTTGTGCTGTGGAAGGGAGCTTCACTTGCTCCAGAGTGTGAGAGTCAAATGGGTCCAACTCTTGCTCACTTGCCTATGGAGCCTCATACCCCTCTGGGTTGGCACTTGCTTCTGCTATCGCACATTCCAAGTGCAGGCTTGTCTGGCTTAGCCCTGCCAGCTTCATTGATTCCCACCCTTGCCCTACACCTCAGAGGCCGAGCACAGGACCTCTGAACCACTGAGTATTCCATGGGTCAACCTATCACCTGGGACACCCAAGTACCCCACCTGGTTAACAAAGGTCAAGCATAAACTCACTGTCACTGCTGCAGTTGGCTGTCACCTGCAAGTGCTACCTACAGGCCTGGAAGTCAGCCTGCACAGTCCATCACATCTGCTGACAGAAGTGCACAGTGCTTGGGAAAAAGACAAGCTTCTTACTACCTCTGCTCTCTGCTACTACCATCACCCACATCATCCCAGCTACACAGGAGACTGTGAGCCCACTCACCTGCCCAGTACTCGACTACTACAACTGGTATTTGAGAATGCCTTGGCCCTAAGGCTATTTATAATCAAGAAAACCACACTGAATATTTGCCGCTGAAGCACCCCAGGAGCGAAGCCGAATGACCTCCATCAACATATGTCCTAGTCACAGCCTGAAAAAAAAAGTCCTGCCCCAATGAAAGTAAATTGAAAAGTAAGAAGTGACTGTTTCTTCAGGTGTGAAGAAATCAGTGTAATAATACTAGAACTATGAAAAAGCAAAATGTTATGACATCTTCAAAGGGAACACAATAATTCTCTAGCAATGGATCCTAAAAAAATGAATTTTTGAAATGATATGAGACATTGTCTCTATATTCTACATTTATTTTTGTTTCAATTCTACTAGGTGAACCAGAGATATTATCAGTTCATACACATTATATTCTAGGGTGAAGCTGCTGAACCAAAGATACAGTGTGAGTGTAAATTGCTAAGTTTGCTTAAACATAGGGTTTTGCCACAAACGTTTAGTTGAGTTTCTTTTTTTTCCCTCTTGTCCCTACCCAAACTTTTAAAGCAAGGAACTAGACAGTAAGAAAATACACACACACACACATACACACACACACACACCCCCAAACAAAAAATCTTTGTACTCTCTCTGTGGTAGTTGTAAACATATGTTTGGCCTTTTGGTGGCATTTATTTTTAGCTTCATCTGTCTTATCTAGGATCATGGCCTCGTCTCATGAATTTCTGTAAGCATGAAGCCTTAGGTTTTCTATTATTGGTACAGGATTAGGCATGTTTACTCACACTTAACACTATGCTTTTAAATAATTTTTAAATTGAACTTCAATATGCTCCTTATTTTTTAATTCAGTCGTGGGCGCTTCACCCTTGTGAATGGGAAGGCTCTTATGAAAGAGGCTTCACTCTGCACTCAGCTTTCTTGTCCTTCTATCTCTGCTTTGTGGGGACACAGTACCCTTTCCCTACAAAGAACGCACCAACCAAGCATCTTGGGATCAGACAGCAGCCCTGACCAGACAACCAAACATGCCAGTGCCTTGACTTTGATCTTTGCAGCCTCCAGAACTGTAAGAAAACTAATTTCTGCTTTTTATAAATGATCCGGTCTCAGATATTTTGTTATAACAGCACAAACTGGACACCTTTGTAATCTCTCTGTATCCATAGAGACTGTATGGTCTGCTTTCTCTGAATGGCTGCATCCTATGCTAATGTTCTCCATTGAGGCTTTCTTGTGGAAGAAAAATTAAGGACTAGCCTTGTTCACATAGGAGTAATAATTAAATAATATTATTAGAGGGTAGATACTGAGCCACAGGCTGGTACTTTCACTAGATTAGCCATTCTTGTGTGGATTTCCATGCAATGGAGGTTTAGCCCCATTGCTTTCTTTTTTGGGGGGAGGAAATCAGGACCAAAAGTTGTAAAACTTTTACAAAAGAGGCCTCAGTGAAGAGCACCAGCATAATGAGTAAATCCTTTTTTTTTTTTTTTCCCCAGAATAGGGACAAAAGCAGAAATCTGGTTATCTTTAGAAACAAGTTACAATATATGTTAATCAAATATTTTTGTGGATTTTTTATTCCTTTGTTTGTAAAATGAGCCAAAAATGACTTTAAAAGTACCTTTTTCCTTTCAGTTTCTCTGAATCATAGCAACTTGAGTTTTTGTGGTAGATTAGTTTTGTGCGGTCATCCTATGTAGGTAATTTAATATCAAACCTATTTAGTAACAGTATAATTTTCAGACCAATAACTACAGTGTTATTTATGTAGGCTTAATATGCAAAATGGTTGTGTTTTGAATTATGACCTAGAAAAATTAAGCTACAATCTAATGATTTTCACTGACATTTAATTCCACAATAACTGATTACAGTATTATTTTTCCATTGTATATTTGAGCCCAATATAACTTTATAGTGTTATAAATAATTTAGCTCTCTTTCTTAGTGTTTACTTTGGTATATCAATATTCTATAGTATTCATGCATTGCACTTATATTTTTTATGTTAACATACCTCATTCTACATTTTAATCACCTTCTTATACATTCTTTAAAATTCAAGTAGCATATTAATTTAACTTTATTGGCATAATTTATCTACATTATCTTCTCTTTAATTTGTAGAGGTGGAAAGAAACATTTAATGTATTCATGTTACAAATTGATGTCCAACAAATCTATGCTATAGAAACAATAAATAATGAACTAATTTCTAAAAATTATGGCAGTAATTTAATTTCATCTTAAAGTGAAATTTTAAAAATAATATTCTTGATGTTTTAATAATTTGTCACTGATTTTTACTGAACTCTTGTCTAATTTCAATTACACATGTAAAGTTTACACATTTAATGAACAACAATTTTATCCTATTTTGAAAAAAATCTGTCATAAAATTTCTAGGTAATTTCCATGAAAACATATTTACCTAAATTTTGCATTAAGAATACAATTTATAAGGTTAAAAACTAAAATGACTACTCTTAAATTAATGCAGCAATTATTAGATGGTCCAACAACATCCTGATAACATATGTGACAAATTTTATCTTCAACTGCTGTTGCTTAAAGCAAATACTTCTTTTAAATATTTTGATATTATAATTAAAATATTTTTGTTGTTTTTAAATATCTCCTTGTTTGCTATAGTAGTAAACACTGTACTGTTCCTTATGTCTATCTAAGAATGCCCTGATTTAGTTTATTTGTAACACTGAGATACATAATTTAGAATGAAAATGTGTTTACTATTCAGTTGTTTCCAAAATATTTATTTAATAATAGAAAATGGTATAATAGTTAATATACATTCAATATATATTTACTTTGGGAAAACTGAAAAGGTTTTGTATATATATTATAAAATATGTATAAATAGGAAGTTGTAAAGTTATCAGTAATAAAATTAATAAAGTAAATGTAAAGAATATATATTGATAACTCAATGTTATAAATGAGAAAAACATGTTTTAGGTGTCAATGTAAAAAATAAAAAGAAAAATTAAATAACTCATGTTCTCTGATACCAGTGTTGTAAGGCTCATTAAACATGGGCAAATACAAAATCCATAACCACTTGAAAAAAAAGCCAATAAATAACAGCTCAAATTGACAATTAAAATAAAAAGATTCTCTAAAACCCTTGTAAACATGTCTTATACTAGTAACATATAGAGTGGGAAATATTGTAAAAATGGACAACTGATAAACTATTTACTTTTTTGTTTATTTTTTTGAGACGAAGTCTTGTTCTGTCACCCAGACTGGAGTGCAGTGGTGCAACCTTGCCTCACTGCAACCACTACCTCCTGGGTTCAAGTGATTCTCCTGCCTCAGCCTCCTGAGTAGCTGGGATTACAGGCAGGTGCCACCATGCTCGGCTAATTTTTGTATTTTTAGTAGAGACGGTGTTTCACCATGTTGGTCAGGCTGGTCTCGACTCGAAATCCTGACCTCATGATCTGTCCTCCTCGGCCTCCCAAAGTGCTGGGATTATAGGCATGAGCCACTGAGCCTGGCCAACCTTTTTAATAGTAAGAAAATATATACTTACTAATGATTTATTTGGAGAAAAGGAAAACAGAATATGATAATAGGTTAGAGATACAGCCTAATTTATTAATATATATTGTGGCTGATAGAAATAAAAACAAGAGGAAATAAAAAAATCATGGATTTATAGAAGACATTGATGATATATATACTTTCAGAAAATTTAACACAATAATACTAAAACTATTAATATTTATTTTTATTTTTAGCTGGAGATTATATGTACAAATTCTAAGTGTATTTTTACATATCCTGATCAGATGCAAAAAAAAGTTCAAATTAAACCCTCTTCATACTAGCATGAAAAAAATTCATTTCAGAATTTTAGAACATAGGTTCAGTTTGGGGGGAAAAAAAAAACGAGCAAGCAAGAACTAAGAGAATAAAACAGTAATAAACATCAACAGGTCTTTCCAATCCTGGGCTATCTGAACTATAAAAGTTGAGCCAAAAAAAAAAAAAAGGACCCAACATATTTTAGTACTTGTATTTAGAGATTAGGGGCCTGTATTAACCAAAAATTTATGTATATATTAATTGAGGCTCTGATAAACAAAATACTATTCAGATGATTCTTCTTAAATATCTCAGAAAAATACTGCAAATGCCAGAAATATTGAGAGGTTGAGATTGGCATGATGGAAGCCCATTGTAATAATTTCAGGTGTCAAAAGTGAAACTTATTATTAGGGTTTAAGTAAAAAAAATATGATGATAATGCAGTTTGAAATTTAGAATATATTGTATGCTTCATTGTTTATTAGTTCCAGAGAATTAGGCAGTAAGTAGAGCATACGTAAAACCTTCATAGACCTGGATATTGGACTAGAAAATCTTCTCTCTGGGAGTGAGACCATTGCACATAAAAATTTATTGGAAGTGTACAGTAATATTTTATAGGAAGAACATTTTTAATAAGTTATTTTACTACTTATTCTCTAAATATTAACAATAAATTGCTGTAAATTGAAAACCAAAAAGCAAATAAAGAACAGTATTATTGCAAAATGTTTGTTATGCCAAGTCTAAGTTTTATTTAAAAAGACAAAGTATCAAAGTTCAATGATCTAGCAAAATTTAAAAAAAGTACTCGGTATTGATGGGACGTATCTCAAAATAATAAGAGCTATTTATGACAAACCCACAGTCAATATCATACTGAATGGGCAAAAACTGGAAAAATTCCGTTTGAAAACTGACACAAGACAGGGATGCCCTCTCTCACCACTCCTATTCAACATAGTGTTGGAAGTTCTGGCTAGGGCAATCAGGCAAGAGAAAGAAATAAAGGGTATTCACTTATGAAAAGAAGTAGTCAAATTGTCCCTGTTTGCAGATGACATGATTGTATATTTAGCAAACCCCATTGTCTCAGCCCCAAATCTCCTTAAGCTGTTAAGAAACTTCAGCAAAGTCTCAGGATACAAAATAAATGTGCAAAAATCAAAAGCATTCTTATATACCAGTAACAGACAAATAGAGAGCCAAATCATGAATGAACTTCCATTCACAATTGCTTCAAAGAGAATGAAATACCTAGGAATCCAACTTACAAGGGATGTGAAGGACCTCTTCAAGGAGAACTACAAACCACTGCTCAGTGAAATAAAAGAGGACACAAACAAATGGAAGAACATTCCATGCTCATGGATAGGAAGAATCAACATCGTGAAAATGGCCATACTGCCCAAGGTAATTTACAGATTCAATGCCATCCCCACCAAGTTACCAATGAGTTTCTTCACAGAATTGGAAAAAACTGCTTTAAAGTTCATATGGAACCAAAAAAGAGCCCGCATTGCCAAGACAATCCTAAGTCAAAAGAACAAAGTTAGAGGCATCACGCTACCTGACTTCAAACTATACTACAAGGCTACAGTAACCAAAACAGCATGGTACTGATACCAAAACAGAGATATAGACCAATGGAACAGAACAGAGTCCTCAGAAGTAATATCACACATCTACAGCCATCTGATCTTTGACAAACCTGAGAAAAACAAGAAATGGGGAAAGGATTCCCTATTTAGTAAATGGTGCTGGGAAAATTGGTTAGCCATCAGTAGAAAGCTGAAACTGGATCCTTTCCTTACTCCTTATACGAAAATTAATTCAAGATGGATTAGAGACTTAAATGTTAGACTTAATACCATAAAAACCCTAGAAGAAAACCTAGGTAATACCATTCAGGACATAGGCATGGGCAAAGACTTCATGTCTAAAACACCAAAAGCAAAGACAACAAAAGCCAAAATTGACAAATGGGATCTAATTAAACTAAAGAGCTTCTGCACAGCAAAAGAAACTACCATCAAAATGAACAGGCAACCTACAGAATGGGAGAAAATTTTTGCAATCTACTCATCAGACAAAGGGCTAATATCCAGAACCTACAAAGAACTCAAACAAATTTACAAGAAAAAAACAAACAACCCCATCAAAAAGTGGGCAAAGGAGATGAACAGACATTTCTCAAAAGAAGACATTCATACAGCCAACAGACACATGAAAAAATGCTCATCATCACTCGCCATTAGAGAAATGCAAATCAAAACCACAATGAGATACCATCTCACACCACTTAGAATGGCAATCATTAAAAAGTCAGAAAACAACAGGTGCTGGAGAGGATGTGGAGAAATAGGAACACTTTTACACTGTTGGTGGGATTGTAAACTAGTTCAACCATTGTGGAAAACAGTATGGCGATTCCTCAAGGATCTAGAACTAGAAGTACCATATGACCCAGACATCCCATTACTGAGTATATACCCAAAGGATTATAAATCATGCTGCTATAAAGACACATGCACACGTATGTTTATTGCAGCACTATTCACAATAGCAAAGACTTGGAATCAACCCAAATGTCCATCAGTGACAGACTGGATTAAGAAAATGTGGCACATATACACCATGGAATACTATGCAGCCATAAAAAAGGATGAGTTCGTGTCCTTTGTAGGGACATGGATGCAGCTGGAAACCATCATTCTCAGCAAACTATTTCAAGAACAGAAAAGCAAATACCACATGTTCTCACTCATAGGTGGGAACTGAACAATGAGATCACTTGGACTCAGGAAGGGGAACATCATACACTGGGGCCTATCATGGGGAGGGGGGAGGGGGGAGGGATTGCTTTGGGAGTTATACCTGATGTAAATGACGAGTTGATGGGTGCTGACGAGCTGATGGGTGCAGCACTCCAACATGGCACAAGTATACATATGTAACAAACCTGCATGTTATCCACATGTACCCTAGAACTTAAAGTATAATAATAAAAATAAAAATAAAATAAAATAAAATAAAAAAAGAAAATTGGTCTTTAAAAAAAAGTACTTAATTAAAAAATGTAAAAATTATAGAGTTTAGTTGGTAATACATACATAAAAAGTTTTAAACTGTGTAGAAGTTTTTTTTATAGGACAAGTCTTATAATGTATGATGTCTAATAAAGTCTTATTTTTTGAAGACAAAAATAATAACTTTTTTTTTAAATAGGAAAAGGTATTTTATATAAATATATATTAGATGGTGTCTTGCTCTGTCACCCAGGCTGGAGTGCAGTGGCGCGATCTGGACTCACTGAAACCTCCACCTCCAAGGTTCAAGCAATTCTGCCTCAGCCCCTTGAGTAGCTGGGATTACAGGCGCACACCACCACACCCGGCTAATTATTGTATTTTTAGTAGAGACAGGATTTCACCCTTGTGGTCAAGCTGGGCTAAAAATCCTGACTTCGTGATCCACCTGCTTCTATCTCCCAAAGTGCTGGGATTACAGGCATGAGCCACTGTGCCCGGCATATTTCTTTTTTTTAAATAACTAAATTTTATGGTAACTATTGTAAAGTCTAAATCGAAAAACATATATAAACCTATTTGGATTCAAACAAAGCAGGAACATAAAAATACCAAGTAAGTTTTGATTCTTGTGAAAAATAAATGAAATAAATGAAAGTGTCATGAGAGACCCAACCTCTGACACTATATTGACAATGAATGCATAGCTAAGGACCAAGTTCCATTAGGGTTCAAAAACTAAGTTAATTGCTTTTTAAAAAATATTCTTACATGTAGAAATTTAAGTCTAGATGTGGAAGAAAGGGGAGGTTGTAGAGGAAAAGTAAACATTTAGTTTTTCAGACGCTGCCTAAAATGTACAGGAGCCTGTTTTTTGAGAGTCTGAAACACTTACTTGTGTTGAACTGATCTATTTTATTAAGGTTAAAAGTGCTAGAAATCTACTGGAAACAAAATAAGAGAAAGAAAAATTAAGAAAAAGACATTAATAAGAATATTTAAAACAATATAGCCATGTATTTGTGAGGGCATTAAAAGTACTTGTGTTACTTCCAAACTAGAGATTGATTAATCCAAAGAAAGCCTCAGAGATTTTTGTTCTACTCATGTTAGACTAGCTATTTTAAACTTATCTTTATGCTTCACACAAAAATGAAACTTAAATTGAGTATGTAGTAAAAGGAAAATTCTGGCTGGACGCGGTGACTTATGCCTGTAATCCCAGCACTTCGGGAGACGGAGGCGGGCAGATCACAAGGTCAGATGTTCGAGACTATCTGGCCAACATGGTGAAACACCGCCTCTACTAAAATACAAAAAATTAGCTAGGCGTGGTGTTGCATCCCTATAGTCCCCGCTACTCAGGAGGCTGAGGCAGGGGAATTGCTTGAACCCGGGAGGCAGAGATTGCAGTGAGCTAAGATCGTGCCACTGCACTCCAGCCTGGTGACAGAGACTCCATCTCAAAAAAAAAAAAAAAAAAAAAAAAAAAAAAAGAAAAAGAAAAAATCTTTTTGTTAGTTTTGGGGAGTAAGAAATGCCAGGTTGTGTCCTTGAAATAATCGAGGCAATCTGGGTCAAATATTTGTCTCAGCTTCTCTAAGGAATATTTCCTGACTTAAATGTAGGGAGATAGGAGCAAATATAAATAATCTTCCCACGCAAAGAAGGCAAACATCAAATTTCAGACAGTTGAGGTGGCTTCAGATTGGGATTCAGGTACCAGATGCAGGAAGCCAAGGAGAACGAAATCCAGAAAACTAAGAGAATTTTCCTTTTATTTTGAGAATTTTTTTTTTTTTTTTTTTTTTTTTTTTTTTTTTTTGGTCTTTTGAACTACATGTGCACATAGTGACACCTGAAGAGACTGGTAGAGAGCAGCTGCTGGTCGGAATGCACCTGAGAAGATTTGAGCGATTGCACAGAGAGTAGAATATAGCAGAGGTTTGGTCTTAGCCAGAGCAGAGATTCCTCAAGCACCCCAGACACTCATTTGAGGGTGCATTACAGTTATACCCTAGAAGTAAAGGGTATTTTCTATTGGGGGTTAAAAAAGCAAATAAACCACAAACCAATCACATAAAAAACCCTTTCATATTTCCTTAAAAAAATAACTATACCAAGGCATTGGTAGAATTAATGAGAATTGCCAGAAATTTAACTATCTGCCAGGAAAAAATAAGCCAAAATTAGTTATAGAAAGGCCTCTAAAATATATCTTCAGCAATGTAGATTAATAAGTTATAACATATACAGAAAATCAGAATAAAGTGATTGATAATGAAAATATAAAATAATAAACATAAAGAAACCCAGAGGTGATCCAGACATTACAGTTAGCCAATAATGTTTAAAAGAAAGGAAAGATGTACAAAATAAATGATAAGATGGAATATATAAAAAAGTACAATATATATTTTAAAAACAAAAGTTAATACATTATTGCTGGATATAAAAACAAACTCGGTAAAGAAAATAAAAATAGCAAATTGAAATAGTAAAAGAAATGTTAAAAGAAAGTGGTGGATTGCAAAAATATACAAAATAAATAAAAAAGAATCAGAAATACAAAAATAAAAATTGAAAAATATGAAACAGTAAAAAAGAAAGAAAAGAAGTAAATCAAATCTACTTGTAATTGGATTCCCAGAGGAGAAGCAAAGATAATGAGACAGAGCATTATTTTGAGAAATAATAGTCAAGAGAGTTCTATATTTGATTTTTTAAAATCAACAGATTCAAGAAGTTCAGCATATTTCAAAAACAAATAAAATCACTGTATTAGTTTGTTATCACAGTGTTACAAAGATCTTCCCAAGACTGGGTAATTTATAAAGGAAAGAGGATTAATTGATTCACAATTCCACAGGGCTGGGGGTCCTCTGGAAACTTACAATAATGGGGGAAGGGGAAGCAGGCATATCTGAAAAGGTGCAGGCAAGAAAGAGAACCTGTGAGAGCACAGGGAAAACTACCATTTCTAAAACCATCAGACCTCATGAGAATTCACTCACTATTAGAAGAACAGCATAAGGGAAACTGCCTCCATAATCCAATCACTTCCCTCCCTCTACACGTGGGGATTACAATTCCAGATGAGATTTAGGTGGGGACACAGAGCCAAACCATATCAATCACAATTACAAACAAAATGACTGTTATAATACTAACAAACATCAAAGACAATGAGAAAATCTCTAAAAGCAACTAGAGAAAACAGTAAGAATCACTAACTTTTAACAGAAACTATGAAAGACACAAAAAAATAGAAAGATGCCTTCACAATTATAACTGGGAGAATTATTTTGAATTATCTTCAAAAATTAAAGTAAGAATATTTTCTAACAAAGCTGAGGAAATTATTAAACAGTTTTCTTCCTTTACAAGAAATAGTAAACATGTTTTCAAGTTAAAAAATAATGATTTAATATAAGAATGGAGAGGTAAAAAGAAATACGCCACTCTGGAATGGATAAAATAATTGAGTAAATATCAAAATACATTAGCTGTTTACATTTTAAACAACAGCAAGGCTGGGTGTGGTGGCTCACACCTTTAATCCCAGCACTTTGGGAGGCCAAGGCAGGTGGATCACTTAACGTCAGGTGTTCAAGAGCAGCATGGCCAACATGATGAAACCCCGTCTCTACTAAAAATACAAAAATTAACTGGGTGAGGTGGTTCATGCCTGTAATCCCAGCTACTCGGGAGACCAAGGCAGGAAAATAGTTTGAACCCAGGAGACAGAGGTTGCAGTGGGCCCAGATGGTGCCACTGCTCTTCAGCCTGAGTGACAGAGCTAGAGCCAAGACTCCATCTCAAAAAAACAAATAAACAAAACAATAGAAATATCTTGTAGAGTTTATAATACATTTAAAAGTAAAATGACAAAAAAAGCAACACTGAGAAATAAATGGAAATTGTTGTATTTTTTAATATAATAAGAGAATACATTTAAGATAAATTAGATATACATATATTTGGTAATTTACGAGGTATTTGCTAAATATGGTGATACTAACAATTATGATAAATATTAGTAAAGGAGAAAGTTGAATAACCAAAACTTGATTAATGCAGAAGGAGAAAAAAATGATAGGAAAGGAGAAAACAACAAAACAACACCTAAAAACAACAGCATCAACCACAGAGGAAGAAAACAGAACATAGAGAAAACAAGTGATAAAATAGCAGACCTAAACCAAAATACGTAAATAACTGAATTAAATGTAAATGGATTCAGTACTACTTCAACCAAAACACAGATTATGAGATTGAATTAAAAGTAAATGCAACTACTTATTGCTTGAAGAATACCTGTTAAATAATGCAATGCTGTAGGTTGGAAGCAAACATATACAAACCAACTGACATGTCTTTATTACAAAAAAGATCAAGCGGTCCTTCAGAAAAGTAAATGTGACAAACATTAAAGAGAACTATTTCATAACTATAAAACGGTCATTTCAACAAGAAGATATAATCAAATTTTGTATGCACTTAATAATATCTTTATTTTAAGTAAAGAAACAGGTGACAGAAATTTGTGGCTTTAAGTGCCTATGTTAGAAGTAAGTGAGGCTTGAATATCAATAATGTCAGCTTAAAAGTCAGAAATAAGATGAGAAGTTCAAGTTTAAAGAAAAACAGCAGGAAAAAAAATTTAAATGAGAAAGCATTGAGATAGAAAACAAATATTCTGTAGAGAATATCAGTAAAGTAAAATTTTGCAGCTGTAGAATGAAATTACAAAACCTCCCAAGATGGATCTAGAAACAAAAGAGAGAAAACAAATTATCAATATCTTGAACAAAATAGGAGATATCCATATAGGTTTTACAGTTAATGAAAGAACATTGATGGATATTATGAATAATTTTTGCCAATAAATTTGAAATTTCAGATGAAATTTACAAATTAGTTGAAAGTTAAAATTTACCAAAATAGGTACAAGAAAAAATAATCTAAAAATTATCTTATATGTAACATAAATTAACATTTTTATTAAACACTTTCCTCAAAGAAAATTCCAGCACTATGTAAGTGTAACGACACAACTCTATTTCACAAGTCAGAAAAATGCCTTTATTTCATGTTAGTCTTAATTAAATTTAGTGAGCATAGAATTTTTAATTCTACAGCCCGGCCATCGCTGTAAGCCTCACCCCCAACCCTGGCTGCAGCCGCCTGACCTCCCAGCGTGGTCACTCTCCTACCGTTCCAGCACGCTGCAGTCTCCGTCACTGCCACCCACCCTCAGCGAGGCAAGCCGTGGTGTCACAGGCTCCAGGTGTCTCCTCCTCCTCCTGGCACAGAGCAGCTGGGCGGGCAAAGCCACAAAAGCCTAGAGGAAGATGCGAGGGGTGGTAGCATTAAGAGCCTCAACTTAACACCCTTCCCTGGCCCTGCCACTGCCCTGGCCCTTCCCATCTTCAGGTCTTACCAAGGCCCTACCCTGGTCCTGACCCTGCCCTGGCCTGGTCCTGACCCTGTCCCCCTACCCCAGAGAAGTGGAAGGGCAGAGCCAGGGAAGGGCCGGGGCAAATAAGGGACAGGGCACATCCAAATCCAAGAAAACGCCAGGGCCATGACAGAGCCAGGGCGAGTCCTTGGCAAGGCCACGTTCCAGGCCAGAGCCAGGAAAGGGTCAAGGCAGGGTCACTGTATGGCCAAGGTCCAGGTCAAAGCCAGAGCAGTGGCAGGGGCAGGCCTGCATAAGGGCAGGACCAGGGCCAGGGCCAGGGCTGTGCCAGGACAGAACAAGAGCAGTGCCAGGCAGGACCAGAGCCAGGCATTAGAGAGAGTAGGGCAAATGCCAAGGCAAGGCCAGGGCAGTGCCAGGGCTGAGGCAAGGTCAGGGAAGGTCCAGGGCTGACTCAGTGCTAGAACCAAGACAAGAGCAAAGGCCGGGGCAGATCTAGGGCACAAGCAAGGCAGACTAGGGCAGGGCAATAGCAAGACCAGGCAATAGCAGGGCCAGCCCAGGATAGAACAGGGTACAGGCAGGGCAGGGCCAGGGCCACAGCTGGGGCAGGACAAGGACCAGGATCAGAGTCCAGGCCAGGGCAAGGGTATGGCCAGGGCAGAGGTACAGCCAGAGGCAGGGTATAGGCAGGGCCAAGGCAGGTCCATTGCAGGGCCGGGGTTCAGACCAGGGCCGGGGCAGGGCCGGGGCAGGGCCAGGGCCAGGGCCAGGACCAGGAAAGGGCAATGTCAGGAACACGGCCATGGCCAACTTAGCTAGAGCCAGGACAGAGACAGGGTCAGGGGTGTGTGGAGCCAGAATAGCATGCCAGGGTAGGGCCAGGGCAAATTAGGGCCAGGACAGGGTCAGGAGGAGGACTGGGCCAGGGTATGGCCTTAAGTAGCCAAGAGCCAGGTCCAGGGTCCATGCCAGTGCCAGCGCCGGCCCAGGGCAGGGGCAGGGCCATGGCCAGGTCTGGGACAAGGCTGGGGCAGGGTCAAGTTCTCGCTCAGGGTAAGCACAAGACCAGGGCAGAGCCAGAGAAGGGGCAGGGCCATGGTAGGGCCAGGAGAGGGACGCGCGAAGGCAGAGCAAGATTAAACCAGGGACAGGATACCTTCAAATCCACTTCAGGGCCAGGGTCAGGCCAGGGCCAGGGCCAGGGCCAGGGCCAGGGCCAGGACAGGGCCAAGACAGGGCCAGGGCCAGGACTGTTAGGATCATTGGCAGGGCCAGGGCCATGGCACGACCAGGGTCAGGAGCAGTGGTCAATGCCGGGCCAAGGCCAGAGCAAGGACCAGGTTTGCACTAGGGCCAGTGTGAGGGCGAAGGGGTCAGGGCGGGGACAAAGGCAGGGCAGAGCCAGGGCACGGTGGAGCAGGCCCAGGGTAGCACTGGGTAAAGGCAGGGCATGACCAACCAGGGCAGGTCTATGGCTGTGGCAGGGCCAGGGCCAGGGCCAGGGCCAAGGCAGGGCCAAGACAGTGACAGCTCCAGGGCAGGGCCGGGGTTAGGACCACGGACATGTACAAGGCCAGTGCCAGGGCAAGGGCAGTGGCAGCGGCAGGGCCAGGGTCATCTAAGAACCAAGGACAAAGCCAGGCCCAGAGCAGGGCCAGGACAGGTACCTGGCAGGGCTAGGGTCTGGGACAGGGCCATGGCAGGGCCAGGGCCACAACCAGGTCTGTGCTATGGCCAGGTCCAGCACACTGCCCAGGCAAGGCTAGGGTGAAGGCCAAAGTAGGGCCAGCGCAGGGTCAAAGCTAGAGTAGGGCCAAGGCAGGACCAGGGCAGGCAAGGCAGGGCCAGGATAGCATAGGGCCAAGGCAGGGCAGGGCCAGGACAGTGCCAAGACCTGAGCAGGGCCAGGGAACAGCCAGGGCAGGGACAGGGCCATGGCCATGGCCTGGGCAGGACCAGGTTCGGGACAGGAGCAAAACAAGGGCAACAACAGTGCAGGTTCTTGGCACAGCCAGGGTCCAGGACAGTGTCAGGGCAGGGCCAAGGCAGGGTCTGGGCCATGGGAAGACGAGCAACAGGGCTGGGGCTTTTCCAGTGACAGGACTAGAGTCAGGGCAAGGGCCAGGGCAGTGCAAGGCCAGGGTAGGGTCAGGCATTTCACGGTCACGGCCAGGGGAGAACCAGGGCAAGGTCTGAAGCACGGCAGGGCCAGGGCCAAGACAGGTCCAGGCCAGGTCCATGACAGGGCCAGGGGCTGCGTAAGGGCAAGGGCAGGGCCAGAGCAAGGTAAGGGTCAGGGCCAAGGCCAGGATAGGGACAGGGCAAGAAATATGGCAGGACCAAGGGCAATGCCAAGGCCAGGGCTGAGTCAGGGCAGGGCAGGGCATGGAATGGCCAGCGCAGGACACGACAAAAGGCGGTCCATAGAAACTGCAGGGCTGATGCCAGGAAAGGACCAGGCTAGTGCCAAGACTGAGGTAGTGTCACCGCATGCACAGGGCGGGGCCAGGGCCGGAATCGAGCCAGGGCACAGCCAAGGCAGGGTAGGGCAGGGCAATGCCACAGCCGGAGCAGTACTAGGACAGGGCAGAACAGGGTAGAACAGGGCATAGTGATGGTAGGGGCAGGACAAGGACAGGCCAAGGGAGAGCCAGGTCACTCCAGGGCCAGGACACCTCCAAGTCCACTTCAGGGCCAGGGCTATGAAGGACAAAGGCCAGGGCCAGGGTCAGGGCCAGGTCTGGGCTAGGGCCAGGTCCAGAGCAGGGCCTAGCGAAGACGAGGGTGACGAACTAGGTAGGGCCAGGGCAGGCTGATGACACATCCAGTGCATGGCAGGGTAGGGTGGTGGCAAGACCAGGGGCAGACCACTGCCAACTCAGGGCCAGGGAAAGGCCATGGCCAGGGCACAGCCAGGAAAGGGTCTGGGCCAGGGCCATGGCAGAGTCGGGCCAAGTCCTTGACAGGACCAGGTTCCAGGCCAGGGCCAGGGCAGAGGCAGGGGCAGGGTCTGGATAAGGGCAAGGCCAGGGATACGGTAGGACCAGGGCTAGGGCCAGGGCCCGGGCTAAGCCAGAACAAGGCCAGGGCCAGGACATAGTGAGGACAGGGCAAAGGCCAAGGCAGGGTCAGAGCAGGTCCAGGGAGAGGCCAGTGCCAGGCAGGGCCAGGGCACAACCAGGGCAGTGTAAGGCAGGTCAATGGCACCACGGAGCCATGACAGGGCAAAGTCAGTGCCAGGAGAGGGCACAACAGGCAGGGCCACGGTGGGGCCAGGGCAGGGATGGGCCAAGGCAGGGCCAGAACAAATCTGGGCCAGGACACATCCAAGGCCAGGTCAAGGCCAGAACAGGAGCAGGACCATGACCACTAGCAGGGCCAGTGCCTCGACAGGACCAGGGTCAGGACAAGAGGCAGGGCCAGAGCCAAGGCCGGGCCAGCACAGGTCCAGGGAAAGGCCAGTGCAAAGGCAAAACCAGGATGGGATCGGAGCAGGGCAGGGCCGAGACAGTCCAGGTAACATTAGGGCAGGGCCAGGGCAACGCAGGGCAGTACAGTGCCAGGTCCACGGCAGTGGCAGGGCAAAGCCAGGCCCATTGCCAATGCAACAGCCCACCCTACAAGGCTTCTACCACCTGGCCACTGCCGCAGCCCGGCCATCGCTGTAAGCCTCACCCCCAACCCTGGCTGCAGCCGCCTGACCTCCTAGCGTGGTCACTCTCCTACCGTTCCAGCACGCTGCAGTCTCCGTCACTGCCACCCACCCTCAGCGAGGCAAGCCGTGGTGTCACAGGCTCCAGGTGTCTCCTCCTCCTCCTGGCACAGAGCAGCTGGGCGGGCAAAGCCACAAAAGCCTAGAGGAAGATGCGAGGGGTGGTAGCATTAAGAGCCTCAACTTAACACCCTTCCCTGGCCCTGCCACTGCCCTGGCCCTTCCCATCTTCAGGTCTTACCAAGGCCCTAACCTGGTCCTGACCCTGCCCTGGCCTGGTCCTGACCCTGTCCCCCTACCCCAGAGAAGTGGAAGGGCAGAGCCAGGGAAGGGCCGGGGCAAATAAGGGACAGGGCACATCCAAATCCAAGAAAACGCCAGGGCCATGACAGAGCCAGGGCGAGTCCTTGGCAAGGCCACGTTCCAGGCCAGGGCCAGGAAAGGGTCAAGGCAGGGTCACTGTATGGCCAAGGTCCAGGTCAAAGCCAGAGCAGTGGCAGGGGCAGGCCTGCATAAGGGCAGGACCAGGGCCAGGGCCAGGGCTGTGCCAGGACAGAACAAGAGCAGTGCCAGGCAGGACCAGAGCCAGGCATTAGAGAGAGTAGGGCAAATGCCAAGGCAAGGCCAGGGCAGTGCCAGGGCTGAGGCAAGGTCAGGGAAGGTCCAGGGCTGACTCAGTGCTAGAACCAAGACAAGAGCAAAGGCCGGGGCAGATCTAGGGCACAAGCAAGGCAGACTAGGGCAGGGCAATAGCAAGACCAGGCAATAGCAGGGCCAGCCCAGGATAGAACAGGGTACAGGCAGGGCAGGGCCAGGGCCACAGCTGGGGCAGGACAAGGACCAGGATCAGAGTCCAGGCCAGGGCAAGGGTATGGCCAGGGCAGAGGTACAGCCAGAGGCAGGGTATAGGCAGGGCCAAGGCAGGTCCATTGCAGGGCCGGGGTTCAGACCAGGGCCGGGGCAGGGCCAGGGCCAGGGCCAGGACCAGGAAAGGGCAATGTCAGGAACACGGCCATGGCCAACTTAGCTAGAGCCAGGACAGAGACAGGGTCAGGGGTGTGTGGAGCCAGAATAGCATGCCAGGGTAGGGCCAGGGCAAATTAGGGCCAGGACAGGGTCAGGAGGAGGACTGGGCCAGGGTATGGCCTTAAGTAGCCAAGAGCCAGGTCCAGGGTCCATGCCAGTGCCAGCACCGGCCCAGGGCAGGGGCAGGGCCATGGCCAGGTCTGGGACAAGGCTGGGGCAGGGTCAAGTTCTCGCTCAGGGTAAGCACAAGACCAGGGCAGAGCCAGGGAAGGGGCAGGGCCATGGTAGGGCCAGGAGAGGGACGCGCGAAGGAAGAGCAAGATTAAACCAGGGACAGGATACCTTCAAATCCACTTCAGGGCCAGGGTCAGGCCAGGGCCAGGGCCAGGGCCAGGGCCAGGACAGGGCCAAGACAGGGCCAGGGCCAGGACTGTTAGGATCATTGGCAGGGCCAGGGCCATGGCACGACCAGGGTCAGGAGCAGTGGTCAATGCCGGGCCAAGGCCAGAGCAAGGACCAGGTTTGCACTAGGGCCAATGTGAGGGCGAAGGGGTCAGGGCGGGGACAAAGGCAGGGCAGAGCCAGGGCACGGTGGAGCAGGCCCAGGGTAGCACTGGGTAAAGGCAGAGCATGACCAACCAGGGCAGGTCTATGGCTGTGGCAGGGCCAGGGCCAGGGCCAGGGCCAAGGCAGGGCCAAGACAGTGACAGCTCCAGGGCAGGGCCGGGGTTAGGACCACGGACATGTACAAGGCCAGTGCCAGGGCAAGGGCAGTGGCAGCGGCAGGGCCAGGGTCATCTAAGAACCAAGGACAAAGCCAGGCCCAGAGCAGGGCCAGGACAGGTACCTGGCAGGGTTAGGGTCTGGGACAGGGCCATGGCAGGGCCAGGGCCACAACCAGGTCTGTGCTATGGCCAGGTCCAGCACACTGCCCAGGCAAGGCTAGGGTGAAGGCCAAAGTAGGGCCAGCGCAGGGTCAAAGCTAGAGTAGGGCCAAGGCAGGACCAGGGCAGGCAAGGCAGGGCCAGGATAGCATAGGGCCAAGGCAGGGCAGGGCCAGGACAGTGCCAAGACCTGAGCAGGGCCAGGGAACAGCCAGGGCAGGGACAGGGCCATGGCCATGGCCTGGGCAGGACCAGGTTCGGGACAGGAGCAAAACAAGGGCAACAACAGTGCAGGTTCTTGGCACAGCCAGGCTCCAGGACAGTGTCAGGGCAGGGCCAAGGCAGGGTCTGGGCCATGGGAAGACGAGCAACAGGGCTGGGGCTTTTCCAGTGACAGGACCAGAGTCAGGGCAAGGGCCAGGGCAGTGCAAGGCCAGGGTAGGGCCAGGCATTTCACGGTCACGGCCAGGGGAGAACCAGGGCAAGGTCTGAAGCAGGGCAGGGCCAGGGCCAGGACAGGTCCAGGGCAGGTCCATGAAGGGTCCAGGGGCTGCGTAAGGGCAAGGGCAGGGCCAGAGCAAGGTAAGGGTCAGGGCCAAGGCCAGGATAGGGACAGGGCAAGAAATATGGCAGGACCAAGGCCAATGCCAAGGCCAGGGCTGAGTCAGGGCAGGGCAGGGCCTGGAATGGCCAGCGCAGGACACGACAAAAGGCGGTCCATAGAAAGAACAGGGCTGATGCCAGGAAAGGACCAGCCTAGTGCCAAGGCTCAGGTAGTGTCATGGATGCACAGGGCGGGGCCAGGGCCGGAATCGAGCCAGGGCACAGCCAAGGAAGGGTAGGTCAGGGCAATGCCACAGCCGGGTCAGTACTAGGACAGGGCAGAACAGGGCAAGGTGATGGTAGGGGCAGGGCAAGGACAGGCCAAGGGAGAGCCAGGTCACTCCAGGGCCAGGACACCTCCAAGTCCACTTCAGGCCCAGGGCTATGAAGGACAAAGGCCAGGGCCAGGGTCAGGGCCAGGTCTGGGCTAGGGCCAGGTCCAGAGCAGGGCCTAGCGAAGACTAGGGTGAGGGACAAGGTAGGGCCAGGGCAGGCTGATGACACATCCAGTGCATGGCAGGGTAGGGTGGTGGCAAGACCAGGGGCAGACCACTGCCAACTCAGGGCCAGGGAAAGGCCATGGCCAGGGCACAGCCAGGAAAGGGTCTGGGTCAAAGCCAGGACCAAGGCAGAGCAGGGCCAGGGCCATGGCAGAGTCGGGGCACGTCCTTGACAGGACCAGGTTCCAGGCCAGGGCCAGGGCAGAGGCAGGGGCAGGGTCTGGATAAGGGCAAGGCCAGGGATACGGTAGGACCAGGGCTAGGGCCAGGGCCCGGGCTAAGCCAGAACAAGGCCAGGGCCAGGCCATAGTGAGGACAGGGCAAAGGCCAAGGCAGGGTCAGTGCAGGTCCCGGGAGAGGCCAGTGCCAGGCAGGGCCAGGGCACAACCAGGGCAGTGTAAGGCAGGTCAATGGCACCACTGTGCCATGACAGGTCAAAGTCAGTGCCAAGAGAAGGCACAACAGGCAGGGCCATGGTGGGGCCAGGGCAGGGATGGGCCAAGGCAGGGCCAGAACAAATCTGGGCCAGGACACGTCCAAGGCCAGGTCAAGGCCAGAACAGGAGCAGGACCATGACCACTAGCAGGGCCAGTGCCATGACAGGACCAGGGTCGGGACAAGAGGCAGGGCCAGAGCCAAGGCCGGGCCAGCACAGGTTCAGGGAAAGGCCAGTGCAAAGGCAAAACCAGGATGGGATCATAGCAGGGCAGGGCCGAGACAGTCTAGGTAACAGTAGGGCAGGGCCAGGGCAAGGCAGGGCAGTACAGGGCCAGGTCCACGGCAGTGGCAGGGCAAAGCCAAGCCCATTGCCAATGCAACAGCCCACCCTACAAGGCTTCTACAACCTGGCCACTGCCGCAGCCTGGCCATCGCTGCAGCCTGGCCATCGCTGTAAGCCTGACCTCCAACCCTGGCTGCAGCCGCCTGACCTCCCAGCGTGGTCACTCTCCTACCGTTCCAGCACGCTGCAGTCTCCGTCACTGCCACCCACCCTCAGCGAGGCAAGCCGTGGTGTCACAGGCTCCAGGTGTCTCCTCCTCCTCCTGGCACAGAGCAGCTGGGCGGGCAAAGCCACAAAAGCCTAGAGGAAGATGCGAGGGGTGGTAGCATTAAGAGCCTCAACTTAACACCCTTCCCTGGCCCTGCCGCTGCCCTGGCCCTTCCCATCTCCAACCCTTACCAAGGCCCTAACCTGGTCCTGACCCTGCCCTGGCCTGGTCCTGACCCTGTCCCCCTACTCCAGAGAAGTGGAAGGGCAGAGCCAGGGAAGGGCCGGGGCAAATAAGGGACAGTGCACATCCAAATCCAAGAAAACGCCAGGGCCATGACAGAGCCAGGGTGAGTCCTTCGCACGGCCAGGTTCCAGGCCAGGGCCAGGAAAGGGTCAAGGCAGGGTCACTGCATGGCCAAGGTCCAGGTCAAAGCCAGAGCAGTGTCAGGGTCAGGCCTGCATAAAGGCAGGACCAGGGCCAGGGCCAGGGCTGTGCCAGGACAGAACAAGAGCAGAGCAAGGCAGGACCAGAGCCAGGCATTAGAGAGAGTAGGGCAAATGCCAAGGCAAGGCCAGGGCAGTGCCAGGGCTGAGGCAAAGTCAGGGAAGGTCCAGGGCTGAGTCAGTGCTAGAACCAAGAGAAGAGCAAAGGCCAGGGCAGATCTAGGGCACAAGCAAGGCAGGCTAGGGCAGGGCAATAGCAAGACCAGGCCACGGCAGGGCCAGCCCAGGATAGAACAGGGTACAGGCAGGGCAGGGCCAGGGCTACAGCTGGGGCAGGACAAGACCCAGGACCAGAGTCCAGTCCAGGCCAAGGGTATGGCCAGGGCAGAGGTAGGGCCAGAGCCAGGGCCAAGACAGGTCCATTGCAGGGCCGGGGTTCAGACCAGGGCCAGAGCAGAGCCAGGGCAGGGCCAGGGCCAGGACCAGGAAAGGACCCTGGTCCTGAAGTGGATTTGAAGGTATCCTGTCCCTGATTTAATCTTGCTCTGCCTTCACCCATCCCTCTCCTGGCCCTACCATGGCCCTGCCCCTTCCCTGGCTCTGCCATGGCCCTGTCCCAGACCCTAGCCCTACCTAACCCTGGCTGTAGCCGCCTGACCTCCTAGCGTGGTCACTCTCCTACCATTCCAGCACGCTGCAGTCTCCGTCGCTGCCACCCACCCTCAGCGAGGCAAGCCGTGGTGTCACAGGCTCCAGGTGTCTCCTCCTCCTCCTGGCACAGAGCAGCTGGGCGGGCAAAGCCAGAAAAGCCTAGAGGAAGATGCGAGGGGTGGTAGCATTAAGAGCCTTAACTTGT